>NC_138999.1:56235232-56702478 GCF_964374135.1 Grampus griseus
ATTGTAATCTAGCCAGGTTTTCCTGTTGAGGAGGAAGAAGAGAAGAGAGCCCCACATTTTCTCGTTGTCAGTAATGCTGGGAGTTCGGGGTGATGGTGAGGCTAGTCAGGGAAGGATCTGAATATTTTGAGATTAAAAAATAATGGTAATAGGTCAAGGGGGTAAAAACCACTAAAATCTGCTTGATGGAAACTTAGTGAAATAATGTGTTTGTGTATGTGTGTGTGTGTAAGCGCATTTGAGTGGATGGTCTGTGGGTTTGAAACAGGCATGTAGAGAATCAGTTAGTGGTGGGTGGGTGAGATGAGTGGGGAGGTAAAAGGGGAAGGCATGTTAGATGCTATCAAAAAGACCAGGAAGTCAAAGGAAGGTGATATCCATGAGCAGGGTAGGGGCTCAGAGGGGGTTTAGTTGTGTGACATTGGATAAGAATTTTTTCCCCCTTTGGACCTCAGTTTTCCCTGTCTGTAAAATAAGGGAGTTAAACTAGATACTTTTAAAATGCCTTTTCAGCTTAGACTTTTTGTGACAATTCTGCAAGTTCCAAACATCATCATTGTTATTTCAGCAAACACACATGCATTTATACCTGTATGCATGTTTGGTGTTGCCTTCCTAGAAGATGGTGAATCCTAGCTCCCATTCTCTTAAAAAAATCAATCTTCAGAGGGGAATAGAGCCAGCTGAGAGAGTGCACTGTGGATGGGCTGGGTTAAAAGTCAGGACTGAGATTCCCTCTTCTCCCGGCATTATGATCATGGCTGGATAACTTCCTTTCTTTTCCACTTTCTCATCTGGAAAATCAGGATATGAATCCTCATCTCTACCTCATCATGTTTCAAAGAGGGTTAATTAATTCATCATGTGCATTATGTGCTCAAGAATTTACTATTTTTCAGACATTTTCTAGTAAAACATTGGAGATTGTACATCCATTTGTTTTGTACACATGAAGCACTGTTTGGTACACATCATAAAATTGAAACTGTAGTTTACATTCTGAACTCAAAGAATTACACCATCCTCACTGATGTTTACAATATGTCCCAATTTAGTATCCTTGGCAAATTTTATATAAGTATGGCTTTGATTCTTTCTCTAGCCCCAGGTTTTTGTGAGGAAAGAAATGTAAGTGAACCCTCATTGAACTCTTTCTGTCCTTTAAATCTACTCTTTCCCACCTCAACTCATGTGGAATTGAATGTTACTTCTTGTTTGGAGTCTTGCAGAGAGTTTTTGGTGCATATCAGTGTCCCCTTCACTCCCTGACTTTCAGAGGAACATTTCCCAGGGGCAAGTTAACTCTGCTAGGAGGATCTACTTGCAACTTCAACAGAGCCTTAATCAGGTATCTTTGGCCAAGAAGTTGACTGATCCTGATTGCACGAGTCCTAGAGATTTTTTCACAAAGCTCCTATTATCTTTTCTCTGTCTCTGGTTTTCTTAAATATCATAGCCAGACTTTAGATTAGGGGCCAGCAAACTTTTTTCTATAAAGGGCCAGATAGTAAATATTTTAGACTTTGTGGCCTATATGGTCTCTGACTGTACTATTCAACTCTGCCTTTGTAGCATGAAAGCAAACCTAGACAAAACTAATGGGTATGACTGTACTACAGTAAAACTTTATGGGCACTGAAATTTATATTTCATTTAATTTTCACATGCTTTTAAATACTATTTTTTTTATTTTTTCCAACCATTTAAAATGTAAAAATCATTCTCAGTTCTTGAGCCACACAAAGACAAGCAGCACATTGGATTTGGCTTGTGAATTGTAGTTTGTTGACTCTTGCTCCTGTGCTTACAAATCTGCATAGTAAATTTTGCTCTTTCTGGTCTCCTGGTATCTTAGCAACTCTCTAGATTATCTAATTTTAAACATTCTTCTGAGTTGGCCAGTCAAAGTTTGTTCCCCTTGCTTGCCTAGAATACCTGGTCTGGTGGCATCTAGGTCTTGAGCATTTTTCACTAAACAGGAGAAAAATAAACAAATCTAGGAATGCTACAAGAGGATACTTTTTTTCTGATGATCTTGTAGATCACTCACCCTTGCAATACCCCGAGGAGAAGTTGAAAATATTCTACACATTTTCTTTTTAGACTTTTGTACCATAACCATATGGATAACTATAAAATATATATGAATGAGTTTTGATGGACACCACATATACCCCAGATGGTATAGAGGAAGGGCTTTGGGGACTCTCTGGTACTAAGCGTTATGGAAAAACTCTGTCTCATAGAAAGTAAGGCCCAGGTGGCCAGCTGAGTTATGAATCTACCATATATTTCCCCATGATTCTTTGTCTTTACACATTTGCTGGCTTAATTCTGGTCCTCCTCATCACAAGACTAGACCACAGGCTTGCAGAATAAGTAATTTAGCTCTGTAACTCATTCCAGTTGATGCCCACCCAAGTCTCTTATTAGAGCCCAATTTGGGAGCCATGTCAAGAATTTGCCATTGCTCGTCTATAGTGCCCTGTGACTGCTTATTTATAGCATGTGCATCTTATGAAACAATGATTAACATGAAATTTCTGTGTCACTTGTAAGATCTTCTGAGTCCATTGTCTCACTCCACCTTGCCTTATTCTTCCCCAGTGTGTTATATTTTTAAAGCCCATCCATATACTGCAGCCAGAAGCTTTTTTAATCCCTCACAGAATCTCTTGATAATTGTGAAACTCTGGGTGGTAGATTTTAGCAGTTGGTTGCTCTTGCAAGGGTGTTAGACCCACTTTTTCTTCAGAGGTAGGAGTTATTTCTTACTTCTCTGATCTCTAGTCTAGTCCGATGGCAAGAAACACACCATCCCTCATAATAACTGAATTCTGGGAGAAGCTGTTATTTCAAAAAACAATCTCTTCAGTTATAATAGTCATGTGTGCATACTTCTGGAACCTATTTTTCAGGTGTTCACGCTCCTTCTCTTCATGGCTAGGTAACTGCCCTCAGCATTCCAAGGAGGCAGGTAATCTTTTTACCTGTCAGAAGAGAGCACAGAAAAGGAAACTTCCTCCTATCCAAAAAAGGAAACTGGGACTTGGAGGTGAATGATTCTTTATAAAGGGAGCAAAGGGATTAGAATTCTCAGTCCATTTGCTTCCAGCCCATGTTGTGACTCCTGATACATCCCACTGAAATCACCACAGCTTCTGGCTAGACTCGTGCCAATATTTTACTGAGTACTTCATAAGAACAAGCCTGGTGGTAATCTCCTCATGCATTCAGTCAGTATACATTTGCTGGGTCCTTACTACACATGAGATACTAGGCTCACATACTCAAGATACAGAGCCTACCTGAAGGAACTTAGTGATCATAGCCCTGGACACTTTTAAATTTCTTCAGTGGATGAAGAGCTATCATATCCGATTTCCATTGAACTTCCCAACCACCTAGAACAGAGGAAGATGTCATCCTCCTTATTTTCCATGTAAGCAAACTGAGGTTTTCTCAGTTAATCAACAGGTAGTAAGTGGACTATCTGGATGTAAACCCAGGCCTTCTGGGTCTAATGCTAGCAGTCACTATCTTACAGCACAGCTACCCCTCAAATATATAAACATACTAACCTAAAGCAGAAAGAAAGTGCAATGCCTAGGCAAACAAGAAAGACAACAGTGAAGAGGAACAATAGAGTCAGAAATTAAAGAATTTATGAAAGACTTAAGTACTGTGGGGAGAAACCAAGGAGCCAATGAATAGCACCAATATCACAGGGAGCTTTCTTCCTAAAAAAGCTCCAAATACTTAAAGCAGCTCCAAATACTTAAAACTCTTCATTAGGTAGGGCCAGGGACATGTGAGTAATAGTCCTTCTGCCAACTTCTATTCTTCAGAGGGAAAGTTCTGATTCTGATGAAACCAGGCTTGGTAGCTCTTAATTCACTCTCATCACACAACCACAGAACAGGAAGCATGATTTAACACCTATGCACATGAGAATTTTACTCCTCACTACCAAGCTAAGGGAAGAACTCAGAGACAGGTTGTATGGATACAAATGGTAGAATCATGGTTCCTTGACTCTTTGCTTTGAGCCTTCTCAGATAAGTGTGCCACAGAATGTTTTCCATGGGGCCAGGAGCAAGAGAACTCCATTCCCCTCCTCTTTGATGTCATAAACCAGAAAATATTGTCTTTCAGGACAGAGCTAAAAATTGAGGCAAAATCTTCTTCTCTTTTATCAGGGTTTTATCTATTTATTTATTTATTTTTTGCGGTATGTGGGCCTCTCACTGTTGTGGCCTCTCCCATTGTGGAGCACAGGCTCCGGACGCGCAGGCTCAACGGCCATGGCTCACGGGCACAGCCGCTCCGCGGCATGTGGGATCTTCCCGGACCGGGGCACGAACCCATGTCCCCTGCATCGGCAGGGGGACTCTCAACCACTGTGCCACCAGGGAAGTCCTTATCAGGGTTTTAAATTTTTAATTGTCCTTCCTCTCCTGGTTCACCTCATAGTGTAGACGGACCATGATTTCACTCTGGTACTTGGATATGGAACCTGGAGACTGTGGGCCTCTTACAGGTCCCTAAGTTAGATAACCACATTTCTATAGTCCCATGTTCACAAGTTCTTTCACTTTCTGGGCAGTTGACTCAGCCATGAGTTATTTAATGAAAAGACTTAAAAGATTTGCAGTACTTGGAATCACAGGATCTTTAAATGCTAACCTGTTAAAATTTGAAGGAAGAGAACTCAGAAATCTAAAAATTTGACCAAGCCATTTTATAGATGAGGAAACTGAGGCCCAGAGAGAGGAAGTGACTTTTCCAGGTTCATAGAACATATAAAAGGCAGAAATGAGGGTCTCCCAGCCATTTCTTGTTTCTTGTCTGAGGGGTTCTCCAGCCTCACAGCTGATCAGCAGAGCCTCAGAGATTGTTGCCTTGGAATCTCCAAGAATTATGTAAGGCAGCATAATAAACCTTTATCTTGACTGCAGGGATATCTAAAATTGCTATTTGATGACTGGCACTTTCCCCAGATAACATCCATTTATTCAACAAACAGTCAATGCTTACTTATTGTGTACACTAGACCTATACCAGGCACTGGGATAAGAGATAACAACAAAAACTAGTCATTGAACACTCAGTATGTATTAGTTGCTTTGTAGACATTTTCTCATTCCATCCTCACAATAACCCTATGATGTAGGTATTATCATTAGCCCTATTTGCAAATGAGGGAACTGAGGCACAGAAGAGTTAAAGTGACTTGCCCAAAGTCATATAACTTGTTAGTGGCTGTGGAGTGAATATGACACAGAGTTTCCAACATAATAGAGTAAGATAAGTGCTGTACTAGAAGTAAGTACACAATCCACTGAGCAGACAGAATAAGAGAATGAGTTATTTTACCTGGAATGTTTAAGAAATCTTCACAGAGGAGTTAAGGGTTGATTTAGGTCTGAAGGGATGTGTAATAGTTTGCCAAGTACAAAAGGTAGGAAGTGAACTTCAGGAAGACAGGACTTCAGGAACAGACTGGCCAAAGACAGGGCTGCGTGAAAGTTGGATGCTTGTTCTAGGAACATTTTGGAGTCCAGAAGTGGTTGAGAGGAACCTCATCAGATGCAGCAGGTCCCTTGACCAGCCTTCAGTTAGCCTTTTATGCCTTCACCCCCCACCCCGATGCTGAGCTGTACATCACTGTCCTACTCTACTCTCTGGACTTTTTGGAAGCACACTGCTATCTAGGTAGTGGAATAAGATGCAGTGCAAGAGCACCAAATGGAGCTCTGGTTCTGCCATTGACTTACTATGTGGCCTTAGGCATGTCTCATTCCTTCTTTTCACTTCAAATCTCCATCTAAATAATAAAAGTGTTGAACTAAATGATCTTGAATATTTTAGCAATAAATCTATAAAAACCTAAATCTTTAACAATAAATCTCTAAAATGTTATAGATATTCCAGGTGTTTCTATTGGCCAGTGGTTCACTTTATATGCATCAGCCTTGGAAAATAGACAACCCAATCCTTAACTCCAAGACTTAATAGATATGCAGCTTTGAGCAAGTCACTTAACTTCTTTGTGCCTCTGTGAAGATAGCAATAGATCACAAGGTTATTGTAAGAACTAAATGATATGTAACACAGCTCCAGTGCCCAATAAGTTTTGGTTCCTTCTACTGGAGTGAAGCCTTGTTTATTGGCACACATACACTTATGGTGTCCCCTGGGTAGCAGAAAGGAGAGATGGCAAATAGTATTTATCGTAGTTCTCTGGTAAAGAAGGCTTTGGGTTGGGTTTGGTGTAAGGTCCTCAAACAACCACTTATCTTCAGTGTTACTTAATTGGTGATCCGAAGGGCCAATAGCATTTGTATAAGAACATAGCAAAGGTCAATCTCTTCCTCTTTCCTCTTGGCCTCTCAGGACACTATGAGTAACATTCCCCAGAAAGCCCAGCAAGCATGTGTTCATCGCCTCTCTTGAGTTTTGGGCTTTGGACTCGAAAGTGTCAGAGTTCTCTGTGTATCTTTGCCTGCAACAAGATTTGTCTGACCTCCCTGGTAAATTCAGATCCATAGCCACAGGCCAGGAGAAAAGCTAAGAGAGGTCATAAATTATCTTCCACATTCTTCAGCGATTGGTTTCCCTCATCCAGCCAGTGGCGTGTCTTAAAAGTATGTTGGGGCCAGATTCAATAGAAACCTGAACCAGCACCTGTGTAAATAAAATTTTAAGGCTTCTTTTCCTGAAGCTGGATGGATATTTTTTAAAACCAAGCTGGACTTTATTTTATCTAGAGTGCTGTCTCCTATGCTCTTAGTGCTTTGGACCCCTTGGAGGAATGTAGTCTGGTTGTAGTGTTATTGTTTTGTTTATTATTTGTGAGGGAGGGGCATTTATTTCAAAACTCGGATAATGCCTTGGTATGGCCTGTGACTTCACTGTGTATAAAATGAAACTGGTGATGTACCGTCATTCATTCTGCCTCCCACAGATTGGCTTTATATCCCTACATCCACGCCTGCTCTTCAATTCTGATCCTTTTAAAAACCAGCCAACCAGGTTCCTTAAAAAACTAAAAATAGAACTACCATACAACCTAGCAATCCCACTACTGGGCATATACCCTGAGAAAACCATAATTCAAAAAGAGTCATGTACCACAATGTTCATTGCAGCTCTATTTACAATAGCCAGGACATGGAAGCAACCTAAGTGTCCATCGACAGATGAATAGATAAAGAAGATGTGGCACATATATACAATGGAATATTACTCAGCCATAAAAAGAAATGAAATTGAGTTATTTATAGTGAGGTGGATAGACCTAGAGTCTGTCATACAGAGTGAAGCAAGTCTGAAGGAGAAAAACAAATACCGTATGCTAACACATATATATGGAATCTAAAAAAAAAAAGGTTCTGAAGAACCTAGGGGCAGGACAGGAATAAAGATGCAGACGTAGAGAATGGACTTGAGGACACAGGGAGGGAGAAGGGTAAGCTGGGACAAAGTGAGAGAGTGGCATGCACTTATGTATACTACCAAATGTAAAATAGATAGCTAGTGGGAAGCAGCTGCATAGCACAGGGAGATCAGCTCGGCGCTTTGTGACCAACTAGAGGGGTGGGATAGGGAGGATGGGAGGGAGACGCAAGAGGGAGGGGATATGGGGATATATGTATATGTATAGCTGATTCACTATGTTATAAAGCAGAAACTAACACACCATTGTAAAGCAATTATACTCCAATAAAGATGTTTAAAAAATAAATAAAATTAATTAATTAAAATAAAGGAAATAAAAAAAAACAAAACAGTCAACCCAAACCAGCATGTAACATACTACTTATCTCTAAGTCCTAACTTAATGACCCTCTGATCTTGTCCAAAACCCTAAATGGGGAAAGGAGGTTAGCATCTTGCCTAAGGCCCCCTGGGCCCAGCAGTAAGTGGATATCCAGTCCTTGAGGTCCCTTAGCTCTGCTCAGCTTCAGAATAGAGACAGGATCCTTCATATGTGTTGCTTATGATTAAAGGCCTCCTACTTCCCACTGTCCTACCGCACCTCTTCTGTCACCCCACCTCTATAGCTTCCATGGCTCCCCAGAAACTCCTCTGTAACCCATGTCACTCGGAAAGAGATTTTCTTGTCTCTTTTGCAATTTCATGAAGACTAGCTAGCAAGTTTAAGTCCAGATTATGCTTCCATGGGGGCAGAGATAGATGTAGAAAACAATAGAAAGGGGTTTGGAGATGTGGAATGATTTGTCACCTATGTAGTGAGCCCTACAAAAATATTGAAATGTTCTCTACTCAGAAGCCCTATTGATATAGGGGTAAAAGACTTGATTTGAGTCCAACATTTGTTGACTCTGTGATCTTGGGAAAGTGACATGTCCTCCGTGAGCCTTAGTTTTCTCACTTTTAAAATTGGGATAATGATGACCACCAGAGAAATTCTAAGGATTACGTGAGATAAAGCAACTAGAAGTTTTCTTACATAGTGCCAGACTTTCAAAAAAACTGAACCAAACACTTTCGACAATGCCTCTTAATGTGTAAATGAGAAATCAGCTCCACGTCAAATTTCAGCATGTTTCCAGGGGTCCCATGATTTCACTGTAGAAATGCAAGTATGAATTAAATAACTCACCTGTTGCTATTTACATGGATAGTTTGGTAGTAATTATTTTTAGACATGTGACATATTTCAGACATAATTCAGACTGTAATAGTTTTGCAGCTTTGCAGATGTATTCATTCCCAATTACCAAAGACCTAAAAGGAATTAGCTAGAGCTATGAGGGGTAGTACAAAGGTAGACAACACAGGGCTCCCTGGGACCTGTCCCTTGGTTAGAGGGAACTCTGGATTATAGGCATTTGTATTCATATAGTCTAGTGTCAGGGAAGAAGAGCTAGAGGTGAGTAGCTTCCACTCATTCATTTTTTTAAACACGCATGTATTGTATGAGGCCCTATGTGGACCCAGAGATGAGTATGAGATGGCCCTGTCCTCAGGGAGCTTCTAGTCTGGTGGACGTGCCCTCCAAGGTCAGCTACAGTTTTACACTACACAGGGTATTTAAGCACAGCAGAAGCAGTGTGATGAGACAAGGGAGAGAAAAATCTACAGGCATAGCTTCCCATACCCAAGGACAACACTGACCAAGGCTGGCACAGTTTGAGGGAACTGTTCGCATGAGCAGGTCTGGAAGCCTTATCAACAACAGAAAATAATGATGATGATAGTTATAGCAGCTAATATTTACTGAACATTTTCTGTGTTAGACGCTACACTAAGTGCTTACTTAATCTTCACAACAACGTAATGAGATAGTAGATACCCTTACTACCCTTATTTTACAAATGGGGAAACTGAGGCTCAAGGACTAAGGGAACAGGAAGGGAACTAATTCATCTGAGTTCAACAAACATACCGCATCTTATATGCCAGGCCTGTGCTAAGTGCTAGGGAGAGAGAGATGAGTAAAACATACTCTCAGTCCAGAGGGAGCAAACCAATAAGTGCACAGTGAGGCTAATATATTCCAGGCCTTCTGCTTGATGCTGTGAACTCAGTGATGAATGATACACAGTCCTTCTTGCAAAGCTCTCAAAGTTTATTGGGGGATATCAATGTGGAAACAAAAATTATATACTGCTGTGAGAAGTGTCATAAGAGAGATAAGTGCAAAATGGGACAGAGATTGTGCAGCAAATGATTGGCTTAAATCAAAGCCCAAAAGAAGCAATGTTACTAAGAATAATAGAGAAACTGATTGATTTAAATCAAACCCCCAAAATAAAAACCAGTGTTATCTAATTTTATTCAGGCTTGGTCAGTTATTTTCCATTTTTCATTCTATCCCTAAAATGGATGATCAGTATTATTTCCCATGGAAGGATGATGAAATACTATCAAACTATACTATTAAACTATCCCTTTATCCCATCTCATGCCCACACTTTCCCTTTCCTCACCTTTACTCAGGCTACATCCCTCTACCTCAAATGCTTTTTAAGTCCCACCTTCCTTCAAGGCCTCACTCAAGTGCCTGCTCCTCCATGAAGCTTCCACCCCATGAGGATATGGGGAGGGGGAAGGGTAAGCTGTGACAAAATGAGAGAGTGGCATGGACATATATACACTACCAAACATAAAATAGCTAGTGGGAAGCAGCCGCATAGCACAGGGAGATCAGCTCGGTGCTTTGTGACCACCTAGAGGGGTGGGGTAGGGAGGGTGGGAGGGAGGGAGACACAAGAGTGCAAAGATATGGGAACATATGTATATGTATAACTGATTCACTTTGTTATAAAGCAGAAACTAACACACCATTGTAAAGCAATTATACTCCAATAAAGATGTTAAAATTAAAAAAAAGCAAAAAAAAAAAAAAGGCATTCTACCCTCTCCCGTACTCCCACAGCACTTCATGGGTGCTTCTCTTGTGGTTCTTACCACTCCTTGCTTTATCTTTAGGTGATGTACTTACACATCTTTTTTCCTCTACTAGACTGAGCTCCTTAGTGGAAGATTCACTTTGCTGAAACCATGATTTTATTTTAAATTCATTGGAATTCTCTTCTGGATTGTATTGTTGCCTAGTGGGCCTTACCCTTCAATCTTAAGCATGTGAAATTGCATAACCTATGTGGAGATTAACACGTTCTACTCCTAGCTTTTAATAAAGGCTACTACATTAATATAACAATGACTAAAATGTGTCTTCATTTCTTTTAGGTCTTGCCCTCAGTCATACATAATTTATAGTCTTATTATCTCCCCTCAGGCCTCTGTTGTTGGATGTTTAGATTGTTTACACGTACTTAGGTTGCATTCATGTACATTACTTTTACTCTTTTTCTTTTAAAAATTTCCTTAGGATCCATTTCCACCAGTGGAAATACTGGATCAAAAGCAGAGGTTGGGGATGTGAGCATGTGATGTGCAGATCTTTAGGAATGGTAGATGCATTCGAGGAATTGGAGGGAGACAGATGACTGAATAGACAGACAAAATAAAGTGTTATGATTTAAGAATTTATGAAAAGCGTCTCTGTTTGAAAGTATCTTGCCACACATGATCTGTCACAGGGTCTGAAACTCGCCATATGTAGGACTGTTTTGGAAGACTGCTTCCTAGGACACATTCAGCCATCATCAAGAAATGCTGTTGGGACATAGGTTGTCAGTATGTTTCTTGGCAGGATTCTGGAGGATAGGAACACCAGCCTCATAAATTTTGAAAGGGATAAGGGATTCAGGACAAGTTCTGAACATAAGGTGCTTATCTAGAATAGGAAACTTTATAGATAGAGCATCAAAGTGGCAAGCTCTCAGGAGCCAGGGGTCAAATTAAGGCATTGAGCATTCGGTAGGATGAAAGGACAGAAGGGGAAGAGGGAAGCAGAGGAGGAGTTGTGGTGAGAGATGAACAGGTTTCACCTACTTAACAGGACTTGGAATTTGGGGTTTGTGTTGGGTTTGTGATATCACTTTATACTAGGGAGAGATGACTGAGTTTTGGGCAACCAATAGGTGATTTTAGATAGAATTGTACGGGTCAAGGCCTAAGGGGATGCCCAAGTCCAGGCCAGCTTCTGTGGACATCAGAAAACCATGAGGCATTTGGATATCAGAAACCTATCAGGGGCAGAAGAACTCAGGGCAGCATGGCAGACTCAGCACATACAAGTAAGTGCACACCAGTTATCTCACAGGATTAAGATTACTGATGCAGGATAGAGGCCAGCTGCCACTGCCCTCTGTGATGGACAGATCTTTAGGGGTGGTAGGCACATTTGAGGAATTGGAAGGAAGTTTTTACCTATTGGTTGAATTCACTGACATGGTTTGGGGGTTGTAGCTTTCAGATACTCAGGTTTTCTTGTTCAGGTGGAGACTGCAAGATCTACTGCAGAACTGCATATTCTATGTGGGAAAAAAAAAACAGGTCTCCTGAGTTAGAACAGAACATAGAACCCTGCAGGGTTAAGGATAGAGGTGCTCTGTAAGAAGTCAGACAGCATTTTCCAGTTCTGTCCGCCAGAATTTCTTGTCCCCCTTGGGACTCAATTTCTCTTACTCTGGTTCCTAGTGTTCTTCCACTCTTCACCTTGAGTGTAAATATAGAGCACATTCCTTGGGTTCCCAGAAAACAATAGGGATGACCTCTCGTTCACCAAAGTGCACATTAGTAAATACTAAGGGAGAACAAATGGGAAATCCAGTATAGAAAATAAAAGTAGGATTCTATTCCTTGGTATCCCAGACTAAACAATAAAGAACGCTAAATTCTTTATTGTTTAATCTGGGATACCAAGGAATTCTTAAACAACAAGAATTAGATGCCTTCCTGTGGCTCTTTTTTAGTCATGTCAACGTGGCCCAGTCTTCATTTGGTAACCCTTTTTCCTTGTTTGTTAACCCTTCTTCCTTTTTTGTTAACCCATCCACTATGCTCCTATGGGGTCCTAGGGAAATGACAAAAATTTACACACATATCCAGTAAGAGGAAGGTCACTCGTTAATAGCAAACCCTTTTATGATGTTGTGAGCATTTGACATCCATGTTGCTAGGAACACCTGTGAGTAACCTGACCCCTCTTTGGAGAAGAATGTGATTGGTGTATTGCTTCAAGGAGACCCTCACTGTTCTGGGAAATATAACTCCAAAGTTTGCTGAATATTACCAGGGAATATGTACAGAGAATACAGCCTGCAGGTAAGCCGTCTTCTGATTAGCTTCAGGCATGTTTAAAGCAGCTAGGATGTGGTAGATTTAGCCTTTAGGAAATTCACTTGACCTCTCTAAGCCTCAGTTTCTTCACCTATAAAATGGAGATAATATAGCGGTTGAAAAAGCTAAAGGAAATGATGCTTGTGAATACACTGTGTAAATTGCAAAGTATCCTATGAGTAGTAGTTTCTAGAGGATCTCCTTACCATCATTCAAGACAATCATGCCTATGTTATATAAATACTTGCCTCTGACCACCCTGGAAACACTTTGCAAAGAGTTGTCTATAGGAGAAACAGTTTAATATGCAAATTACTCCTTAATTTGCATGTTTTCTATATAACAGCTTATTAACATGAGGTACATCTTCTCTAATCTGCAGTCATACCAGAATGATTACCTCTTTGAAATACCTTCCAGAAATCCTCAAAAATGAATTTTATTCCTCCAAAAATAGTCTATCGCAAAGATAACCTCCAAATTGATTGACAGTATGTCCAACTACTTTTGCAAGATATAGGGCTAGGCAGATAATTTTATTTATAGAGATAATTATTGTCTTCCTGCAAGTGAGCAGTAGCCAGAAAATGGACAAGAGAGGCATGAGAATTGCCTTCCTATTACAGCTCAGCTTTGGGTCTTACCTGCACGGTTTCTAAAAGCCTGTGCAGATAAGTTGCAGTGTTTATGGCAAAAGCAAAACTTGCTCTAAAAGCAAGCTCTTGTTTCATTGCTTAGTGTTTTAATCCCCATCAGACATGACTTTGATCTGGCATTTGGCAGCAGGGCAGGTTCCTAAGCTGCTGTATACAAATTGGGGAGGAGTGGTGATATTATTGGAATGAATTTATTTGTTGTAAGTTATAAATACATGGGCTTTTTCAGTTTCATCATCACCCTCAAAACTTTATCTGTTTTCCCCAACGGAGCCGTCTCTCAGCCTTTAATATGCTTGCTTTGAGCTCACGGGCATTGCTGCCTGGCTAACACAGGAACCTTGAGAACTTGCTTCCAAGGTCCTTTTCTTTGTTTTCTCTTGATGCCCAAGCTACCAGGGTCAGTAGTGACTGTGGTGAGCTGACAGTGAGGTGGCAACAAACTGAGCTTTGTCCTCTGGCTTCCCTTGACCCCTTCTATTCATCATCCAAGAGGCTCCAGGCCAGCATTCCATAGAGCAGCCTCACCAAACTCACTAAGACTGAAGAGGAACCAGGATTTCAAATAACTGTTATGGAAGGAAGGAATGAGACTTAACATTTATAGAACTACAGTGATCTCTTTGTTGAGTCTTTTCACTCCAGAAAGATAACTACTCTTTTTAGGAAGCCTTCAAACCCTAATGATCTTCTAGGACCTGGACTGCTTTCTTAAGAAGCACATTACAGGGAGATGTCTTGGCCAACAAAATATTAAAAGACCAATCATTCATTCACTTATGCATTCAACTAATGTAAATTGATAATTTTTTATGTACCAGACACAGGAATGACAAAAAGGAGTTTTATCCTTGTCTCCTTCACAATCTAATAAAGACAGCTATTCTTTCATTTTGTAATGATCTGTCACATTTCATACACTGCTGGATATCTTTACATGGTAATGACACAAGGGAATGATTGAAAAGCCGAGACAGGGGCAGGAGGACTGAGTGTGTATCTAACCACTCTCAAGGCTCCATTTTGAAATACTGGGGTTGCAGTTTCAAAGGACTATTTTGAAATTTCACCCCATGGCACTGCAGGTAATAGAATCTTGCTGTCACTGGAGGCAAGAACATGGGTGATAATGACATAAATGAGATGAGAAGTTGGGAATAGTTAGTGTTCATTTTATTTTAGAGAAGAGTATACTTTATGCATGCATCATGGCAGAGTAAACCACTACTAGGAAAAAGAAAGCTAGCATGTGACCCTAGGCAAGTCACTGAAGCTCTCTGGACTTGTGCTTCTGCATCTGCAAAGCTGTTAATGGTATTTGCTCTTTCTACTTCATGGGTATGTTGTGAGATGATGTATAGGAAGGGATTTGCTAATGTTACCACAGCTTACAAATGTATGAAATTGATTTTAGGACCTTATAAAAGTATACCTGCCTTCATTAATGATTTAGAGTGTCTTTAAAGACGTCTGCATGCTTTTAAATTAGATCATTTGGACTACAACTTACAAGGCAGTCTTGATTTTCTTTTCTGACTCCTATTATTGGCACCAAAAGGCGTGCTAGGATTTTTTTTAAGATATAATTCACATGCCACAATAGTCACCCTTTTTAAGTGTGCAACTTCATGGTTTTTAATATGTTCAAGAAATCATGCAAACGTCACCACTGTCTAATTCCAGAACATTTTCATCATCTCAAAAAGATACTTACTCCCAATTTCCCCTCCGCTCAGACCCTGGCAACTACTAATTTACTTTCTGTCTCTGTGGATTTGTCAATAATAGACATTTTATCTAAATGGAACAATACAATATGTGACGTTTGTATCTGGATCCTTTCACTTAGCATAATGTTTTCAAGGTTAAACCATGTTTTAATATGTATTAGTATTTTATTTTTTCTGACTGAATAATAATTCCTAGGTTATATGGTAACTCTACATTTAACTTTTTGAGACACCAAGGTTTTTTATTTGTTTGTTTGCTTGTTTGTTATAGAGACTCCACCATTTCACATTTCCGTCAGCAGTGTATGAGGGTTTGAATTTCTCTACATCCTTGCCAACATGTTATTATGTTACATTAGTCGTAGTAGTAGTAGTAGTAGTAGTACTCTTATACCCATCCTAGTGGGTATGAAGTGGTATTTTGTTGTGGTTTTGATTAGTGTTTAGCTAATGGCTAATGATGTTATGCATCTTTTCACGTGGTTGTTGGGCATTTGTGTATCTTCTATGGACAAATAACTATTCACATCTTTTCCCAGGTTTTGACTAGATTATTTGTTTTTTACTACAGACTTGTGTTATTTATGAGTTCTAGATACAAGTCTCTTATCAGATATGTGATTTGCAAACATTTCCTCCCATTCTGTAAAGTTGTCTTTTCATTTTTGATGGTGTCTATTAAAGAACAAAATCTTTAATTTTGATGAAGTCCAGTTTATCTATTTTTTCCTCTTATTGCTTGTGTTTTAGTGTCGTATCTAAAACTTCATGCCTAATCCAAGGTCACAAACATTTACACCTATGCTTTCTTCAGAGAATTTTGTAGTTTTAACTGTTACATTCGGGTCTGTGATCCATTTGGAGTTGATTTTTATTTTATATGATGTGAGGTGAGAGTCCAGCTTCATTCTTTTGCATGTAGATATCTTGCTGTCCCAGCATTATTTGTTGAAAAGAGTATTCTTTCTTAATAGAGTCGTTTTAGTATCCTTGTTGAAAAACTATTAATCATAAATATATGAGCTTATATCTGAACTCTCAGTTCTATTCCCCTGAACTATATATATTTTCTTATGAAACCAGCACACCATCTTGATGACTGTAGCTTCGTAATAAGGTTTGAAATTGGGAACTGTGAGTCCTCCAAATTTATCCTTCATTTTCAAGATGATTTTGGCTATTCTAGGACACTTGCATTTTCATATAAATTTTTGAAAAACATCATCAATTTCAGAAAAAGTGACAGTTGGGTTTTTGATAGAGATTACACTGAATCTGTAGATCAATGTGGGGAGTTTTGTCATGTTAACAATATTAAGTCTTCAAATTCATGAACACAAGATGTCTTTCCATTTATTTAGTTGTTCTTTAATTTCTTTCAGTTACGTTTTGTTGTCTTCAATGTACAAGATTCACAGTTCTTTTGTTAAATTTATTCCTGAATACTTTATTCTTTTTGACACTTTTGTAAATTGAATTGTTTTCTTAATTTTATTTTGGATTACTCATTGCTAGTCTAAAAATGTAACTAATATGTGTATATTGATCTATTATACTGCATCCTTGCTGAATTCATTTATTAACTCTAATAGTTATTTTGCATATTTTTTTAGAGTTTTCTTCATATAAGATAATGCGATCTGTGAATAGAGACAGTTTTCCATCTTCTTTTCCAATCTGTATGCCTTTTATTTCTTTTTCTTTTCTAATTGCCCTGGCTAGAACATCCAGTACAATGTTGAATAGAAGTGGTGAGAGCAGACATCCTTGTCTTGTTCCCAATCTTAGGCAGAAAGCTTTCAGTGTTTCACCATTAAGTATGGTGTTAGCTGTGGGTTTTCCATAGATACCCATTATCAGGTTGAGAAAGTTTCCTTCTAGTCCTGGATTGTTGAAGTATTTTTATCAGATGCTTTTTCTGTGTCTATTCAGATCACATGTGGTTTTTGTCTTTAATTCTGTTAAAATGTTATATTAAATTGATTGATTTTTGTTTGTTGGACCAACCTTACATTCTGGGGTGAATTTCACTTGGTTATGGGGAATAATCCTTTTTATATATTGCTTTTTGGTTTGCTAGTATTTTGTTCAGATATTACCTCGATATTCATAAGAAAATGGATCTGTAGTTTTCTTCTTGTACTATTTTTGTCTTGTTTTGTTACCAGGGTAATAATACCTTCATAAAATCAATTGGAAAGTGTCCCTCATCATTTTCTTTTTCAGAAGTATTTGTGAAGAATTGGTATTAGTTCTTGAAACATTTGATAGAATTAAGTAATAAAGCCATGAGTCCCTGGGCTTTTCTTTGTGGGGAATTATTATTTTTATTACTATAATTAGTCATATTACTAATTCAGTATCTTTATTTGTAATATGTCTATTCTGAATTTATATTTATTTTTGTGTCAGTTATGGTAGTTTGTATCTTTCTAGTAATTTTCATTTCATCTGTGTTACTCAATTTGTTGGTATATAATTGTTTGTAGTATTCCTAAATAATCTTTTTTATTTCTGTAAGATTTCATTCAGTAAAGATGATGCAATAAATAATCTTTATTTCAGTAGTATTATCTCTTCTTTCATTCCTGATTTTCATAATTTAAAAGTACTGTTTTTTTTTTCTCTTGGTCAATTTCTTAAAAGGTTGTCAGTTTGTTGATCTTTCCAAAGAACCAAGATTTGGTTTTGTTCATTTTCTCTTTTATTTTCTATTGTCTATTTCATTTATTTATGTCCTATTTTTTAAATTATTTTTCCTTCTGCTTTCTTCTTTTTTAGTTTAATTCTCCTTTTTCTAGTGTCTTAAGATAGA
This sequence comes from Grampus griseus, assembly GCF_964374135.1. Taxonomy (NCBI): domain Eukaryota; kingdom Metazoa; phylum Chordata; class Mammalia; order Artiodactyla; family Delphinidae; genus Grampus; species Grampus griseus. Next base: position 56,253,154 of record NC_138999.1, read on the forward strand.
AGGTTATGTAACTTATTTGAGATCTTTCTCAATAGCTGTAAATAATGTATATGTAAGCAGTTAGAACTATAAATTTCCTTCTAAGCACAGCTTTTATTGAATTCCAAAAGTTTTGGAATGTTGTTTTTTCATTTCAATTTATCTGAAGGTATTTTCTTATTTCCCTTGTGATTTCTTCTTTGAACAATTATTTAGGCTGCATTGTTTAACTTTCACATATTTGTGAATTTCTCAAAGTTTCTGATTGCTAATTTCATTCTATTTTGATAAGAGAACATCCTTTGTATGATTTCAGTCCATTTAGATGTATTGAGACTTGTTTCATGGCCTTAAGTAGGTTCTCTCCTGGAGGATGTTCCATGTGCACTTAAGAATGTGCATTATGGTGTTTTGGGGGTGGAGAATTCTACAGATGTTTGTTAAGTCTAAGTTTTATAGTGTTCATGATTTCCCTTTTCTTATCTTCTGCTTACTTGTTTTATCCTTTATTGAAAGTAGGGTCTTTAAATTTCTATTATTATTTAATCACCTATTTTCCATTCAGTTCTACCAGTTTTTACTTCATGTTTTTTGGGTTCTGTTATTAGATGCATATATTTATAATTGTATGTCTTCCTAACGGATTCAACTTTTTACCATTATAACATGTCCATCTTTGTCTCTAGTCACAGTTTTTGTCTTGATGCCTATTTCGTCTGATAATAGTATACCCACTCCAGCTCTCCTTTGGCTGCTCTTTGTGTGGAATATCTTTTTCCATTCTTTTACTTTCAAAGAGTTTGTCTCTGAATTTAAGGTGTCTCTTGTAGAGAGCATATAGTTGTATCTCGTGGTTTTTTTCCAATTCATTCCTCAAATCTCTGTCTTTTAATAGCAGTGTTTAATCCAATTACACTTAATTACTTAGGCAGGATTTACACCTGTCAAACCTCATGGATTGTTGTTGCTGCAGTTTGTTCTTCTTTTAGTTGTTTGCTTGTTTAGTGACTTAAAAAAAAAAACAAAAAAATTAGGGCTTCCCTAGTGGCACAGTGGTTGGGAGTCTGCCTGCCGATACAGGCGACGCGGGTTCGTGCCCTGGTCCGGGAAGATCCCACATGCCACGGGGCGGCTGGACCCGTGAGCCATGGTCACTGAGACTGTGCATCCGGAGCCTGTGCTCTGCGACGGGAGAGGCCACAGCAGTGAGAGGCCCGCGTACCACAAAAAAAAAAAAAAAAAAAAAAGTTTAATTATTTGGGCTTCCCTGGTGGCTCAGTGGTTGAGAGTCCACCTGCCGATTCAGGGTATGTGGGTTCGTGCCCCGGTCCAGGAAGATCCCACATGCCATGGGTCGGCTGGGCCCGTGAGCCATGGCCACTGAGACTCCGCATCTGGAGCCTGTGCTCCGCAACAGGAGAGGCCACAGCAGTGAGAGGCCCATGTACCACAAAAATAAATAAATAAATAAAATTAAAAAAAAAAAACTAGTTCTAGATGGCTGGGAATATGTTGGAGATTTTCAAAGCCTCCATTGGACATCTCATTTCTCCACCTCTTTTTTAAGCTTTTTGGTTAGCTCATTGTTTGCCACAATTGTTACCACCAACTCAGCCAGCCTTGATGTTCAACATTTGTCTCTCGTTATCTTCTACAAACTCCCCCAGGGAAAAAGCTATTCACACTTGGTAAGCTCTGATTCAGGTTAAATAAACATAGCCCTGAAAATGGAGTCTTTCAGGGAACCCCCAAATGGTCAAATAGTGACCGTTCTCTGAAAGGGGGGCTTTAAAGGAGTCCCAGCCCCATTCCGCCTCCTCCAGTGATTACCAGGCTGCTAGTTTTCACCATCATTGCAGACTGTTGGTTTTCATGGTTACTATGGAGCTGGGAGGGGATGATGGGCAATAGGGCAAGTTTAAATGTCATAAAGTTTTGAATAAATCCTCCTCAGATTGCTACAAGCATTTGGTTAATTTCTAGAGTTCTGAAAATGTTTATTCTGACCATCTTTTGGCCAGTTTTCTAATTTATTTAATGGAGGAGAGAATTTTAGGAGTTCCTCACTTCATCATTTACTCTGACGTTACTCCAGTCTAAAGTGTTTTGATCGAGCACTCCTCAACCTTTAAAAAAGGGAATATCTACAGTGTCCAGGAAAAAAAAGACTCTGAAAGTTAATTGGATTTTCAGGATCCTTCTGCTGTTCCTGAGGTCACTTAACCCAATGTTGTTTTTCATTTGACAAGCAAGAAGAAAGATGTTTTCTTGCATGTGATATAAACATATAAGCCAGACCATGTTTCCCCTCTACTCAGAATCCTCCAGTGTATCCCCATCTCACTTATTATAAGAGTATTTGACCTATAAGTTAATGACCTATAAGATCACAAATGATCTCTTCTGCTGTTGCCTCTCAGACCTCGTTTACCATATTTTCCCTGCTGTAGCTGCACTGCCTTCCTTGCCAATTCTCAAACATGATAAGTATTCTCCCACATTAGGGACCTACATCAACTGCTCCCTAGGCCATTAATGATCTTCCTGTAGATAACTGTGTGGCGCACTTTCTCACTTCCTTCAAGTTTTGGACAAGTGTCACCTCAATGAAACCTGCCTTCACCACTCAAGTTAAAATCATTGTCACTCAGCACTCCCCATTCCCCTTACCATGCTTTTTGTACATAGTACTTGTTTCTTTCTAACATACAATTTAATTTCCTAATTTATTATGTGTATTGTTTATTTTCTGCTTCCTTCCCTCTTTCACTTCCCCACACACATTAAAATGGATGTTAGTCAAGATAGGAACTTGTGATTATTTGTTCATTGATATATCCCTAGCATCTAGAACACTGCTTGGCATAGAGTAAATATTTAATAGACATTCAATTAATTAATATTGAATTTAATAGATATTCAATTAATTAATTCTGCCTAGATTTATCTTAATATTTTATCTGTTACATGGGCATGTGTTTAGTATAGATTCTGGTATTTATTAGGTGTATATTCATTTTTCACTGAATAACACAATGAATATTATGCTCCATTTCTAACCCTTTATTTTTCCAGTATTGTCAGGTAAATGAAATGTTCCACCTAAATGAACTTTGCCATATAACTGATCTCCAAGAAGTCTAGGTTTTAACATTTTTATATATCTCTTAATGGAATGGATACAATGGTTTTCACGCCTTCCAGAACACAGCAGAGTGACTATAATTTAGCGTTTTTGTTGGATTTTGAAAAACTATGGAAAAAATAATAGGAATAAAAGAATACCCTGTGTGGCAAGAATTTAATCTCTTACTTAACTGTATGAGCTTGGGCAATTCTGTTAACCATTCTCAGCTTCAGTTTCATCGTTTGTAAAAAGATAATAATAACTTCCCTGAATAGCTCATATATTGCTGTGAGGTTCAAACAAGATAATGCATGGGAATACTATCTCTAAGTTGTAAAGCTACCAACAAATGCAAGGTAGAGTTGATACAAATGTTTATGATTTAGGAAGATGCTGAATACATATGAACTGATCCCTACTGGTGAGTTTTTAGGGAACAGAGAAGGGTTACACTCAATGTGAGAACAGCTAAACCTGAATAACATCAGCTCTACCTGTCATTAGTTGAAAATAATTTTAGATTCCTGATGTTTTAGTGTGAGCAACTTTCAACACTGGAATTTTTTAAGTCTCCTTGCCCTAGAGTATTAAGAATTATCAACGTTTTACATGTTTTGGAGCCAAAGATGACTCCCGTGTTTCCTAGGAATAACTCTGGTGCCCTTGGTACTGAAAAGGTACTCCAAAATGCAAAGACGCTCAGATACTTAGGGAACCCTGGGACAGTGAAAAAGAACAGAAAGTTAGAGTCGTTTGTCAGCTCAAGTTCCTGAAGTTGGTCAGGGTGGGGTTTTTTTTGTTTGTTTTGTAATTGTTGTTTTGGTTTTTTAACATCTTTATTGGGGTATAATTGCTTTACAATGGTGTGTTAGTTTCTGCTTTATAACAAAGTGAATCAGTTATACATATACATATGTTCCCATATCTCTTCCCTCTTGCGGCTCCCTCCCTCCCACCCTCCCTATCCCACCCCTCCAGGCGGTCACAAAGCACCGAGCTGATCTCCCTGTGCTATGTGGCTGCTTCCCACTAGTTATCTACCTTACGTTTGGTAGTGTATATATGTCCATTGTTTGTTTTCCATTAAGGAAAGGCTAGCAACATGTACCTTTGAGTTCTTCTGACTTTCCAAATCACAAATGGAAAGGAATAATGTATTCATTTTTCTTGGGTCCTGCATTATAGAGGAATTTTAAGATTAAAGAGAGACATCTCATTTTGTCAGTGACCACTATTTTTGTTTGTAATTCAGTTGATTTCAACATTTTCAGTGAGAGTTTTGTTGGGGAACTGAAGTATTGGGTTGACCAAAAGGTTCGTTCAGTTTTTCCCATAAGATGGCTCTAGTAGCACTTAGTTGTCTTTAACTTCATTTGAAACAATTTTGTTAGATTGTTCGTGACAGCTGTCATATCAGTGTGCATTTTAAAAAAGACTTATCAAAATTGGTGAACTTTTGTGCAGCCATTTTAATATTGAAGATGGAAGAATAAAGCAACATTTTCAGCACATTATGCTTTATTATTTCAAGAAAGGTAAAAATGCAACTGAAACGCAAAAAAAAAAAGATTTATGCAGTGTATGGAGAAGGTACTGTGACTGATCAAATGTGTCAAAAGTGGTTTGTGAAGTTTCATGCTAGGGATTTCTTGCTGGACGATGCTGCATCGTCGGGTAGACCAGTTGAAGTTGATAGTGACTGAATCAAGACATTAATTAAGAAAAATCAATGTTATACCATGTGGGAGATAGCCAACATACTCAAAATATCCAAATCAAGTGTTGAAAATAATTTGCACCAGCTTGGTTATGTTCATCGCTTTGATGTTTGGGTTCCACATAAGTTAAGCACAAAAAAACCTTCTTGACCATATTTCCACATGTGATTCTCTACTGAAACGTAATGAAAACATGCCATTTTTAAAACAAATTGTGACAAGTGGTGAAAAGTGGACAATGTACAACAATGTGGAACAGAAGAGACCATGGGCCAAGCAAAATGAACCACCACCAACCACACCAAAGGCTTGTCTTCATCCAAAGAAGGTGATGTTGTGTATATGGTGGGATTAGAAGGGAGTCCTCTATTTGAGTTCCTTTCAAAAACCAAACTATTAATACCAACAAGTACTACTCCCAGTTAGACCAACTGAAAGTGGCACTCGATGAAAAGTGTCCAGAATTAGTCAACAGAAAATGCATAATCTTCCATCAGGATAATGCAAGACCGCATGTTTCTTTGATGACCAGGCAAAAACTGTTACAGCTTGCCTGGGAAGTTCTGATCCATCCTCTGTATTCACCAGACATTGCACCTTCAGATTTCCATTTATTTCCGTTTTACAAAATTCTCTTAATGGAAAAAATTTCAATTCCCTGGAAGACTATAAAAGGTAACTGAACAGTTCTTTGCTCAAAAATATAAAAAGTTTTGGGAAGATAGAATTATGAAGTTACCTGAAAAATGGCAGTAGGTAGTGGAACAAAAAGATGCATATGCTGTTCAATAAAATTCTTGGTAAAAATGAAAAATGTGTCTTTTATTTTTACTTAAAATCCGAAGTCACATTTTGGCCAACCCAATATATGACAGGAAAAGACGTTATCTTTATGGCAAATGGATGGTATGGGTGGACCTTTCTTGATGGATGTAGTCTCACCACCTTCTTATTCTCTGATGGCTGGAAAGTAAAGCCCAGGAGTGCTTTAAGTAAGCAGTCAGTATTCTTTCTAATACCCCGCTAGCCTCCACATGTCATTTTTCTGGCCATGACTGTTGGTCAGTTCTAGCAACTGGTCTTTCAGGTAGTAATCACCAAAATGCAGGCCATAGTACAGGTTGGGGAAAGGAACAGTCAAACCCATTTGGCTGTCTTAAGGAAGTTGTAAAAAGAAAAACTTTGTTTTTAGTAGAAAGGAAAAGAAAAAGTGTATGGAGTCAATGTGTTTGGTCAAGACTAATTGAATATCTTAGTTTTTGATGAGCCACAAGTCATTAATTTCACAGTTTGTTTTATCCATCAATGTTGGCTCTTTCCAACCTCCATGCCTTTTCAAATACATCATTTCCTCTGCCTGGAATGCTCTACCTGTGCTTTGTTTACATAGTAAAATTCTGTGTTTCCATCAAGATTACTGCTGTGAAATGCAACTACTCTTAATTCTTTCATTTTAGGAGTTTAACTTAACATTAGCAAGCTGTTTGCATTTCTTTTACTATACAGCTTATTAGCGTCCCATTATTTTGTCTTCTGATGATGTTATATAACAACTATTACTCTCTTTTGCCCAATTAGTTGTACATATTCTCCTAGGTCCTATTTTTTTTTTTTTAATTTACTCATTTACTCCTCTCTTTTTCTCTTTCTCTTTCAATATTTAGTGAATGCCTATGAGGGCCAGACATTGTGTTAGTTGTTTTGCCCACATTATTTCATTTATTTCATTTACATGTCACAGCAGACTTATAAGTCATTATCTCTATTTTACAGTGCACTAAATTGAGGTCTAGAGAAGTCAAGTTACTTGCTCCAAAGTTCCAGCTAGTAAGCAGGGATTTTTGTGGAAATACAATGCCCTATTTTTTTCCCTACTCTATTACACTGGCTCCTTTCTCTATAGTTTCAATTGATTCCTCTATATGTGTCTGAAATCAATCTTTCGGTGCCTTTATGGGGCTAGAGTAAGAAAGGAATTTTGGCTTCTTAGTGCTCAGGGTCCATCACAGTGTGACTCCCTAAGAGGAAGTAACTAAAAATAATCCTTGGAGAAGAGAGACTTGGAGAAGGTGGCTATAAAATAATTGGGATACAAGCTCACATCTTCCCTACTGCAACCAGGAATGCTTCTACCCTCAGTAGGGATGGCAGTGACACCACAGGTAATGTTGAGCCCAGTAAGGCAGCACTTGGTGGAGGGTGGTAATGGCTTCTTCAGCTTTTCTTGAAGCTGTCACAGAGCTCGGTAGGTCCTTAGTGAGGCCCAGGATTGAGTTTTTCGTTCTATAAAACTTTTCTTTTCTTTTTCTTTTCTTCTCATATCTTCCTTTTTCTTCTTCTAGTCCTGCCCCCTCCCTTCCCCTTCTACTCCTCTTCCTCTTCCTCTTCTCCTTCTCCTTCTTCTTCATCCCTTCTTCCTCTTGTTTCTCCTCCTCCTCTGCCCCTCCTTCTCCCCCCCACCTGCGTCATTAATCTTGTCAAGAAGCATGTGTTTTGATAAGGTATACACTATAATCATCTTGATAAGTAGTTTTTGAATTTTTAGTAAATCAAATCAAAATAGCACTCAGAAAGGGAGCATAATGAGGGTATGTTTGAGCTGCAGATTAAATTTCAGTTTTCAAATTTGATCTTATATTGTGGAGTACTTGATAAATAAATAACATTAAGTACACTCCTTGAATGCTGCACAATAAAGATTTCAGCAGTAACTTCAGCCTTGGTCAGTTCTTCCCGCATTCCACGTGATTCCAGGAGAATGCACACCATTCAAACAGCTCTTGTTTACCAAATAGCTAAAATTTGCCAGATTTACATAAGTTATTTTAAATGTCCATGGCTCTGCAAAAGTGGATGATATGATACAGATTTTACAAAGGAGGAAACAGATTCAAAGAGGTTTATGCTGCTTGCCCAAGTTTATGCTATTTACCATAACTAGTAAGTGACATTGCTGGGACTCATAACCCAGTCCCTCTGACTCCTAAGTTCTTGCTTCTGCCACCACACCGTACTTCTTTGCTAATTAACAAATAGCTAAGAACAAGTAATAGAAATTTCACAGTCTATGTTATAGTCTTTTAGTCTCTGGAATGAATATTAATTTATTGAGAGATTACTGAATTCTCCTCCTCATGCTCCCCCATCATTTTCTCAACAGAAAGAAATGTCCTCACAGTGAGCCACTGTAGTCAAGCCATGACCTACACCTCCTTGCCTCATTCCATAACTCTCTCATCCTCTTTTGTCTTATTGCTATTTCATCTCCCACTAGATGCCAACTCCTAAAGGGCAAGAGCTATAATTTCTCTTTCTCCTCTACAGACTTCAGCACAGGGCTGGACCATTGGGGTTTTTTGGTTTGTTTTTTGTTGTGTTTTTTTTGTGCGGTATGCGGGCCTCTCACCGTTGTGGCCTCTCCCACTGCGGAGTACAGGCTCCGGACGCGCAGGCTCAGCGGCCATGGCTCACGGGCCCAGCCGCTCCGCGGCATGTGGGATCCTCCCGAACCAGGGCACGAACCCGTGTCCCCTGCATCGGCAGGCGGACTCTCAACCACTGCGCCACCAGGGAAGCCCTGGACCATTGGGTTTTCAGTAGGTATTTGTTAACTAACTTTTTTTTGTCAATAACAGAAGTACCTTCTCTGGCCATATTAGAAAAGCAGCTTCCTTAATTGCACAGTATGGTGAACAGGAAACACACCTGTTGTGAATGGTGACTCAATAAATTGGGGACTAGGATGTGCTTGGGGACACCCCGTTTTGGTTTCCTCTCTGAAGTATGGAGTTTAACCCCCTTGTTGTATAGATAGGGATGCTGAAGCCTAGAAAGTGTAAATGATTTGTCTCAAGGAAACAGGGAAGCCTAACAGAGCTGTGACTATTTTAAATCTATGTTTAAAGCAGACAATACATGCACATGGTACAAAATTTTTAAATCACAAAAGGTTAAAGAGTGAAAAATAATTCCAGCCCCCCATCCTTCAGGCATGCAGTTCTCTTCTTCAGAGGCAACCAATATTTATTAGTTTCTTGTGTGCCCTTGTATACATAGTATATTCATTAATAGACACATATAGAAAATACATAAAGTTTTCCCCAGACAATTGATGTTCTGTGCTGTTTTGCATATTTTTTCCCACTTTACTATATATCTTAGAGATTGTTCCACTCAGTTTATACAGAACTGCTTCATTTTTAAATGGCTGAATTGTATGACTCCATCTATTGATGAGCATTTATGTTGTTTCCAGTCTTCTGCTATTATAAACAAAGTTGCAGAGAATGTTCTTGTATATGTGTCATGCCACACATGTGCAAACATGTGCTGGGTCAAAGCATATGTATATTTCAATTTTGAAAGCTTTTGCCAAATTGTCCTCCACAAAGGTTGTAAGACTAGGCAAAATTTGTATTTGACAAAATTTATAAATGAAATAGTTACTGTTAATTTTACAAAAGAATGATTGTCTTGACCTTACAGAACTGTTCAATACAGTGTTTCTTTAAATGATCAATCCCCACTGTACACTCAAATGAGAATTCAGTTTAAAGAAATGTGACTTATACACTACTGTTCAGGAACACATCTATTGGGTAAAGCATGTGAAGATGGCAATATGTTTCTAAAATGCAACTGAGGCTACATAAACTGTGCTTCTAATCATATTACCAAACCCCAGAGGTGTGATCAGGTGAAAGTGTGTGGAGAAAAGAACAAGGGGGTCAGACTCAACTAGAAGGAAGTAAAGCTACCACAAGGGCAGGACTGGTGTCGTGCCAATAAACTGGGTTTCTGTCTGCGAGGGTGCAGGGGTCAGCAGGAAGTCTTGATATTTGTACTGTTCACTAATTTCCATGATGTAGATACTCTTATCAGGACCAATTTCAAGCTACCAGTATGACAGCACTGAATGTGAAATTATGAAGATGCTCAGAATTGGTATTTATGAATCACTACAAACCAACTCCAGCACAACACTGCACAGAACCTAAGGGTAGACAGCTGGAGAACATACAATTTGGGTCTGACCAAATGTCAGATGACCTTGGCAGAAGTGAGCTGCCTATTCTTCATAGTGTTTTCCTTGGTGAGGTTGGAGCCTGTACTTCTCCAAGATGGTCTTTCCAAATCCCATCTGAAGAACATTATCTGTTTGGTGCTCCCGACACTATTCATCTGAGTGGACTGAACCTCACTAGTCTCTCGAGAAGCAAAAAAAACAAGGAGTTTTGTAAATTCTCAAGTGCTATTTCAATGTCAAACATTCATCCTGTTATTAACCTGATGTCAGCTGCAGAACTACATAAGCAGTCAACTCATGGGCAAGGTCCAACATCAGCAGTTCTCTCCCCTAGCTGCACATTAGAAACAATAGGGGAGTGTTAAAAAAAGTCATAGTGCCCACCCTTACCCCCAGTCAATTGAATAAAAACTACTGAGAGTGAAACCAGGCATAAGTATTTTGTAAAAGCTTCCCAGATGATTCTGACTTGCAGCCAAGGTTGAGAATTACTGCACTGCACTACCTGGTTCTGCCATCGAATCAACTCTTCCTACCACCTCCCCTCCCTTATCATATGCCAGTCACACTGACCATCTTGCTGTTCCAACAACACACCAAACACATTCATGACTTTAAGGCTTTGTATTTGCTATTACTTCTCTTGAGAATTTTTCCCCCCGACTCTTTGCATGTCTGGTGCTATTATTCAAGTTTCAGCTCAAAACCTCATCCTCAGATAATCTTTCCCCACTCTACCTAAATTTACTCTCCTATTCTATCACAGCACTCTGTATTATTTCTTTCATTATATGTATCACCATCTGAAAATATCTAAATTATTATTTATCACTCATTTATTACTTGTCTGTTTCCACCAAGATCACCCAACTTGAGGGCAAGGACTTTGATTGTATTATTCACTGTTGTTTCCCTGGTTGCCTAGAATAGTGCTTGGAACATAGTAGGTATACACTCAAAGATTGTCCTTTAACCATCAGATGATAGTTATTAAACATCTTCTATGGTTGAATTCAATGATGTATTCAAATATTTCATTGTGTTAAGGTTTAAACTGCATAGCATTGCATTCAAGGCTATTCGTGACCTAGCCACCATCAAACTTGTCAGCCTCACCTTCTACTTGCTGTCCTCTTGAAGCAGGAGGTCTATATGAATTGCAGTAGCTAGGGAACGTGGTCTGGAACTGAACACTGCAGGGTTTTCTTTAACAGAGAAGTGTATTTGTGTGTGTACTGGGGGCAGGAGGCAGAGGATGGAATGTTTGTGGCCAGGGCAGGGGCCAATGAAGAGAGTAGCATAGTCATAAGAAGGTTGCTCTTGGAGGGGAATAGAAGACAAGATAGACTCAGTAACATTATACATAACTCATCTAATGTACTGATATTTTCCCTTTTACAAATCACTTGCACATGCATTCTATATTATTTGTTTTGTATAACTCTAGGATGGAGGTAATGCCATTATTTATATCCTCATTTTTTAGATGAGTAATCAAGGTTCAAGGTTCAAGGCCTTGCCTGAGGCCATTTGGAGCTGGGATTTGACACCTGCTGTTCTTTCTGACTGCCAGTCTAGTACTCTTTACATTTCTATTTTGTGGAGCTTGGGCCAGACTGTGGAAAGTACAGAAAGCCAAGAAAAGGAGTGTGGGCTTGATTCCTGTTCCCCTCAGTAGAGCTAACTATAACATCAAAAGAATCAAAAATGATCATGGGTTTATAACCACTCCCAAGAGCATTCCTGTTGAGCATTAGCTGAGGGGCCTGGCTGAGGGCCCATCATGGTACTGGGTTAACGGCCATCTGTGTTTCTGGGTGGGTGGGACAGGTGGGGGAATGGTTGCAGCCCTAGAATCACAAGGAGTCAGCTACCTTATAAGTTCTTCTCACAAACGACTTGCCCTGTGGCAGGGCACAGACTGTGTTGTTTAGAGTTTTCTAGCCTGTTCCACAGGCCAAAGAGCAGTATTCTAGGAGAAAAAACAGTACTAGGAATCAATAATGCTTGGGATTGCTTTTCATAGAAGAGAGACCTTGGGTGATTAGGCCAGAGGTTCTAGGCTGCCTCAGCCCCAGAGAAAGTAATGTCCACAGGATACATGGCCCTAAACAGGCCTTGGTCTCCTTCCAGTATATGTAGGTCACTCAGGGAAGAGGCACTTAGCTACTTCTTTCTGTAGGGTACTGTCTTTGTTTTTCAGAGAAAGCCCTTAAAGTCAAGAGATTTGAGATTGGAAAAACAAGATAGGTATGCAGACTGGCTTCAGCCCTCCTAGAGTCACACTCAGGGACTCTGAGACTCCCATCACAAATACTAATGTGAATAGAAGACTTCTGAACCTACCTTCCTTAGTCTGCTACTATTCTCTTAATGCCTAACATATTCCCATCTAGTTATAGATCAGGGGGAAAAGATGAAGAGAGAAGTAGAGGAACTTCCCTGGTGGTCTAGTGGTAAAGAATCCGCCTTCCAATGCAGGGGACATGGGTTTGATCCCGGGACAGGGAACTAAGATCCCACATGCCACAGGACAACTAAGCCCACGTGCCACAACTACTGAGCTCACATGCCTCAATGAGAGAGCCCACCTGCCACAAAGTACAGAGCCCACACACCACAACTACAGAGCCCATGCACCACAACTAGAGAGAGAAAACCCACACACCACAAGTAGAGAGAAGCCCGTGCGACACAACAAAGAGCCCACACTGTGACAAAAGATCCCACGTGCCATAGCTATGACCCAACACAGCCAAAAAAAGAAAAAGAAAAAAGAAAGAAAGAAAGAAAAAGAGAAGTAGAAATATGGGTCACATAGTGATTCAGTAAGACCACAGGGCTGGTCCTCAGGTCTTCCTCCTTCCTGCTCTATGATCTTTTACTATTCTGTGCTACTTCTTTCTTTGAAATATAGTGTCAGGGTCCATATGAGAAAAGATATCACATTGATAAAGACAAGCATCTATATCACAGGTCACACAGACCTGGCTTCTGATTCTGCTTCTGCCACTTATTAGCTGGTAACTGTAGGTGAGTCATTCAGCATCTCTGAGCCTTATTTTCCTCAACCCTAAATTAAGAATAGTAGCTACCTGGAAGAATTTTGACAAGAATTAAGTGAGTCAGCATCTTTAAAGGCACCTGGAATAGTACCCAAAGCACAGTGGGTTACCTCCTCTCTCCATTGCTTTCTCTAGGAAAGTCAAGGATTACTCTTCCTTGACACTAGGAAGAGGCAATGGGTATATGTAGAAACTACAGGGCAAATAAGTCAGGAGAGAGGCAAATATTCAATAAAATATTTGCTTGGTTTTATAGTGGTTCAGTAGAAAGCATATGGTAGCCTGGATTGAAACTGGGCTATATTCTTTGGTCTCAATAGGCACTCTGTATCTCATGTTTCCTCATAAATTGAGGGTAACGTTCTGTACCCTCCCTACTTTGAAGAAAGGCTCAGCAAGATAATGAATATGAAAATGATTTTGAAGTAATAAAGCAAATGTGCAAAGAACATTGTGGGCAGGAAAGCTGAGTTTTAGTTCCATCACTGTCATTGATGCATTGTTTAACCTTGGTCAAGTCCACTCTGCTTTCTGGATCTCAATTTCCTCACCTGTAAAATAAGAGTGTTGGACTAGATGATCTCTGCAAAGGTCCTTGCCTCTTCTGATATTCAAGGAGTTTATTATTTAAATAATAATAATAGATAAGATCTGTATAATGCTTTATGCTTTATGTTATTTTTACATCTATTATCTTATATGAGAATAGCACTGAACTGCTAGACTGGGGATAGGGAGACATGGATTCTTGTTGCTACTTTGACATTGACTCATAGTATGACCTTAAGCAAGCTTTTTCCATTCTCTGAGTCTAAGTTTCTTAGTCTGTGAAATAGGAGATACTGAGGGTTGAACTAAGTCATGTAGGTCTCTAAACTTTTCCACAAAGCCCTGGGGAGTCCTATAGAGCTTTTCTAAGGTGTACCACAATGATAAAGCTGCAGAGAAGGGGAGAAAAGGAGAGGTCTAGCAGAAGTTCTAAGTTTCCTATGCCTGCTTCAGGCACATTAAGTTTAATTTTTATCTGTTACGTTATATGGGGCCTTTATGTAATGTTTCATTTATTAAAAAGGTTCACCACAAAAGAATAAAATAACTTGAATGGATGTTCTCTAAAGCCTTAAGTTTTAAAAGTGGGATTCAATAACATATGTTGTTTGATAACACCATTGTTGTTTTTTGAATAAAATAGTATATTGTGAATATCCTTCCAAGTTAAAAAATAAGACACTGACTGCAGTGCTCCTTTGCATGAATATAGAATAATTTAATCATTCTCTTAATGTTGGACATTTAAATTTTTCCAATGCAGTCGTCCCTTGGTGTCTGCTGGGGATTGGTTCCAGAAGCCCTGGTTGATGCCAAAATATGTGGATGCTCAAGTCCCTTATATAAAATGGCGTAGTCCACCTGAAACTGTAAAACTCTTAGAAGAAAACAAAGGCAGTACACTCTTTGATATCAGTGCTAGCAATCCTTTTTTGGATCTGTCTCCTCAGGCAAAAGCAACAAAAGCAAAAATAAACAAATGGGACTACATCAAACTAAAATACTTATGCATAGTGAAGGAAACCATCGACAAAACAAAAAGACAACCTACTGAATGGGAGAAGATATTTGCAAATGATATGTCAGATAAGGGGTTGATGTCCAAAATATATAAAGAACTCACACAACCCAACATCACAGAAAAAAAAAAAAAAAACCCGAACAACCCAAACAATGAGCAGAGGACCTGAATAGACATTTTTCCAAAGAACACATACAGATGGCCAACAGGCACATGAAAAGATGCTCAACGTCACTAATTATCAGAGAAATGCAGATCACTAATTATCAGAGAAATGCAAATCAAAACCACAGTGAGATATCACCTCACACCTGTTAGAATGACTGTCATCAAAAAGACAACAATGGACTATTACTCAGCCATAAAAAGAAATGAAATTGAGTTATTTGTAGTGAGGTGGATGGACCTAGAGTGTCATACAGAGTGAAGTAAGTCAGAAAGAGAAAAACAAATACCATATGCTAACACATATATATGGAAGGTAAAAAAAAAAAAAAAAAAAAAAACGGTACTGATGAACCTAATGTCAGCACAGGAATAAAGACATAGACATAGAGAATGGACTTGAGGACACCGAGGGGAGGGGAAAGCTGGCGCAAACTGAGAGTAGCATTGACATATATACACTACCAAATGTACAATAGCTAGTGGGAAGCAGCAGCATAACACAGGGAGATCAGCTCTGTGCTTTGTGACCACCTAGAGGGGCAGGATAGGGAGGGTGAGAGGGAAGATCAAGAGGGAGTGCTTATGGGGATATATGTATGCATATGCCTGAATCACTTTGTTGTACAACAGAAACTAACACAGTATTGTGAAGCAGTTATACTCCAATAAAGATCTATTAAAGTAAAAACAAAAAACAAGTGTTGGAGAGGATGTGGAGAAAAGGGAACCCTCATGCACTATTGGTGGAATTGTAAATTGGTGCAGCCATTATGGAAAACAGTATGGATGGTCCTCAAAAAATTAAAAATAGAACTACTATACGATCCAGCAGTTCCACTTCTGGGCATTTATCTGAAGAAAATGAAAACATTAATTCAAAAAGATTATATGTATCCCTATGTTCATTGCAGCATCATTTACAATAGCCAAGATATGGAAGCAACCTAAGTGTCCATCAATAGAAGAATGGATAAAGAAGATGTGGTGTATATATACAGTGGGTATTATACTAAGTGAAATAAGAGACAGAGAAAGATAAATACCATATGATTTCACTTATATGTGGATTTTAAAAAACAAATGAAAAAACAAAACAGACTCATAAATTCAGAGAGCAAACTGGTAGTCACCAGAGGGGAGGAGGGTGAGGGGTTAGGAGAAATAGGTGAAGGGAATTAAGAGATAAAAGCTTCCAATTATAAAATAAGTCACAGGGCTGTGATGTACAGCATAGAGAATATAATCATTAATATTGTAATAACTTTGTATGATTTACTAGGTTACTAGGCTTATCATGCTGATAAAATCCTAAAGTATATAAACGTCAAATCGCTATGTTGTACAACTGAAACTAATATAATTCTGTATGTCACTATAGTGCAATGAAAAAGAGAAAAAAACTATGAATAACAAATAAATAAATAATAAAAATAAACTGGCATAATAGAATGAATACAGTTGAAATTTCGATCCATGGTTGGTTGAATCCACGGATATGAAACACATGACTATGAAGGGCTGACTGCATTCCCTGTTTAAATAATGCTACACTGAACTACTTTCTTGTGCTTAACTTATTATCTTCTTATAAAACATTCCAAAAGTGGAATTACTGGTTGAAGTTTATGTGAATTTAATTTTTTTAGATATATGGCAAAATTGCTCTCTAAAAAGTTTACACACCCACTAACAATACCTTTTCACCAGTAATTAGTATTAAATTTTTACTAGTCTTCCTTGTGAAAATGATATCTTATTTAAATTGTATTTCTATAATTATTAATACAATTGAAATTGCACAAATTTCATATGCTTACTGATCTTTTGTGGTTCTTCTTTTAATTGCCTGTTCATGTCTGTTGCCCATCTTTCTGTTGTATTGTTCATTGTTATATGTCAAGGAAATTGACCACGGCTTTTACATACTTGATACTGATATGTATTTTTTAGTTCATGATTGTCTTTAAATTCTATTATTATGTTTGTTTCACATAAGAAAGTTTAAATTTTTTCTAGTCAAGTGTCAGAATTTTTGCTTATGTATTCTTTATTGTCATGTTTTAAAAATCCCTTTTGGACCTTCAAAAATTAAAAAATGTTCACCTACAATATTTCAATATCTAACAATATTTCAATAATTCCTTTTTGGTTTTTTTATTGACATATTTAATCCATCTGGAATTTATTTTGGTTTCAACTAGTAATTTAACTTTATTATCTTTTCCAAATGAATAACGAGTTGTTCTGACACCATTTAATGAATAAATCATCCTTTCTTTACTGATTTAGAATGACATATTACATGTGCAGAGTCTGTTTTTGGCTTTTCTGGTCTCTTGCACTGATAGGTCTATGCTGAGTCAATACCAAACTGTTGTAATTATTATGGCATTATAATACTTTAAATGTCTAGTAGGAAAAGTCTCATTACTCTTCTTTTTCAAAAATATCTTGGCAATATCACACATTTTATTCCTTTAGATAAACTTTGGGATAATGTTGCCAAAATTTTGTTTGGATTGGTTTAAATTTATAGATTTGACTGGGGAAAATACTGGCATCCTTGCAGTATTGCATCTTCCCATCCAGAAACACTGTACATCTTTTTTTTTTTTTTTTTTTGCAGTGCACAGGCCTCTCACTGCTGTGGCCTCTCCCACTGCCGAGCACAGGCTCCGGACGCACAGGCTCAGTGGCCATGGCTCACGGGCCCAGCCACTCCGCGGCATGTGGGATCTTCCCAGACCGGGGCACGAACCCACGTCCCCTGCATCAGCAGGCGGACTCTCAACCACTGCGCCACCAGGGAAGCCCAACACTGTACATCTTTCCATTTAATTCCGATCTTTTTTTACATACCTCAATAAAGGTGTTTTGTTTTGTTTTGTTTTTAGTTTTGTTTATATAGGCCCTACACTAACACTCTCTTTATGAAGCATGAGAAGTCCTACTTCTTCAGTCTTCTCTATAGGTTCATAATAAAGATGATGACTTGACCCTCTTCTCATTTGCATGATGTGTTGCCACAGATGGTGGGTAACTCCCCTACTTTACCTCCTCAGCTCCAAATAGGATTTTTCACAATGAACAAATTGAAAAAAACCTAATCAGACGTTGACCTCAGCTCATACTGCATGGCAGCACCAAAGGGGCTGACAGAAAACAATAGAAATGGGGAGTCTCTGGAGAAAATATCTGAAGCCTGTCCCGTGACCTTTGTTTCTGCTGGAGCTTTGAATCAGACTTAAGGTTTATGATGGAAGAATAGGACCCATGAAGAAAAATGCAGAACACTATCAGGCAGTCAAGAATTTCAGAGCCAGCTGGCATGCAGAGGGCCTCATATCAGTTCATTATGTGACCATTCACAGGGATAAAGTGTTTGAGCTGTTCTAATAAGAGAGTTATCAAGTATTTAAATGTGCGATCTGTTTGTAGTTCTAGAGTTTGGACTTACCTCCTTCAGCATGTGAGAGGGGTTTTTATATTTTGCCAGAGTTTTCACAATGACATTTTTTGTGAGACTGATTATAGGTTGTTGATAAAATTTTGCTGTTGGAGGTCAACAGTGTCAAAGAGCCAGGTGTAATGTTTGTAGAATCTGAGGAGGAGAAGAAGATGGTTTGTAGTTTGTGTTCTCTATGTTAATTATTCAGTCACCTTGGCTACAGCATGGGAACAGAGGACCTTCTAGGACCATCTTGGAGCAGGCCCAGATCCCATTTACACAGTTCTTTTGTCAACTGAGAAGGCCATACACTTACTAGATAATAAACAAAGATACTTAACATCCTCAGAGTGCTCAGTCTTGAGACTACACCCACCCACAACATGTCTCCTTTGGATGCATTTACTAGATCTTGTGCTGGCTCTACCAATTTCCTGTGATTTGGGGCATGTCATTTCAATACCTTGAGGCCATTTTCATAACTGAAGAGTCAAGCAGTACTTTGGGACATTTTATTAGAAGGCTTTTAAAGTCCTTTACAGATCAAAGATTATCTATTTTTAATAATATATAATTATTATGTATTATTACCAATGGGTCAAAGCTACAAGGAGACAGACACTGAGTTTCCTGGAAGTAAGAGCATCATAACAGAGTCCAGAAATGAAGTGGGCTGCAATTCAAGAAAAGGTGGGGCAGGGATGCTATAGAGGGGATTCAAGCTTTTTATGGAGAAGTAGGGGTGGTGTGACCAGTGTTTAAAATTCTTTCCAATATGTAAGATTCATAGCCTTATGGACTATGATATGGAACAAATAAACTGTGTGGTGCCATGCAGGTCAATTTCATTTTAATGAGCATCATTTTCTTCAGCTGTATAATGCGGTATATAGTAATCCCTGTTATACTTAATTTGTACAAGATTCTTATTAACTTTTGTAAGCTAATCAAATGGGATGGATTTTTATTTTATTATGTTTTATATTAGGTTTTAATTTATTATTACTTTATGTTATATGTTATTTATAATACATAAATAAATAGGTATTATATAGTAGAGTGTAAATGTAACCTTTATATGCACTAGGAAACCAAAAATTCATGTGACTCCCTTTACTGGCATATTCACTTTATTGCAGTAGTCTGGAACCACACCCACAATATGTCTGAGGTCTGCCTGTAGTCTTGAGGTTTGCAGCAGCACTGATACTGTGGGGGTGTCCCAGGTCTAGAATACCCACAGCACTGGAAATGAACCCACTGGAATTTGGTACAGGGCCTGCCTTCTAGGAGTTGACACCTAAAGGCTATATGACAATCATCAAAGCACCATCCATTCTGTGCACATATTACAGTCCTCAGTTTGCAGCAGAAAGAAGCTGTTAGCAAATTATGTGTTCTATTTATACAAGTAAAATCCTGCAGTATGGTAGAAAGGGTATTGGCCTAGAGGCCTTAGTTTTTTCATTGTTGAGTGAAAGTGATGACAGTACCTACCTCAAAGCATTGCCAAGGCGATTTATTTAAATAGCATATGTAAACCCCCTCACACAGGCTTTGTTCATAGTAAGTGCCTATTAAATGGTAGTTTTTCTTCCTTAAGGTGCCTCCAATTCAGTGTTCTTCAGGCAAGTCACCTCCCCAGAACTCATCCTTGGAATGGAAGTGTTGTCCTGGGGTGATTTTTAATAGTTCCTTCAAGCCCAGCATTTCAGAGTCCTTTGACAAAGGGAAGAGAAAGAGGGAGGGAGGGGGGGAAGGAAAAAGAAAAGGGGAGAGGAAGGAAAAGAAAATTTTGCTAACCTGGTTACAATGAATCTCCTGCAAAAAATAACCTACTACAATAGATGTGACTGTAATGTAAATTTTAGACTGAGTGAAGAGAGAGGAAAGCTGAGCTATAGCTAAATTTGTGGGCTTTTTCCCCGATATCAAATAGCAATTGTGCTTCATTTTTTATTCCTTTTCTCTACCACAAACATTCTTACTCTGCCAAAAGAAGCCTCCTTAAAATCTCAGTCTATCCCATAAAGTAAAGCACAGAAGTAAATGAGAGAAAAAATACCAAGGACTTGGAGAAAGAAAGGGGTGCGATGAAGGAATGCACAGGCTCAGTCTGGGGGGCAGGGCCACAAGTGTAAGTTCTGCATGTTTCAGAGCAGCAGGGTATGTATCGCTGTCTATTTCTGCTGGTGACCCTATGTGCCTCTGGATCTCTCTGTTCCACTTGAGTATTCATTCAGTCAGTGTTTATTGAAGGCCTACTGTGTGCCAGGCCTGTGCGAGGAGCAAGGAGACAAAGTATTGAGTGAAATATGTGTTTCTGAGTGGACCTCCATGTTTTTCTTTGAACAGCTATAATCCTAAGGATTTCTGAGTCTGAGAATGTGTGTGGTGTGTTTGTGTGTGTATATTTCTGTGTATCTCTCACAACTTCACATGTGCATGACAGTGATTGTTTTTCTTCTGCTATCTTCAGAGGACTTCCTTTCATTTGCTGTGTTCACTTTGCAAAGAGTGGGCTTTATCTGTTTGATTTTTACAACCTGAAGGATTGAGGGTATGATCACTAATATTTTAAAAACAATTAAAAATCACATGGAGTTCTCTTTTATAGAAGGCTTAATTGTATTATGAAAAATAAGCATGTTATTAGCTCAAGTATGATCCTATGATGATTACAGAAGTCAGGAGAAGGAAATATTGCCTGAGCCCAAGTCTCTGCTATGCCATGCTAAAGGAGTGACAATTTCCACCATATTTTCTCATGGACATTATTGACTTTTAGTAAAGAGCATCTTATTTAAAAAGCCAGTATGTAATCCTAATAAAGGAGTATCAGCAGGACCTGAATTGTTCATCCCTTTGAAAAACACCTATGAAAACCAAACAATATAGCATTGAATTAAGCCATCCTGGTTTAATAGTTAGAGTCTTTGTGATCAAATTGTATGGGACCATTTTCTATCCACTTCTCTCATTGGGCAGGGTATATCGTCACACCTTTTCTGCCTAGAAATACTTTCCAAAGAGACTCTGGCAACACATTAACAGGACTGTCTACTCTTATATTTGTTCTCCCAGGAAAACAGAAGTACCTGTGTGCCAGCAGAAATGATTGCACCATCGATAAATTCCGAAGGAAAAATTGTCCATCTTGTCGCCTCCGGAAATGCTATGAAGCAGGGATGACTCTGGGAGGTACAATATTTTTCTTCCTCTTTCTCCTTCTTCCTTTCCCTCCCTCATTCTCTTATTCTCTCTTTAAACCAGATTTTCCTCTTTGATGCTTCCATGGAGGCCAGCCATGCTCTAGATACAGGCTGACCCCTTCATATCCTATGTGGCCATCAGCCAGCTGGTGCTTTTCTTTATCTTTAACCATGCCACACCGCACTGTGGGGCTCAGCATAGGAGCAGGAGTTGAAGCAGGGATCAGGACCCATCAAAGGGTGAGTGAGTGTGGACTTGACTATGAAGGGTTCCCCAGGGGACATAATGGTACTGACCTTCTGTTGTTAAATGGTGGCTAGGATGAGAGAACTAAGGAATCCAGAACAGTCACAGGTGCAGGATGACCCAGGCACAGGCTGGCCCTGAAAACCCAGGAATATCCCTCAGTTAGCTGCTGCCTGTGTTGTGGAGTTGGCCACCTGGAATGAGAAGCTGCTTTTCTTTGGAGCCTATGACTAGGCTGCCAAGCAGAGCCAATTTCCTATCCCACATCTCCCAGGGATGAGCAGGCCTTTTAATCATTTCATTTTGTTTGCAAATCTATTGACCATTTCCAAAAGCATTTTTTTTAGTAGCAGAGTAACTTGACAGAACAAAGATACAGCTCTTTCAAGGGTAATCCCCCATCGTAATGCTCTCTGTCCTTTATTCTATGTCTACCATAATTGTTGTCACTATTACAGAAAGGTTTGGCTGACACTTACATTTTCCCCCTTCAAATTCCTCATTTCTTCATGTTTATATCTACTCAGTGCCTGGGTCCTCTCTACTGCCTGCTGCTTCCAAAAACATGCACCTTTCATGAGAAAAACTAGCTTATTAGTCTACTTTGATTTGGAAATTTGAAGAAAGGCAAACCTGTTTCTGAACACCTGAAACTGTAGCCTCATACCTGATTATTTATTATCAGCCTGGAAAACCCAAGTTCCTATAATTCTGCCCTCTCACCTCCCCTTCTCAAGGCTGATTTAGAGTACTTGTTTATCATTGGCTTTCTGCAAGGTGCTTAATACCTTGTCTGCCTATGTGCATATTTACAGAAACCAACATGGTTGTTTTCTAACCATGTGTGGGTCTTCATGTGGGTAACTGTGTCCTCCCCTCCTCACAGGCTAGTGATAGTCTTTAAACAGACCAAAGTACTAAAAATGAATTGACGCAGATTCAGCTTGAGACAGCCTCTCAAGTAGTGTCTAGTACTCCTAGACATCGCAGCCAGATGCTCTGTGAGTGGTTTTCCAGGCAACCACATCAAATGAGATTCAAATAATATAAGAAAAGTCAACTTTGTTCTTCTTTGCTTGGCTTACTACAGAAAAATCCTATAATTGTGGTCTACAGTGGGGAGGAAGAAACAGGACTGGGTGTGGAGGGAGAGGGCAGAAAGATAGCCAGGAAAGTTGACAAAGGGGTTGACAAGATGAAGTGTTCTCCATATGAATGTTGTCACAACATTCATGGTGGGGGGTCACCCCATGGTGAGGGTTCTGATACTTTCGACTCTCAATTATTTAGCCCTCTGTGAATTATGCATAAGATATGGGGGCTCCTAGATATGGAAAACTTTTGCTTAGTTTTCCATCTGCTGATATGAATTGCAAGCTGCTTTGACACAGGTAAAGTTTAATGGTAACAAAAGTCCTCATAACATTTGGGCCCAAATCATAAAATTAGTTTCATGTATCAGCTAACATCCTCTGTTATAAAGCAGACTGTGACATGATTACAGTGAATCTCTTTTGAAAAGAAGTTTGTGTATAACAATTTCACTATTCCATATAGCAGTCCGACATAAATCTGTAAATTAATTTCTTGAAGAGAGTGGTAAAGTAAGTTTTCAGATTGATTTATTAAAGTGTTCAAATTTGAATGGGCTTGGTCAATACAATGAAAAGAAGCTGAGAAGTGCTGTGGCTGGCTTTGGTTCCAGTTCCCTTTTTACATTTACTGAGTGTCTGCTATGTACAAGGTACCATGCTAGGCAATAGAACTTCAGGCAGGCAAACTTCCAGAAATGTCCAAAAACTACAAGGATTCTTGATGTCCTGTAAATGATCTTGCCTTTGGAGTCAGGCAGACCTAGGTTAAAGGCCCAGCTCCATTATTCACTGTGCCCCTTCTAAGCTTCAATTTCTTCATCTGTAATTTAGACATACCATTCTTACAGAGCTATGATAGGGTCAGATGACATGATGAATGTGAACATGCTTGGTAAATGACAAAGTGCTAGACAAATGTGAGGACTTATTATAATAGTAAGGTCACTGGTAATTTAGCTGGTAAGGCTCTACACAGCACTTCCCAGTTGGCTTTAATCCTGAGTTACTTAGCATGCCCTATAATATGTAATAGCTCCAACAGGCAGACCATCACCAGAAATCATCTCAAAACAAAAGTACCATCAAGATCCTACTTGGAAGCTGATTCTAGTAATTAAGGGAATCATATATTATGTTCAAGTACCACATCAGTAAAAACCCAAATGTTTACCCTCTTAGACACCATTGTTTGAGAAACAAACCTTTCCATTTTGCTAAACTTATCTTCACATTCCTTGCTTCCCTGCTGCAAACCCTTCCCAGTTTATTGTTAACTTGCAAATTCAGTGTATACTATACCTTTACTCAAACAATGGAAAAAAGAAAGCAAGCATCAATACAGTGATCCTTCTGAATATATTGGTAATAGACATCCTTTTTCACAAGATGTGGGTTTAGCATCAACATTTTGATCACCTTGAAGGAGATTTTGGATAATTTTGTTTTATTTTTCCCATCACTCAATTTAAAATTGTATAATATCTTCCAAAACGGCAACTAAGAATGTAGCTTTGGTCAAATCCCTTCTCCCATCTGAGGCTCATTTTTCTCATCATAAAAACGAGGTAGTGGGCTTCACCAAGGACCTTTTAGGCACTACCATTTTGTGATTCTATGTCTAAAGTCACAGAGAAAGGATTGTAGATGTATCAGCCCTTTTTTGGATTGTCTATTCACTGTTCCAGAGGTATAGATTAGTCTAGACTTGAGTGCATTGACTTGCATAGTAATTTTAGCTACCTCAAGTCACACCTAAATAAGATCTATCATGTATCTAGACTGTATGGATAAGTTATTGATGGAGTAGAGGGCAGAAGGACTGTCTTTATATCTTAGAGAAGCTGGCACTCTGCAGCTGATGGCTGCTTGGTCTTGATGCCTCAAGGTCTCTAATTTGGCTTTCTCTTTAGTGTTCCCTCTATGTTTGGTGATGGAATCTCCTCAGCTCAGAGATACTTAAAACACATACCCTTTTCCTTTTTGCTTCTAGGCCTATCTACCTGTTGATTCTTGTTATCTTAGCAGCTCTTGGTGTTTCTGAAAGGATCCTGGAGGTGGTTGGATTCTCAGAGTGGTTTCCTTAAAGCCTACCTTCAGGCTCTCAACTGCCCATCTACAACAAGGATAGGCCTTTCTTTGAACATGGTTCATTTCTGGCTGCTTTTGAAAAACCACATGTTGCTAATTGCTTCAATAACCTAACCTCCTTGCCTACATTTTGTTTAAGAAATTTTTTAAAAATATAAATGTCCAAAGAAGCACCTTCTCCCTGATGAATTAACTGCTGCTTTTTCACAGTTCATAATTAGAATAAATATACAGCCATTTCTTACTTTTCTTTGCACTTCTCAAGGATATACTCCCAGTTTCTAAGATGGAATAAGAAGGAAAGAATTACCTTTACCCGCCATATTCTTCCCTGACCCTTCCTTCCTTCTCATTTTCTCTCCTATTCCTCCCTAAACATTATTTCTTTCTGTGTTATGCAACTTTTGAGTTCTCAACCTTTAATAAATGGCTTTGGCCCCTGCCTACTCCCTCCTCTCCTGAAACATGGAAAATGGTAGGCCTTTTAGGAATTTCAGGTAACAGCCAAACCCCAGAAGAGGAGAAGAAACATGGAGCCCCAGAGCATGTGAGAATCTGAGGTGTGCAGCATTTTCTTCAGAGGTTACTCTAGCATATTTGAGAAGTCTCGTTCTTACTAGGAGGCTGAACTCCACATCTGAGACTCAAAACTGTTAACAGATCTGTAGGTTTTAACAACCTCCATGATTCTCTAGTTGAGAGGATGGCCTGGTCTGATGTTGCCATGGACACTATGAACATCCTTGTCATTTCCAGTGTTGAAGTGTTGAAGCGTTGACGTCAGCTCTTTCATCTTTCCCCATGCTCACGAGCAGCCCACCATTGTTACTTCTGGATCACATGCCCTGGATGCAAGAGAGTGATTCCAATGCTGAAATACCATTTCATGGCTTGGTTCTTCAGCAGAAAAGTTTCACAACATTTATTCATCCATCAAACTATCCATTCATCTTTCCAACCAGCCAACTAGCTATCCCTTTCATCTTTCCATCCATTCACTCATATATTTATCCCTTTAACACATATTAATTGAGTGCCAACTATGTGTCAGCTTCTGTGGTAGGCATTTTGGGGGAACATAGGTGAATGAGATACAATCCCTGCCTTCAGAAAGTTAAACAAGGGGAGACAGACCGTGATAACTAATACACCTTAACTTTAAAGGCTAAATAGGAAATGAAGAAGCTGGGAAGAAGTTTAATGAGGTAGAGGGAAAGGACATTCAAGGCAAAGGGCACAGTTTGAATAAAGGCAGAAAGACATTTAAAAAATTCATTGAGGTTTTGAGGAATAGCACAAGTAGTTTAATATGGCCAGATCTGGAGAAAGGGGGAAGGCAAGCTGAAACCACACTGAAAATGTACTTGGTTATTATGCTAAAAGGTTTGAACTTCAGGCAGTTGAAGAGCTATGACACGGAATAGACATGTTCACATACCATTTTGTTTATTTGCATGCTTGTTTTTTAAGAGAATTAGCGATGACATGAATGCTGTATAGATGAGGGCTTAAATTTTATAAAAAGAGATAGTATACTAGGTAGAGAGAGAGAAAGAAATTTCTAGCATCGATTTCATTAAACACCTAGGATTATAGCCTTGGTTCCTGGGGTTAGTTGCCTCTGCTTGGATTGATACCTGTAAGTGCTGACCATGTGCATAAGTCCTTCCCTTATACAAGTCTGCTGCCTTGATCTGGGCCAGTGCTTCTCAGTATGGGTTCTGAGAAAAATAGTTCTGTGACATGATACATGAAAAATTATTTTTATGGTTAAATAAGTTAGGAAGACTTGCATATTATGGTCTTGATCAGGAAGATTTACAGTGCATGTTAGCATATCACAGACCTTGTCAAGTATTGCAATAAAGTAACCTGAGGAGCTTGGTAATTCAGGATTCCCAAATTTAACTCAAGCACAGAAACCTGTTTTCACATAGTACCTGTTAATATCCTATAAAACCACTGTTTTCTGGAATGTACTTTGGAAAACTTGGTTATAGATAAATACTCTATCCTATAAGTAGGCAATACCCCAAGCCCAGGTCATCCATTTTATAGATGTGTATACCTACATGTATATTGCTCACAAGGAGAATCAATTAAGAATGACTTCATGACCAAGAGCAGACCATCTTCACCACATCTCAACTGTATGCACCAGAGGCTACTAAAACCACTAAAGTAAACCATGTTGGGTCTGTAGTATTATTGTCATACACAAAGGATAGGATATAATTCAGGCCCAAGTTATCTAATAGCCACAGGTACATATTCCTGACCCAAGGAGCATGCTAGATACATAATTTCTGAGAAATATAATGACTTCTAGGATCATGCAAAGTGATCACTAAATATTTTGGCTATCTAGACATTCTACCCTAAAGTTTAACAGTCCTTTTGTGTACTCTCTGACTAGCATTCCAACATCCACCCAGAACCTCATCATGGTGCTACCACATACACTCATTGCTCATGTAGGAGGCCTAGAAATCACAGATTTTAAGAATTTGTGTCCCACTGCCCACACAATGATTGAATCCCCTCTAAACCCTGTTCAGCAAGCAGCAGAGTATCATAAAGAATCAACAATGTGGAACTCAGTTAATGGAATTTCCTCCCTTCTACTTGGACTCTGTAGATTAGAGCCCAAAAAGTCTCTAGGTTGAAGATGTAAGCAGTAAGTCTCAATTCTAAGAAGTGCTACTCCCCACACAAATTTCTTAGATACTTGAGTGCTCTTACAGATCAGCATAACTGAGGCATGCACAGAGGAGCAGAATTGCCCTATAAATTTTGACACCAACCTGTACAACATGTGGCTCAGCACTTACAGTTTCTGGTTTTGTTTTGCTTTTTATTTTTCTTTTGGTTTTGTGTTTTAAGAGGTCCTGTGTATAGTGGAAATAGCATGGTGGACTAGGATACATACAGGCCTTGTTTCTAGTCCTGGCTCTGGCACTTAGTATCTTGATGACCTTGGATAAATCATTAGATCGCTCTGAGCCTCAGTTTCTCCGACTCAGTTTTCCAACTACACTATGGGAATAATAAAATTTTCCTTACAGAATGGTGGTAAATTTGTAAAGAAACTGGTACATAGTAGGCACACAATAAATATCACTGTATCTCCCTTTTTGGATGAAAATTGGTCAGTGCGCTCCCAGTCACTAATGGAGCCTGTTCTTTCTGCTATAGGAGTGTGGATTATGGTACTGGTTCCTTGGTTCCCTGGTCTCTGAATTTCCCCTAAATTAACCCTTGCAATCTGTCCTCCAGGGTCAATATTGCCATCCTCCAATTGGTTACATATATATTTGGTGACATTGGAGAGAAAAAGGTATACTTCTCTCTAACTGTAGTTCTCAAGTGAACTTGTATATGGAGAGATGAGAGACCGTATCTCTTATTTCCTCCAAACCAAATTATTTGGTACAGCACATATATGCTGTAGTCTGTCTCTGAATATTTGTTTTTAGAGAACTATGGTAGAGGTAAATAATTTTCTCTGATCATCAAAATTGATGATACCACATATCTGGTTCTTGAATAAGTATCTAACTTATAAAATTTCCACTTAAAATCCTTGAGTTTTTAAAGTGTAATAGCAGCAGAAAGATTTTATTGTTGTTTACTTTCGCTGTGAGTGCTCCAGATTCCCTGAGGTGCTTTTGAGAGAGTAAAATGATGTCACAGGCAATGTTTTTTGAAAGTAGTATGCAGAAAGCTAAGAGTACACAGTCCACAATAGGTCATATATACAAAGGCAAGTATTTTCCAAATATAAAAATTCAGAAAAAAAGTTTCATATGAACTGATAACATAATGGTTTGTATGAAAACATTTTACTTTTGATTTAAGAAGAGTGCCACTTGTAATTACAAATTGGAGAATGTATTCCTTAAGATCAACAAAAGTGTTTAGAATATTTTCCTATTGTCCTGAACTTATACATAGACAATTTACCTGAGAAAGATGCTTTTTTAGAGACTTTTGTACATCCTTTGGGATCATGTTTGTATGAAGTAGAACTAAGGGGGAAATACACAACCACCCAGAAACCAGTAGAGCCTTCAAATTATCTATTATTGATAATATTTCCATGGCAACAGATATCTAGGAAGTAAACTGCAAATGGCATCACTACTTTAGATCACCTCGTTTGGAATCAAGTTCCATTCTCTTCAGTCCATTTAATTCTTGCTACACTTTTTAGATCTCTTAACCCAGGCATAGAAATGTATTTCTTTCTCCTGTTTAATACCCCATTGGACCAGTGGTTCTGTGGCTGAAGTGAAAATTGATTGTTGAGGGACATTTCAGACTTCTAGCAGTCAGCACTTAAAACAATGTAAGCACCAATCCTGAAGAAATCACCTGCAGAAAACTTGGACTGACATTTGGAACTAAAAAGAAAATCTGGATCTTGACCAAGACAGAAGGTCACCAGCCTGGGCCTGCACAGTGTGGTGTATCATGCTGGCCACAGTGAAACTGGAAGAGAATGAGGACTCTCACCAGGGTGGAAAATGAGGCATGGAAGCTTTGATTAGTGAGCTGTTAGGCACACAGACATTAATTTCGAAGCATTCCCATCTCCAAGCTGAGTAATAATGTTTGTAATATTATGGGATTGTTTGGCAGCTGCAAGAAATTCAGAAAACTGAATAAGGAGTTTTGTTGGCCTCTGAGTGGCTATAATGAGACCTTTAAATTTCACCTCCCTTCCCTTCCTCCACATCCTCTCTGCCCAACCACCACCACCACTTAATTCTTGCCCGCTACGTAGCAAGAGGCACATAACAAACACATATATAAGCTCTTTAGTATATTCGTCAATAAAGCAGAAAAGAAAGGGGAAAAAACCCGCAAACCTCCAAGTAAAGAATTTTCCATTTCCCAGTCTCACTTCTGTATTATGGGTAGGTAGGGAGACAAGGAAACCCCCAGTCCAAAATGGCAGTCACTCATTCTCCCCAACTTTGCATGCTGCCTCCTATGTCAGAGGATCTGACTCAAGTATCTGATTATGGGGCCTGCTAGGTGCTAGCCCATCGTTAAGTTGCTATGTTCACCAGTGTCGCTGTTTCATATTAGAAAAAATCCAGGTTGGATACTGTAAGCATCTCAAAATGACCAGACACTGAAGAAAGGCTGACCTGCCTCATTCAAACTGAGGGTTCTAGAGGGCTCTAGTGGATAGCAGGAAACACCTGGAATCTGAAGCTTAGGGGCTTAAGCCTTTGCTCCTCAACAGATACTCTAATGTTGGGACTGGGGGCTACTCTCTTAGTTGATGACTCCTCCCAGTGGGACTGATGGTGTTTCCCTACCTCACAGGGATATTGTGAGGACTAAATAATAGAGTTACCAATTCATGTAGTCATGAGCATCATGATTGTTGTTTTCTATAATATGACTTGGCATTAACAGAGTGCCCTTTGATTGTTTTTGATTGTATATGATAGCATCAGGCACTGACTCAAGTGGATGCAGTGAAGCTCTGGCTCAGTTACTTGCTTTCCACAGTGTGCTGCTGCTGGGAAGAAGCTTTGCTAATAGGACTCAAAGTGCTACCTTGAACAAGAAGCCACTGTGCCTATCTGAGGCTCCTGTGGCATTTTCACTTGGTTATTAGGCAATTCATGAGTTTCCTCTTACCTCCATTTTGCTGGACCACTGCCAAGGAACTAGATCTTAACCTCAGGCTCCATCATTGAGCTGAAGGTAGTAGCTGATCCACAGAAATTCAGTAAACAAAGACCAGATTTCTGTTTTTCCTGGAGAAACACCCCCAAGAAGCCAGCCAGCCTCTCTCTTCAAACAGACCAGGAGACTACAGTCAGACATTTCTTTTCTCCCTATTCCCAAAGTTAATGTAACTCTGCTTTTAGGAACACACACACACTTGAACTTTTCATAAAGCAGGAGGAAGGCAAAATCCAAGAACCAGTGTCTACTCTCTTGTTTTCTATTAAAGTTAAGATGATGGAGGAAAGTAGATAAGACTTTACCTCTTCTAGCTTTAGTGCCCCACACTTTTCACTCACACCATACACTTGCTTCTCCAGCAAGTATGAAGCCTTATTTTTCTCCCAAGCCAGCCTCAAAATTTGCATTGATGTAAGAGGAGAGGTCCTTAGAGTTTGTAATATCTTGCTATGCTCTGTCTCTGCCTCAGAGCCTCCATATCAAAACTAGTTTCCTTCTGGTGGATGTGCAGTCTTTGAGGCCAGGGGCAGACAGGTATGAGGGTCAGAAGCACTCTTCCAGCCTTGCCTGGGACCTGCATTTTCCACCCTCTTCCTTCTCCTCTCTCCATCTACATGCACACACACACACATACACACACACACACACACACACACACACACACACACGCACACACTTCTTTCTCCTTCCCCTGACTCAGCAACATTCTGGAGAAAAGCCAAGGAAGAACTTCAAGGAGGGAAGGGAGTTTCCCCCTCCTTGGGGCAGAATTTTAATCTCCAGGCCAACAAGAGTTTCCCTAATGTGGATTGAAAGGCTAATGTGGTTTATTCTTTAACTGCTTTCTATTTGTTTGAATGTTGCATATTTCTGCTAGTGAATTTTCCTTTAATAAAGCCGTTAATACACCAATGGTATTTTCTTATTTACAACAGACTGACAGGACTAATGCTGTTAACATTGGGCCTTTTTTTCTTTTTCGTTTTTCTTTCTTTTTTTTTTTTTTTTTCTCTCGTTTGCTTTCCAGGTCATGCTGACCTGTTCGGCTTGGACTGTTTCACATTTGTTTTTAATGTCAGTTTAAATGTAATTGTAAAAGCATGTATGCTCTAAATTCACGTAGTTACTTTTTCCAGTAGAAAAGCCTCATATGCGAAACCATTTCCAGGCTCTGCAATTTCACATGAGCAGGTTTTTGGTAATGACCTTGTGCCCCTCACCCAGGATGGCATCTGGACAGTGAACCTCTTTCTTCTGGCTCAGTAGTCAGAGAGAGGAGACTTGGAAATAGTTTCTGCCAGGTCCTGTGCTTTGGCAAGCATATGCAGCATTGCATATCATTCTATTATTAATTACGTTTACTCCTCCATGAACTAAAAACCATTAGACTAAATAGTCCAACATAAACCTTGAAAGATAAAATTCAATATTCTTTTCCCTGGCTATTCCTATGACTCAGAACTGGGACAGGGAGGAGAATGGGGGCATGGGAGGAAGGACCAAGAAACCTTATTGCCTGAGAGAATTTGGCCTACACTTATTTGTGTACACTTACACTTGGATGCACCCCTACTAATCTCTCACTCCATGGCTGCCAAGAACTGGCTCTGTTCCCTGTCTCTTATCCTTGTCCTAATTCTTCTCCACTCATTTCCAGCTGACCCTTCTCCCCACTAACTTGCTACCCTACCTGATAAAATTGAAAGAGTACTACCCTAGAAGTCAGGATACCTGGTTCTAGTTCCTGCTTTGCTACTATCTAGCTGTGTGACCTTGAGCAAGACTTAGCTTTGGCCTTCAGTCTGCTCATCTTTATAATAGGGATTTGTTTCAATGGGAAAGGAAGAAATAGACAATATCTGGGGCTTTCAAACATTTTCTTGGCAATGGAATCTTTTCTTCAAACAAAATCTGATGCAGAGTCCCAAATGAAGATACGGAATAGAGCACCGCTTTGAAAGAAGGAGGGTTTATTGGAGCCACATGCTCAGGCCTACTTTGCCTCTTCTCAGGGCCCTTTAAAATCCTTGGAGCTCCACTACTGTACTAGATTGATGTCTGGGGAAACTTCTGATTTGATTCTCTCTCCTAATTGATTTAAATCCCTGTGGAAACTCTATATGTTTCTTTTTTTTTCTTTTATAACATCTTTATTGGAGTATAGTTGCTTTACAATATTGTGTTAGTTTCTGCTGTATAACAAAGTGAATTATCTCTATGTATACATATATCCCCATATCCCCTCCCTCTTGTGTCTCCCTCCCACCCTCCTTATCCTACCCCTCTAGGTGGTCACAAAGCATCAAGCTGATCTCCCTGTTTCATCAGTTAGCTTTTTCAGAGAGAAATTCAGCTGCTTGAGATAAAGGGAATGACGTGGAGCAATGTGGGGTTTAGCAACTAGCAAGAAAGAGTAAGAGGCATCATGTATTGACATACAGAATTTACTGTGTGCTAAGCACGTTACATGTATTCTGTTAGGTAAAGTTACAACAACTCTGTGAGGTAGATCCTATAATTATCTTAGGATTCTTGAACCTGTCAGTTTGGCCCTCAATCTTTGACTTGAGACCAGTTGACCAAGATGGAAGACAATATTTCTTATAGGTTGCCACCCTAAGCAGTTTTTCAGAGTGTTTTCTAACTAGAGATTCATTCTTGGAAAATGTCATAGCCTGCCCATTGATATACAACTTTACAGAATTCAGAGTACTTTCATTGAGATCATCTCACTTTCTCCAAATAATAGTCCTATGCAGTAGTCAGGTCAGATGAGAAAACTGAGGTGTAGGAGAAATCAAGGGATATGTTCAAGGTCAGACATCCCATAAGAATGTGAATACCACCACCAATAATAAAAAGCCCTTTCTTGTGAATAACATTTTAGAACTTTGATGTCATCATTGCATTCTGCCTCCTTAAGTACAGTGAAATTTTTCACCATGCCACAGTCTTGGAGGGTTCTACTGGTGGTGTAGAATCTTCCCTCTACTCTCAGACACCACCACAGTGTCTATATTCCTCTTTAACAACCTTATTAGTTAGGTGCTAATGTTATCACCGATTTATAGATGAGGAAATTGAGGTACAGAGAGGCTAAGTCTTGCCCAGAGTCACACAGCTAGTGAGCAATACAGCCAGGCTTAACACTGAGACAGTCTGACTCCAGACTTTTTGCTGTTAACTACTACCCTTTGTACATATATCAAGAAACTAAGAGCAAAAGAAAGAAAAGGATGTTCTGGAGATCGTACAGTGAGCTCCCCTGGATCTTAATCCAGTGTTCCTCTGAATATCTAAACCTAAAGTTGTACAATGAGATCCCCTGACTCTAATCCTAGTGGATGAAATGATGGTTGGCATGATTTAAGCCAGAGGCCACAAATTGGTTTTCCACAGGCCAAAATTGACTTGCAGAATTGTTTGTCCAGCACAAACAGACTTAGACTGCCTCTAGGCAGGGCATCAATCACTTTCCTCTTCCCTAGCCCACCCTATTTATGTTCACTAGGCTGTTTTAGATCATTTGCATATCTGCCTGACTAGTGAAGATATTCAAATTCATAACCCATACATTTAAGCATTATAATATATAAGCACCTGCACACACACACATAATTTCAGACATTCACATAAGTACAGCCTAGTCTGGTTTCACAAAGAATTTGAAGCTCTGCACCAAATGTACCTTTGTGTTTAGTTAGCATTTAGAATTACACTTAAGACCTGAATTCAGTTTTATAGGCAGTTATATGCTGAAGAAACTCAGTTACTTTTTTTCATCTCATAATATGTCACTCTTCCGTTCCCTTCTCTGCCATATCTGGTTCTCTGTTAATCCTGCTGTCCCTTCTTCCCCATGTCCGAGTTTGGTCTCCTGTAATCCAGTCACTCTCTACTCTTTAGGAATGGATGGAGAGTGAAGAAAATCATTTTGGAGGGCTCACTATGTGCCAGGCATTCTCTCTCATTTAGTTCTCATAAGTGTCCTAGGAAGCAGGAAGCGGCTTCTCCATTTTATAAAGGTGGAAACAGAATCTCAGAGAAGCTAGGCAATTGGCTCAAAGTTATTAAGCTAGTAATTGATGGAGCTGGGGTTTGAATCCAAGATCTTCTGATTCCAAAGCCTATTATCTTGTCTATACCCCAATTTTGTAAGGAGAGTGTATTAGTTTTCCACTGCTGCATAACAAATTACCTCAAATTTAGTACCCATTTATCAGCTCACAGTTCTGTAAGTCAGAAGTCTGACACAACATGACTGGATTCTCAGCTCAGTGTCTCACAAGGATGAAATAAAACTATTGGTCAGGGGCTTTGTTCTAATCTGGAGCTCACAGTCCTCTTCCAAGCTCATATGATTATCGCAGGATTCAGTTCCTTGCAGTTGTAGGATTAAGGTTTCTGTTTCCTTTCTGGCTGGCTGTCAGAGGCTGCTCTTAGCTCCCAGAGGCTGCCCTCATTCCTTGCCATGTGTACACCTCCACTTTCAAAGCCTGCAACAGAGAATATTCCTTATATTGAATCACCCTGATTCCATGAATACCCTTCCAGAAAGAGTCCAGTCCCTTTTAAGTCTTATCTGATTAGGTCAGGCCCATCAAGGATAACGACCCTCAAAATTCAACTGACTTGTGACCTTAATTACATCTACCTAATCCTTTTACAACAGCACCTATATTGGTGCTTGACTAAATAACTGGAAGAAGGTATGTGAACACCAGGGGTTGGGAATATTGGTGGCCATCAAGTATACCTAGCACAAGAAATGATTCTTTTATCCTTCAAACTCCATGGTGAGATTCAAGGAAGAGAAACATCCTTGACCTTGGGGAGAGGAACTTGAATTTTCTAAGAATTTGTAAACTTTACCGCACCTTGCCTCTCCCCTGCCCAAGGATGAGAAAACCTCTGTCTTGAGGTAGCAAGGAATGAGGCTGGAATAGTGCCTAATGGTCATAGTGGCTATAGAAGCTACAGATTAATCACATCTACTTCTCCTGAGGGATGTACCATTGAACCTGATTGGAAAAATCTTTCTCTGTTGCTGTAGAGACAGCCCTCATAGGGGTCTAATGCCACTATGCTGAAAAGTCAGCTCCCTATAAGGTCCAGGCAGCAGGATCCAGGCATGTTTTCAAGGGCTCTCTTCCCCTAAAGATCAGGTACAGACAAGGATGTGCCTTGCCAATGTCCCTTTCTTGTCACTGCTTTGACCTACGATTGAAAGACAGTGATGAGATGCAAAGCAACTCACACACCATTAGAACTATCAACCTATACTGTCCCCTTTATCCTGGCTTCATCACTCAATTTGAGCAAACCAGTGGGTCTCTGCGGTAACACAGGGGTCTGACAAGCCTGTACCTCACATGAAAGAGTTAGATATGACTCTGGGGCTCAGGTGCAGGAGACAGGAGGGGTGTGGGGGCGGCCTTCATGGATGAAAACAAGGCCTTGGGCATTGAGTAACAGCTGAGACTAGCAAGCCTCATTGTCCAGCATTCCAAGTCGTCTAGCAACATGCTGGCCTCTGCTGCACAGAGAGAACAGAGAATTCCCCGGCAGAATGAATGGAATCTGATTTCAATTATGTTCAGTACAGTCACCCTCTTCAGGCAGAGAGGCCAGAACACCTGGTGCAGCTTGGGCCACCGTGGCCGCAGGGACAGCAGGTTACCCAGGTCCTGGAGGCAAGTGGGAATACGGATTCTCTTTCTCAAGCAGATGCCATATAGGTCTAGAGGAGGAGGATATGAAAATACCAGCCAAGTTTTCATTAGCACTATGCAGAGAAGGGGAATTATTTTAGGTTGATGGATTCTCCCCACAGTTTCTGCACATATTGATCTTGCTTGTAATGAGTTTGCTTAGGCCCACAAGTCATCAGCCCACTGAGATCTGAGTCATTGGTGGGAGAGTCAAGGTGACAGAGCATACCTCGCTGATTGCACCAGCACCAATTCCTCTCTGTGTCGTTCCACCTTTTTGAAAAACCCATGGATTCTTCTATATAAAATTCATTTGGATTTGTTTTTTAATCAATAGCATGAGTAGGGCATGACAAATGGGACAGATGCCCCAGAGAACAGTCTAGATTCACAACAGTATTCCATAGAACTTTGTGAGATGAAGGATATGCTCTGTAACTGTACTGTCCATTGTAGCAGCCATAAGCCACATGTGCCTTTTGTGCACTTGAACTGTGGCTAGTGAGCCTAAAGAATTATATTTTAATTTTATTTAATTTTAATTAATTTAAATTTAAGTAGCCACATGCGTCTAGTGGCTCTTGTGTTGGACAGTGCAAATCTTGAGTTCAGAGAGGCAGGTACTGAGATAGAGTAGAAATGACTTACTTACTCAGAAAAAGAGCTGGTATGGTACAGGGAACTCTGGATTAGGAATAAGAGCCCAGTTCTAGTCTCTGCTCTGCCAGTAGGTGACCACACTCACTCTGACCTCAGGCTCTCCATCCTTGACTTGAAATGTTGGATTAACAACAGAAGTCCCAAAATAATGGCTAAGGCCTGAATTCAACTTTGGGATACAGAAGAGTTTTAGGAAAAATTTAAAATATTATATGAACGCCTTCTAGGAGTATGTATATGTGTGTGTGTTATGTGCACATGCATTGCAGGGGCAAGAAGGTGGTAAAGCATTCACTTCAGTTCACCAGAGTTCCCACCATTCTCCTATAAACACACACACACACACATACACACACACACACACACACACACACACACTGTATTACTTGTGTAGACAATGAAGGTATATTAATTTTGTGAACCCCCTGGATGTGATGAGTTCTAATGACCCTTCCTATTTCATCATGCTATGAATCTCTAAGCCACTGTAGTTCCCCAAACCTATTTCTACTTTGGGCAAATGACTAGAGGAGTCTCATAGCTTCTGCCTTTTCCTTTCTGGATTTGATGCTAGTTACTGAAGTTTAGAGTCATGGGTGAGGGTGGAAGGCAGGGAGAATATAACCCTAGCCCTACTCCTCAATTCTATTAGGCTAGAAGTAGGGTTTAGGGCTTCAGACTCCTTGGGGATGCAGTATGATATAGTAGAAAGAGCATTGGCTTTATAGTCAGACTAAGTTAATATTTTTAGGTTCTATTTCTTGATAGCTGTGTTACCTCAGTTTACTCACTTGCAAAACAGAGATAGGAAATATTCCTCACCTCCTAAGATCATTGTGGAATTAAGTGATATAATATGTTTATGAAGTGAAGTATATAGAAGGCTCAGAAAAAATATTTAACCTTATATCTCTTAGTTCCCTCAGGCATAAGGCTAATTGTATCTGTCTTCTCCCAGGCTGAAAGGGGGACTACATGGCCTGGCAACTTCTGAGCCCAAGGTCAGAAAGTACCAGTGATGGGGAAGAGAATGTCTACCTCTAGAATCTGTACCAGGGGAGCAGATCCAGAAGTCACTGTCAGTCTGTGGAGCTGCCTACTTGAGCCCATGTCAGCAATGGGTTCCCCAGATGACAAAAAATTTTAGGGGCTAGGCCAGTAGCTCTGGGACAAGATGAGCTTAGTCCTGCCCATACCTCCAGCCTGTGCCCTTGATGGGAGGTGGGAGTTGACAGTGGGTGTGCATATCTCATTACTGGCTGTGCCCAAAGCTTGCAGAAATGATTGTTGGACAAGGTCATCTTGAACTCTGTGTTGATTTTCCAGGCTTCCTTGTTATTTTACCCTGAGTTCTTCTCTGGGCTCTTCTTGCACCACCAAACCCTCTATTTTCTCCTCCTCTACCCTGG
Source organism: Grampus griseus (assembly GCF_964374135.1). NCBI lineage: Eukaryota > Metazoa > Chordata > Mammalia > Artiodactyla > Delphinidae > Grampus > Grampus griseus. The sequence continues at coordinate 56,291,385 of NC_138999.1, forward strand.
TTGTTGATCCAAACATGTGATTCATTCTTTCATTGATTTACTGAGTTGTACTATGATTGGAGTTTGCATTGCAAGACTTATTTTTCTAATTAGAGCTGAGAGTCAGTTCCAGATAAGTATCATTTTTTGCAGGAGCCAGAAACAGATCAGCAACAGGTTTTGTTGTATTTATCCATTAAAATTGAGCAATCAGCTTCTCTCTTTGTTTTATACCTCTTAAATTTTATTATTATTTTAAAGGGATTAGAGATAAAGTGGTTTATGGTCTGTCCTGGTGCAACTGCCTATGCTAGATCTCAGAGTTATGACCTTTTCAATTATTTATATTTCTGCCAATATAAATGCTAAGGAAAATAGCACAAAGTAAACATCAGGATGCCCAAGGACCTGTAAATTGTGTGTATGAGAGCACAGGGGGAGGATGGTTCATAAGGTTTGAGTTTTAGATTATTCTTGTTTTTTTTAAATAATGTTATTTCTATCATCCTTTTTAATGGATGGTTCCTGTTTTACAGGCAGATTATAAAGGTAGGGACATTCTGTTATTTCTTTGATACAACTGGGGATTTCAGACTTCAGCTTCTCTCTCTCCCCTTTACTAAAGATGAAAATCAATATATGTGTTACAGTGTATGTTCAACTATGAGTGTAAATGTCTGACAATACCTGGGACTATTATAGTTGAAGTGAGAAATGCTGCAACACCAAAAAATTCCCATTCATTGACCCCAAAGTGGGATGATAAGTCTAGTCCTTCTCCAACAGATCTGCCTTTCTAGTCTCCTTCCCTAGCAGTTTGCTAGACATGATAGACATAGACACAAGTACAACATTCCCTTGATTTAAAACATTCCATACTTGCCTATCATCTATGTGATAAAGCCCAAATTTCTTAATATGATATACATGCTCCTTTAAAGTCAAACCCCACCTTTGTTTTCAACCTCATAAACAGCCAGTCTCCCCACATATACAATATACACTCCAGCCACACTGGTCTCTTTTACCCCTAAACACTCAGTGATTTTGTTTATGCCCTTTCCATTCCTCTCTGCCTGGTGAAATCCTCACTATTCTTCGAGGTCCAGGTCATATATCACCATAAACATTTCCTGACCTCACCTATGCAGAGAGATTGTTGTTCTTCCTCTTTTGTTAATACTCCTGTTGTAACATTCACCAGTTTGACATTTTCTAATTGTTAGAATTGTTAGCGGGCGTTTATTTCTCCTCTACCAAACAGGGTTAGGGCCTATGTTCTTTTCGTCACCCAAAAGCAAAGGCCTAACAATGGATGTCTGTTGAATGAATGAATGAGTGAATCATGAATATATTAGTAAATGATTTAATTGAAGATCCAAGGTATGAATAGTGGAGACTGCATTTAGGCAGAGTCCAATCCAAGGATATACTAGGTCTGTCTGGCAAGAGGATCACAGAGAAAGCAAGATATGAAAGTTTGAGTTAGGAGGAATTTAGAATGATGAATCATTCATTTAACCAGTGTTTAAACGGAGCACTTGTCCTTAAGGAGTTTAGAGTCTGTGACTAGGGAGAATGAACATCCTTGTTTTCTTAGCTCAAACAGCTTTTCTAACAGGGTAGCTGTGCTGTGTGTTTTTGGCCACTGATAATAAATCCAAGTTTCCCTTCTTTCCCAATAGCCCGGAAGCTGAAGAAACTTGGGAATCTGAAACTACAGGAGGAAGGGGAGACTTCCAGTGCCACCAACCCCACTGAGGAGTCAGCCCAGAAGCTGACAGTGTCACATATTGAAGGCTATGAGTGTCAGCCCATCTTTCTGAATGTCCTGGAAGCCATTGAACCAGGTGTGGTGTGTGCTGGACATGACAACAACCAACCTGACTCCTTTGCAGCTTTACTCTCTAGCCTCAATGAACTGGGTGAAAGACAGCTTGTACACGTGGTCAAGTGGGCCAAGGCCTTGCCTGGTAAGGAAAGTGGGGGCATGGAATGTGGGAGGTCATATTTAGTGAAGACTTCTTTGGGCCAATCACCGTGCCTGTTTACTTCCCATCCATTAACTCATGCAATCCTCACCATAACCTTGTGAGGGAAGAGATTGGTAGAAATTCCTACATTAAAAATAAGGAAACTCAGAAATCAAGGAGAAAAGCAACATTATTGAGTATCCCACATGCCTCACATCAGCACACAGCAACCATGTTTCTATGTTCAACCCACAGATTTAGTCAGCAAATGTTCCCATAATCATGGATCACATAGACATACCCTTATATGCCTTAAGATGCTCTTCTATATGTACACACACAGGTTCACCCCAAAGATAATCTTGAGTCTAACTGATATTCTGTCTTTAATATTACTTGGAACCCATACCATGGGAACTCTTATAATATGGTATGATAGAAGGAACATGGGGTTGGGAGTCAAAACAGTTATGTCCTAGTCTTAGCTCTGCTGGTAACTCATTATGTGATCCCTTCCCTTTCTTGGTCTCAGTTTTTCCATCTGTACAATGTGTGAAAAGTGGTTTGGACTAAATTGATGGTTTTCCAGTTTTACTTCAAGGAACTCTTGGTGCTCTTTAAACTACCTTAAGGAATTCCCTGGCAGTCCAGTGGTTAGGACTCCATGCTTTCACTGCTTGGGGCATGGGTTCGATCCCTGATCAGGGAACTAAGATCCCACAAGCTGTGCCATGCGACCAAAAAAGTAAAAAGAAAAAAGAAATAAAATAAGCTACCTTAGCATCATCATAGTGAAAGGAAACATTAGGTGATAGTGAAAGAAATATGAAGTGTTTTTCTAACTTCTGCATGGATACCTCCAGTGATGGGGAATTCACTTCCTCTCTTGGCCATCTGTTGTTTGGAAAGGTCTGATTATTAAAATATTGGAGCTTAAAGAAGCCCCAGAGATCCTCTGTCCAACGATTCACAAATGTTCCTTTAGCAGCCAAACTCTTTATTTCTCAAAAACATGGTACACAGATCCAAGTGGAGCTGGTTGATTTAAAGCCAGTGCCTCTCCCTCACTACCCCTAGAGAAGCCTCAGATCACTCTTGCAGAATCTTAGGGCTCCAGGGAACACAGTTTGGAAACAAGAGAAACATAAACTCTTTAAGGGTTCTCTTAATCCTAAACTTCCATGACTGAAAGATTCTTTTGAAACATCAACAACCAAACCTCTCCTTGTGGAGTCAAAGATTAACCTGCCATTTAATAATAACTGTCAATCAGATGTGAATTTATGGTGAACAGAGAAGTTTCATATGTAGTACCTCATTTGATCCTCATAAGAATTCTGTAAAGTAGGGATTCTTTTCCCTGTTTTATAGATAAATACACTGAAGCTCTGAGAGGTGATGTGCTTGCCCACAGTTGCACATTCAGAAGGTATCAGGGCCAGAACTTGAGCCCACGTCCCCTCCTAACTCCAAATCCCCTCCTCATCCAACTCTACCCATAGTCTGTGTAGTACCACTGTAGTTCTCTAGCCTCGGGCTTTACAGTGAGGGACCAAGACTTTATCCAAGGCCAGTTGGGTCATAATGTGGACTTGCTGCCTTGGAAGACATTGCATGTTGACTGTCAAGCCCCCTTTTTGTCTTTCCAACTCACAAGGCCCAGTTACAGCTACCAGATTGTCCCTAACACCTTCCTAGCTTGGAAAGCTGAGGTTGACTAGCCAATTAGATCCCTGGGAAGAAGGCCCAAGGACTCTGGCTGCATATACACTGTACCGAAAACAGAGAGTTCACACAGGGAAGAAAAAAATACAAAAAAAAAGGAAGAAAAGAAAAAGTTGCTTTAATTCTTATCACTTATTCAGCTGGGTGTCTTGATGTCATGTGTCTAACAGAGATTCAGTTTAATCTTTCCAAGCAGTTGCCAGACACCTTAGTGTCTCATTTTATAGGATAGAACCTTTTCTTATATATGATTCCACTTAATCCTCATAGCAGTCCTATGAATCATAAGGACTTTCACTCCCATTTCAATGATAAGGTTCAGAGAGGTTAATTAACTTGTTCTATTTGGTCACTTAACAAATGCAGCCAGAGCTTGGGCTCAAACCCTCTGAGTTCTAGTTTGATGGTCTTAACAATAACCTGGTGCAAAGCATTATGGCACAATTTGTATAACTGGGAGCCACTGGATTTCCTCAGCCTAACCTCCAGGGTTGGAAGCCCTTTCCTTACATTAACAAGTCTGCAAGTTAATATCAGTTCACCATCTAGCTTGTCTAAGGAAATGATCTCTGACCCTGAGTAATTTAAAGAATAGCTTCAAAAGAAAGCCAAGTACCACATTCATTAGAACTGTTATTCATGTTATCAATAATCACCTACTAATTCAAGTTATTTGCTCATTGAACACATTGAGTTCCTGTCCTTTGAGAGGCACTGTGCTAAGTACCTACTCAGATCAATTTTGTTGTGAAGTTTTCTGTGATAGTGATGATATATGTAAATTGCCTACTACAGCACCTGGTACCTTAGTAAATGATAACTATTGAGGGAGGGTGAGTAGACTGTATGTACACAGTATATTTATAATCAGATGTATCTGGCTTGGAATCTTAGCTATACGCTAGTTGTGTGACTTTGAGCAAACCACATGTCTGCAGTACTCGTTTCCTCATTTGTAGAGATGGTAGAACAATTGCTACCTTGCAGATGGTTATCAGCACAGAAATTAGGTATAAAGAGCATCTAGTATAATAGCTGAAACATAGAAGATGCTCCGTAAATGGTGGGTCATTATTATCAAGCTTGAGTGCTAAACCACTAAAATCATTTTAAGCTGCCACTAGTTTTTCCTAGAAACTCATTCATGGGTCCCAAAGATGAATTGTCTTCTTTGAAGACCTTAGCTGTCAGGTGCAATAAAGCAGCAAATATTTCCTAATTGACCTTTCTTTGGGTATGTTCTTCCAGACTAGACATGAGACTATAGGTTTCTACTGAAGATTGCTAAGAAATGATGTTGATTGGATTCTAGTGAGAAAACAGAATCTCAGGTTAGCCTCTGCTCCCTAACCTGTTTTGTGTGTTTCATAACCTGAAACCATGACTTCTCTCTGTTTCTCCAAAACAGCCTAATGCAGCGCCAAATAGGTGTTGAGTGAATGAATATATGTTGAAGGAAACCTGTAGACTGGAACTACTGTTTCCTCAAGTCATCCCTTGATAGCCGTACTATCTGAGCAGGCTGCTTCAAAGGATGGGCATTAGCGGGCTAATTTTCCTATAGGTCTAATCTGATTACAATACCTAACTCTGTTCTCTAATGCCCAGCCTTTGAAGCAGCTATGTTGTTGATGCATATACAGTAATTAGGCTTGAGTTCTAAGCAGCTCTCACTAAGGACTGTTAATTAGTATTACAGCCAAACTAAGCTTTCCCTTTTTCTCCTCTTTTTTAGTTCTCTGGCATCTCAGGGAAGGAAAAATCATCAGTATTGACGGCTTCCTTGGTATTTGTACAGTTTAATCCTCATCCCCCCATGCACCCTCATATTCACACACTCACCAACCAAGGCTTTCCTTGATTCCCATTGCCTCCCACCCCAGGGGTTCAGGGTTCAAGCTCCCGGGCCCCTCCCAAAGAGATTCTTTGATGTTCCATGCTTGACCCTGGCTTTTTGTCTCCTACTGGAAAGAATCAGTCCCAGGTATTCTGTGCTACAGAAGGGCTTCAGGCAGGAAATACTCTGGGGTCTGAGGCTCCAGCTAGTCTGTTAGCAGACTAGCTCCTGTGAAGATGTGAGGCACACGCCTGGGAACTAAGATTGCAGTCAAAGGTGGTGATGTGAGGAACTCTAGCATCCTGATGTCTGGTAGGCTTGGAACCTAAAGGAAAAAAGGGTAAATAGGGGGTGTGTGTGTCAAGAACCAACCAAACAGAACAATGTGTCTAGATAGTGTAGACTTCAGACCTGAGCCTATGGCTAAGAAAAAACTCATGACCTTGGTAGTTCTTGAGCTGTGTTGTTCAGCAGTAGTATGGGAGAAGCACTGAAGAAGAGAATTAGAACACCTGGGTTCTAGTCCCATTTCAGCCACATACAGACTGTATGAGCTTGGGGAAGTCAGTTAACTTCTCTGGCCCTCAGATTCCTTGTTGACAAATAAGTGTCACATTGCCCACACTCTAGGGTAATTGTGAGGGTTAAATGAGGTCATCATCAGGAAAGTTAGAAGCATTATACAAATTCATGTAAGCATTCCTAATAAGGTAAGTAAGACAAAATTTCAGATAATTCTGGATCTGTTAGGGAGAAGATAAATGAGGCACTGGTAGGGGATGAGCTCTGAGGTGATGCTTTAAGTATCCAACTATTTGGAAATCTCCAGGAGAGCATACATATCTGTTCTACCTATGTGGAGGCAGCATCTGGGAGCCTCTGTTATCTGAGCTTAAGGGAGGTAATTTGGAGATCATCTATAATTCTCATTTTATAAAATGAAAATAATGAGAATCCTAAGTCTAATTAATATTTCTCAAACGCCTACTCAAATATCTGAACTGTGTTATATACTAGAGAGATAAAGATGAATAAGAAGGGAATGGTCCCTGTCTTCAAAAAGTTCTAAGTCTTACAGAGGAGACAGATATGTGCATAGATAAATTCCAGTACAGTGTAATGAGTGCTATAATTGGACAGAGCTACTTAAGATTCAGCAAGATGGTAAGAGAAGAATCACTAGGTCTTCTGTCTGGATGAGTTGGAAGAAGCATCACAGAGGAGGTAGCCTTTCAGTGAAGACTTGAAAGATGAGTAGGTGTTTATCAGATGGAAAGCCTGGGGAGGGAAGAATGCATTCTAGGGAAAGGCAGCTGCCTGTGCAGAGATAGCAGAGATTTAGAGGCATGATGTGTGTGTGTGTGTGTGTGTGTGTGTGTGTGTGTGTGTGTGTGTATGTTCAGCAAACTGTGGGTTTTTCAGAATAGCTAGAACCTAAATTATGAGAAGGCAAATGGTAAGAAATTAGTCTGAGAAAGCAGGTCATAAAGGGCCTGTTTGTGTATAATAATGGCAGTAGGCAGGAATGGCAGTAGAGTAGGAAACTATCAGGGCCAGGTATTTATTGAATAGAAAACAATAGAGAGGAAGTGGGAGGCAGGAAAAGGGTCAGAGAAAAGAGATGGAACCTAAAGGTGGTGTGGAGAAGGCATGGCTGTCAAAGGCATTCCACCATATGCTGATATGTAATAGTATCCCTTTCCCAGGGTTGTTAGAAGGTACAAACAAGATTATAGCTAGAAAAGAGCTTTGTAAAGTGAAAAGTGCTGTTCATGTGAGAGAAATGATTATTACACTGTGTCTTTGGAAAGGCAGTGAGCCTTTCTGAAGATCAAGGCTTTGGAATCAGACTGGCTTTGGAACTTGATCTGCCAATTACTAGCCTTATGATCTTGGACAAGTTCTTCAACACTTCTGTGACTCACTTTTATTGATTCACAGAATGGGAACAATAATAGTATACACTTTATTGGATTCTTGTGAGAAATAAATGAATTAATATAAGTAACATGCTTAGAAAAGAGTTAATTCATTGTAAGCAGTCAGTAAGTGTTAGATTATTATTCTCTTCCAATGGACAGTGCACTTTTTGCCTCTGTTTCTTTTGAGCAGCTCAATGAAGTAGGGAGTGCATGGAGTGTTATCCCTACCATATAGTTTGTTCCCCTCCTGCTCCCCAGCATTGATGGCCCCTGGGGCTCCTCAAGGGCAGCCCAAGTGCCAGAAATTCTCAGCCCAGCAGAGTCCCAGACTTCACTCAGCCCATCAGTGCTCAGTCTGACCACTGCCTCTGCCCTATCTCCAGGCTTCCGCAACTTGCACGTGGACGACCAGATGGCAATCATTCAGTACTCCTGGATGGGGCTTATGGTGTTTGCCATGGGCTGGCGGTCCTTCACCAATGTCAACTCCAGGATGCTCTACTTTGCCCCTGACCTGGTTTTCAATGAGTAAGTGCTTATGGGTCCAGAACTCACATAAACACAGACCTCGTTGGTGGTGATGATGGTAATGTAAGTAATGGTGAGAGTTGGTTCATTTGACCTTTAGGTGAGGCAGTAGAAGCCCAGCCAGCCTGCTCAATCTGAGGTGGCTTTGCCTGGCTGAAAGGCCAATTGGTAGGAGGGAACAGGGGAAGGCTGTCGCTTTTCCCAATCAAGACTCAATCCTGGTAATTTGGCAGTGCTTCTGACCTGCTTTTACCTTATCTCAGACCCTCATGTCAGGATCCTTTTTCTTCACTCTGAGCAACATAGGGAGTGAACAGAGAGACTCTAGTTGTGAGGGCTGAAGTTCCTTTGGTCCCTTATGCTACCATCAAAAGCTACTGCCAGTCACCATTTGTTGAGAAACTCCTTTGTGCCAGGACCATACTAGATATTTTCCTAATCCTTTCTCATTGAGCACTCATGAGAACTTGATTTCCCCTTTAAAAAAATTTTTTTAATGGATGGGGAAAATTAGGTTCAACAAAATAAAGTGACTTACCCAACAACGTCAAACAGCTAGTGCATGTTGGCAACAGAATTCAAAGTATGGCTCTGTAACTCTTAGCTCTTATACTGCCTCCTGATGGTAAGTGATGAGGAAGTGCAGCTCCATCATTTTCTGGCCATGTGACCTTGGCCCAGCCACTTCCCTTCTCTTAAAAACAGTTTTAATAAATGCTTGCCCTGCCACCGGCTCTATTTACCCTTCATGAATTTGGCCAAGAGCTCAGGGTTTAAAATTGTACTTTCCTCAACTGAAACCTCTATTCTGTTATTTCCTACATCATTGTCTTTGGGTAAGACCCTTACCTTCCCTGATCCGCAGTTTCCTAATCTGTTAATAAAATAAATCTTTCTTAAATGGTTTTGTTATGACAACTAAAATAGGAGCTAGTGGATGTGAAATGTCTGTCCCATAATGGGCAAGAAATAAAAAAGAAGTACCTTTCCAATACTCTCTTTTCCTAACAATGATAATCTGTTCTGTGTCTGCTATTTGAGGTCCCTTGTGGCATTGTGAATGGAGCTGGCCAGAAAAAATCTTCCCAAGAACTTTGAGCTAGTCTCACCACAGAGAATCCCTTTGGTCAGGAAGGAATTGACCTTCCCTCCCCTTTAGCCCTTTAACCCAGAAGAGCCTTAAAATAAAATCTACAGTCCAGTGGTTCCTTCCAGTACAGCAGTGCCATATGGGGGAAAATAAGCGTCCCCAGCTGCCCTCTTCCAACTCAGCCAGCTCTGGTAGCGAGAAGCTAAGAATAACCATTGAGCTTTTGGCACAACCTGCTTTGTGGTTTCCAGATCTCCAAAGAGTTACCTATGATGCCATCTTCTGGAGCAGGCCTTAAAAAGCCCTCTTCCTGTTCATCTCTCAACCCACCCTCTTGCTGCCCTCCAGCGATTAAATCAACTACTGGGCACCTGCACTACCCTCCCCATCCAGAGCCTGAAGACCTTTGAACCTTTGCAAGGTGATAATTGGCTATTTTCTAAATCTTCATTTCCTTTTCCACATCTGTGTAAATATGTGACACCCTACCTCAGCTATCTGGTCCACTTCCATGTACCTCATCAAAAGGTACCACAGGATTCCCCACAGAGTCAGGGTCCTATATCAAGCCCCAGGGCTCCTGAAACAGCAGACCCCCTTCCTCTTATAGGAACCCGCCATGTTAGAGCTCTTAAAGTCCCTAGAATCATCTAAACCAATGTTTCTTAACAGGGATGCTGTTGACATTTTTCATCTTTTAGCACATTCCTGCATATTGGAATGTGTTTAACTGCCCTGGTACCTGCCCACTAAATACCAAATAGGATCCTAGTCACTGTGACAGCCCAAACTGCCCCCACACATTTCTAGCACCCACTAAGGGAGCAGTACCTCTCCAGTTAAAAGCCACCAGTTGCTGCTAGCCTCCTCAAGGTACCAATGGGGAAACGGAGGTCCAAAGAAAAAGACAGGGACTCTGGGCCAACCTATTTGCTGACCTCTCTGACACCAAACCCTGTCATCAACCCTGCTTTCTTCTTTTCTCCTCCTCTCTTTGTGGAGAACACAGTTTGTGAGGGTAATGGACCTGAACCCTAGCTGTGTGACCTTGGGTAAATTACTGAACTTCTCTGAGGCTTATTCTCCTCATCTGTAGAATAGTGAATAGAATCATAATGGCACTTTCCATTTTTTGAGCAATTACTATGTGCCAGGCACTGTGCTCCATCATTTATTTCCAATGTTCGTCTCCCCACTTCTCCATTCTCTTTTAATCCCACCTACTTCTGCTCACCTCCTGAATTCCATTCCTGCCCCTTGCTTTCTACCTTCTGCACTCTATTCCTTTCTTTCCTCCTCAGGTCTTATTCCTTTTCCCTTTGAATTCCTTCCCTTGCCTTTCTCCCCTCCTTTCTACACCTTCTCTGTTCCTGGGGTCTGCAGCAGTATTAGAGCAATCCTTCATGTCAGGATTACAATTTCAATGGTAAAAATACTGCAGTGTTGTCATCAACAGAGGCTTGGAAGCACAGACAGACCAGAGCAAGGCCATGCCCTAAGGCTCAGCAAATCTTACTTAAAAATTCCTTAGGGCGAAAGAGCTTGGAGCAGCATTGTTTTGGTCAGTTGACTTGTGATACTATCTAAATGCTTCATTTTTCCAGTTGGGTTCCAGCCTGCATCGAATATTTCTACATTATCTGCCCCTTCCTTTCCCTCTTTCTCTACCATCCAAGATCTCTCTGAGATAGGGTGCTGAGCTTCCACCCAGCCAGTACCAGGCCTGCTCAACCTGTGAACAAGGCTAGTGGTTTGGGGACCAAAATGTCAAACCACAGGCTTCAGACCCAATCTGGGAGGGCTTTTTCCTCACCACTTAAGTGAGTGTCAAATTCCCTTTCCTTTCTCCACAAGATATAAAATCAATTTCTCTCTCTCCCTCTCCTCTTTGTCTCTCTCTCTCTCTCTCTCTCTCTTTCTCTCTCTCTCTCTCTCTCTCTCACACACACACACACACACACACACACACACAGACACAGACACAGACACATACACAATTTCTGAAGTGCTGAAAACCAGGAAGGTTTGCTAGCAGGAGGATGCTGTATCTTCTCTTATGGGCTTGTCATGGCCAGTCATGGAACAGAGAGGTTGCTCCCCTCGAGAATCTGTCCAAGCCTTGGTCACTTCCCTATATAATTTATAGGTGATAATGTGATGATGTTTTCACAAGTCACTATAATAAAAGCAGCTCACACGTGTTTATAACTCCCAAACTGTGATAAGGAACAGCCAGTATATGAGGGAGTAGGCTCCGCTTCAGCAGGGGACATTTAGATTTGACATTCAGAAATATTTTCTGGCTGATTTGATAAGCACTGGAACTCATTTAAAGGGACAATGGGGAATCTCCTTTTCTGGGAGTTTTTAAAGAAATGATTAAATTTCTAATATGGGAAGTGTGGTCACTTGGGAATCCTGATGTCCTTATTTTAAGACTTGATTTCTAAGGCCTGTCTCCTAGAAATCCTCCAAGTTTGAATGTCTGGGAGGCAGGTTCTGGCTCTGGCTGCAGCTGAGATTTTAAGACTAATCAGGGAGACCATGTGCCAGTCCCATTGTATTCATTTGGTTAGGCTTTCCTGTCCTTGTGCCAGGAAACAGGAGGACCACGGGGACCTGGAATTTCCATGTGGTAATCTATATCCTGGCCAGGCAAGATGAGTAGTTATCAGGATATCATGATTTTGGAGAAAAAAGAACAACTTTGTTCCTGTCACTGAAGCACCAGCAAGAGAAACAGCAAGCTCTTCTTGGAGAACTTGGAAAGGGGAGGGCAACCACAGATATTCTCTCTGGGTTTATTGTAAGCCTTTCCTTACTCCTCTTTTTTTCTCTGTGCTTCCTTCCCAGGTACCGCATGCACAAGTCCCGGATGTACAGCCAGTGTGTCCGAATGAGGCACCTCTCTCAAGAATTTGGATGGCTCCAAATCACCCCCCAGGAATTTCTGTGCATGAAGGCTCTGCTGCTCTTTAGCATTAGTAAGTGCCTGGAAGGGCAGAGAATGCCCCTAGGGGCATAGGGGATCAGAGGGAAGCTGCTTTTTTCATTAAAGGATTATTGGGAAGAAGCCAGCTCCTGAACATTTCCCTTCTTCTTTCACCTTCCCTCCTCCACTCTCCCTTAGCATCCTTTTTCCTAACAAGGATGAATTTCATGGCTAGAGACCAATTTCTTTGCTATAATTCAACCTCCATTAGATCCCCACCTACCCCCAATCTCTTTCTGGTACAAGGTCTTTTTGTCTGGTTTTAGCAGGTCTCTGAATTTTTCCATAGCTTCTACCATAGAAACAGGCAAGGACCACCTTATATGTCTTGTAGGGCAGAAGGGATTGCCTCCTGGAAGGAATTTCCTCTTCTGCCAAAAAGAGAAGTTCTGTGTAAGCAACTCAGAAAGGGCTTATTTGGCAGCCAAGGAATATTTCTTTAATGTCTCTTCTAAGCAGAGTGCTTAGCCTCTATGAGGGAGAAAGGAGACAAAATTTGATATTCAAGACCACGTGTTTTAATTTTCTAATTCAGAGCCAGACTGTGAACAGCGTAAAACCATAGGTCCTAAGAAATGTGTAGATGAGAAGTCTAGAGAATGGAAAAGCTCATTAAATTTTATTTACTTGATACCCTACACACTGGGTCCAGCTAGCTTTTTCCCTAAGACCTTCCTAGCAGACTTCCTAAAGGTCCCAGGCATATAGGCCTCAAGTGACAGGAAACCAAGTAGATGGTTCTCTCCCTGTGGGGGTGGGGGTCAAGTTTGTGGTCAGAAAACTTGGTGCTTTATCTAATGCTCCTTCGTGGGCATGCTTCCCCTCCCCATTCTGTCTTCATCCCACATCAGTTCCAGTGGATGGGCTGAAAAATCAAAAATTCTTTGATGAACTTCGAATGAACTACATCAAGGAACTTGATCGTATCATTGCATGCAAGAGAAAAAATCCCACATCCTGCTCAAGGCGCTTCTACCAGCTCACCAAGCTCCTGGACTCTGTGCAGCCTGTAAGCAAACGATGGAGGGTGCTTTGTCAGGGAGAGCAGCCTGATAGAGCCAAGTGATAATATGCTCTTCTAAGGTCTGGCACCACCTGTTCGGAGGTGCTTCCATTCCCCTCTGGCTTTGAGTGTGGTCCAGGAAGAAAATTCAATGAAGAAGAAAGGAACACAGGTCACAGTGTCCCAGCTGGATGTTGTGAAAGAGGTGGAGGAGTTGAGAACAGAGCAGTTGGGATTCAGAGAAGGGGCTTAGAGTAGATAAGTTCTCTACGCAGACAAAACAGACCTGGATGTTTTCCCCCTCTTCCTCGAGTCATGTGCGTTTGTGTGTGTGTATGAGAGAGCGAGTGTGTGTGTGTGTGTGTGTGTGTCTATGCTGAGGAAACGGAACACGCAGTCTTGAGTCAGAGAGCTTGCAATGGTGTAAGAGATCTCTTGGGAGCCTTCGATGACTCCCTGGAGACAATTTAGTGCACATGTGTGTGTACGCACACGTGTACACACACACACACACACACACACACACACACACACACACGGAGGCCCAAGGACATGGAAGGAAAGAGGAGGAAATCAAAGAATGTGGGGATAGACCCTGACAAGAAGCCAACTCCTTGTCAACCCTGTTTTCTCCCTCTCTTATTGTCCTCCTGCAGATTGCACGAGAGCTGCATCAATTCACTTTTGACCTGCTAATCAAGTCCCACATGGTGAGCGTGGACTTTCCAGAAATGATGGCAGAGATCATCTCTGTGCAAGTGCCCAAGATCCTTTCCGGGAAAGTCAAGCCCATCTATTTTCACACGCAGTGAAGCTTTGGAAGCCCCCATTTCCTCACCCCCACCCCACTCCCTTTCTCAGAAATCTTCTGCCTGTTTTAACTCTGCACTACTTCTCTGCAGTGCCTTGGGGAATTTCCTCTATTGATGTACAGTCTGTCATGAAGATGTTCTTGAGTTCTATTTGCTAGGCTTTTTTTTTTTTTCTCTTTTCCTCCTTTCTTTTCTTTGCCTCCCTATCTGACCCTCCATGGCACTTTCAAACTCTGCTCCCCGCTGTGGCCCTTATCTGTGTTTTGAATGCTGTTGTATTTCTTTAAATCTGTGATGATCCTGTGGCACAGTGTCAAGTTGTGCTTGTTTATAGCACTGCACTGTATACCAGCCATGCAAACGTTTACTCACCTAATGCCACGTGAAGTTTAGAGAGGTAAGAGTATCTGGGAAAACAAAAGACAAACAAACAAACAAAAACAAAAAAAAAATTGCTAGGGTTTTGCCTCTTAAAAAATATAAAAACAAACAGCAATCCCTGAAGAGACCAACAGTAACTAGAATAAAGTGAAAATTGCAAGCCCATGGGGAGTCACTGCTTTCTTTCCCCAAACCCTCTCTCCCTAGGAGACTGTATTTTCTGCCAATGGCTATTGCCATTAGAGGGCAGGGTGACACCAGAGCTGACGTGGATGGGAGGCAGATTTAAGAGAGGACAGAGAGGACAAATGGATCACCAGTACCTGCCCAGAGCCTTGGCTCCTGAGGGCTAGACTGCTCAACTGCAGCACAGTTCATGGTACTGAAAAGTGTACTTCTTGTTTGAAAACTTGTCTGTATGGCCTCCCCCCACCAGTCCCTTTCTCTCTCATCCTCTGCCTCCACCCTCAAATTGACTTTCAATAGCTTTTCTAAGAGCTTTGAACTGAATGTTCTCTTTAGCCAAAACTTGGCCACTTCCACTGAAGAATCAGACCAGCAAGAGGGAGAGGGAGATCTGACCTTTTGTAAGTCACCATTCCGATCCAGGTCTGCTTTCCCATTTGTGGCCCAGGGAAAAACTTGGGGCTGCAGTCAGAGGAAAAGGAAGTGGTGGCTTGACTGTTTTCCTACTTAGGACACTGAAGATTTGATCCCTCTTTGCCCTTATCTTTAAAAGATCTGAATGTTTTCTGCCTGACTCCATACAGCTACAAGCATAATCCACCCTCCCTTCAGTGTTTTGTGGGCCTGAACTTCACCAGGCTGCATTACATCCACAGTGGTGAAGCTTGTCCACTTCCTTGGGCATGTTCACAGACTCTCTGCTAAGAACTCCCACCACTAAGAAGGCTAGCAAGCCAGCAGTCTCAATGTCTAT
The DNA here is from genome assembly GCF_964374135.1 of Grampus griseus. Classification (NCBI taxonomy): domain Eukaryota; kingdom Metazoa; phylum Chordata; class Mammalia; order Artiodactyla; family Delphinidae; genus Grampus; species Grampus griseus. The sequence continues at coordinate 56,306,567 of NC_138999.1, forward strand.
CTCTAGATGCCAGTAGGCTCAAAGACTTCTTAGAAAATGTCTCTCATCAACTATCAGATCTGTGGAGCCCTTAGACAAACTGGAAAGAAGGCATCAACGGGATTGGACAAGCTGAGCGTCTTGCTCTTGTCCCCCAGAGATGACACCTTCCCACAAAATGGAGAAATGCCGACTTCCACCTTCAGAGCAGCTAAAGGGGCTACCCAGATCAGGGTTGAAGAGAAAACTCAATTACTAAGGTGGGAAGAATGAAGGCACTAGAACCAGAAACTCTGTAAATGCTCTCCTTGCCACCCAGCATATCCACCTGCAGAAGTCATGGGAAGAAGAGAGAAGAAACCAAGAGAAGACTGACTACTAAAGTAAAAGTCTTCAGAAGCAAAGTCTAAAGCCAGATGGGCACCATCTGGTGAGTTTACTCATCATCCTCCTCTGCTGCTGATTCTGGGCTCTGACATTGGCCATACTCACTCAGACTCCCCACCTTTGTTGCTGCCTTTCAGCCAGAGGAAGCTGAAAGATTGAGACTACAGAACCATGGCCTCCGTTGGAAAGGTTGGTGTGGCTCCAATGGGCTGCCACCCATGAACTCGGTGTGTTCCTGGGATACTGGTTTCATATAGTCCTTTGGCACACCTCTGTTCTGTTGAACAGAGTCACGAGTACAGGGGAATGTCCACCTACTTTCTCATCTTGGCCACTGCCTCCTCACTTAGCTCTTAAATTCATCTGCTAAACAAGAAATGGCCAGTCACCAAGCAGCCCATTTCAGTTGGTTCACTCTACTTGTTGTTGAGAAGATAGTTTCTGAGTGACATGATATGATCTACATGGGTTTCCTCCCCTGATTTCTGTTGATATTAATAGCCAAATGAACTTGCAAAAGAGCTTCTTTAAATAACAAGGGAGAGGGGAACCTAAGATGGGTGTTATACCAATCCAAGACTGCTGGACAGAACTAAAGCTGACAGGTTCTGTTTCTGGGGTAGGATAGAAAACTTCTGTTTTTCTTTGTTATGACACCATTTGGCTTATGTAGGGTCACAGGATCACTTTTAGCTGTTTTAAAGAGAAAAAATTCACTACTTTTTCATTTAAACTAGGTTACCTTTTAATAGTTCCTTTACATCTGTTTTGAAATGATTCTCATCTTTTGTGGTGCATGGATTCAATTATATCATTCTAATACCTCTCCTTGTAAATATTAGATGCTCTCCTTTCCATTTCTCTGGCTATCAAGTTTTTCATCTTTATGGATTTCCCAATTGTGACTCTTGTCTTTATGAATATATGTTTTTCATCTGTGAAAGCCAAAATTCAGTGAAACGGCAGTGTAATTAAAAACAGCAACAACTGGATTACTCCGAATTTCCGAATGGCAAGACTAGGGAAAAATGGCCTAAACAAGAATTTAGGCCTACTGTTTTTGCACTGGGGTTTCAGTGAGCAAAGGAGATTTTAGCTTGGCTTTATCTCCCACAGATGAAAGGGGGATTATTTTTTTCTTTTGACTATTGTTGTTCCAGCCAGTGTAATTGACAGAAGTCTCATTTTGCATGCACTCTGCTCTGCAAACAGAGTTGATGTAGTTGGTACACTGTGCTCACCCTTGAAGGATCGGCAACTCACACCCACACAACTGGTGAGCTTAAAGATGAGGATCACTCACCAGACAAGCGACGGGGACTATCTCCAAAAAGGTTTGCAGTGCTCAATGGGGATGGAGAGTGAGGAAGAGAAAAGAAGAAGCACCAGGGAGAAGGCCCCATCTGTGTTTGGCAGCAGACAGCAGCCAGGGTCACAAACTCTGTGGTCAAAGAAAAGAGTCGTGTGGCAGTTTCAGCTCTTGTTCATTGGGCAGCTTGCCCAGGCCTGGCCTCTGAGTTGAAACGGGGGTTGGGTTATTTGTTCCATAGCTTTTCTATGCCACAGACAGTATCTTTGTTCTTGGAGAGTTCATTATTTTTTTAATGAGAAAGGGTTTTTTTTGAAGGATTCTGTCATATATCTTAAAGAAAATCAGTAATACATATATTTTTATATATGTTCACTGGCACTAAAATATGGGGGGAAAAAAAGCTTCACTCTGTCCTCTGGGTAGTTGCTGAGGTGACTGTCCAGGTTGAGAAATAATGTGCTGATGCTACAGTCCCTCTCTGTTCATACTCTACTTCTAAATACATATATACATATATAGCAAGAAGTATTCTATTTGTACTTTAAGAGAAAATAGGCCCACCATTCACATGATACTGACACTACACAAGTGACCTAACTTTAAGCATCAAGTAGCTTCTGTTTGTTTCATTAGGCAGAGCACAGACATGGCCTTTCTTTCTCCCTTGATATTCGGCATGGCTCAAAAGCCCAAGCCACTCCCTCTGTCCCTTCCCAGTCTTGTGCTAAGGTTGCATTTCATGAGACTCTCTTCAGACAGCCCAGTAAGTATCCCTGCATGGTCCCTACATGGCCCTGGAAAAACAAGAGGTTGACTACTAATTATCTTATGCCAGTTGCCCAGGTGAGAGGGCACTGGGCCAAGGGGGTGGCCGTCATGCTCAACCACATGTAGGGGCTCATGGGAACCAGGAGTGCTAAAACACAAGATCCAATCCCAAACTTAAAGTCAAAATAAGCCATTTAGCATGTGCAATTTCTTATAAAAGGATATTTCTACCCTTGCTGCCTTTTATAGGCAGGTCTGTTCTCACCACTAATCTCTTTGAAAATCTGTGAAAGCAGTTTTAAAAAACAAAGAGATGAGAGCATCGCATTACGTAACCAAAGATTACACTGTATCTGCTAAAATACCAAAATTTTTAAGGGCAGGGAGGGAGCAAGCATTAGTGCCTCTTTGGTAACCTATCCAAAGACAGACTAAAGGATTTTGCTGGTGACTGACTTATAAGAGTTTTGTGGGGTTTCCCCCACAATATACACGTTTAGAAGAGTGGAAGATAATTTTGAAAAGAAAGGGATTATGGGTCCTTCAGTAAGTGATTTTTTATAAGCAGAACTAGCTTTCCTTTTCTGTTGTAGTTGCTGAGCAAATTCTTAAAGCTCCATCATTGCATGGTTAGAAGTGGAGCTGTCTTGGCCATTGTGTTTGCTAGTGCCAATGTTAACTTATCTGAAGATGTGAAGCCCTTGCTGATAAGAGGAGCATTTAAAGGACTAGATTTTGCACTAGAAGGACAGCAGGCAGTAATCCTCATTTCTGCCCACTTTGAATGGCACAAAAAAGTTCTCTGTGGTTTAAGGCAGAAGGTTGAAATATATTGTAAATGAGTATTTGTATCCATGTTTCAAAATTGAATTATATATATAGATATAATGTGTTCTGATAGCTTTACCTTTCTCTGCACCTTTATATTTGGTTCCAGGTCATAATTGATACCATGTATTTGTGAGAGAGGCCAAAGCTACGTTTTGGAAGCTCTCTCAGAATGGAAAAGACACTTGGGTTGATCAGATAGCCAAGAGATCTCTGCTCCTATTGAGGCCTGACCCACAGGCCTTGCAAAGGAGCAGAGGGGGGAAAAGCGTAAGGTACATGATGTGTTGCACTTTACTAGCCCAAGACAGATGAATGTGTAAAGGGTGGTGAAGTCTCATTGGAACTGACTGGGATTTACCATAGGGAAGGCCCAGACTTGGGGCCAAAGGCCCACCCAAGCAATTAGCCAGTGACCCTCTAATGGGACCTGTGCAGTTGGAAGAAGGAAGGGTAATTTTTGTTCTTCGCCATCCCTGTGAGAAAAGGGCAGTTTCCTGCACTTGGGAACCTGGAGCAAGTGCTCCATTTCAAACAATTCACTCACCTGCAACTGAGGTGCTCTTGCTACTGGGTGTCTATTCTGGTTTTGGATACGTTCTGTAAAGATTTTGACAATGAAAATGTGTTTTTCTTTGTTAAAAAATTTATCAGTGTACTAGAAGTAGTTTATCTGTAGGTACAGGTCCATCTCTGCTCACAGGTAAGGGTGTTTTTCTTCAATTAAGAGACTGACACTGGGGTCTGTTGCCCAGAGCCTCCCAACCCTTAACCATTTCTAGGTGAAGGCAGAAAAATCCACAATTAGTCACTCCTCCAAAGACACTTCAGCTGAGGTAACAAACCATTCGGAATGTTCCCATTCCAAAAATAAGTGGTAAATATTGTAATTTAGCAGGCAGAGTCTTAAAGGGAAAAGCAGCCTTTGACTCATCTTTGATTTCTCCCCATTAGATTTGGCCAGAAAATAGATAATATGTATGGGTTGGTTTCCAACCCCAATTCAGTAGAGTGGGAGTGCTGATTCCTTTCCTTATCCCACTTGTCTCAGCTTTTTATAAAATTAAATGAGAAGCTATCATCTGAGTGGTCCTTGTGGCCTAAAACAGTTTGCATCTGCACTACTTAAAAAGGTTGGCACATAGCTACAGGTTCCATTGGCCACCAAAGACTGGAGCCCACACATATGTCCCAAAGGAAAGGAAATTCTGGAATGCTGCTGCTTCTCTGGTGGTGCCCTCCTGGGCTGATGCTTCACATTTTGGAACTCTCTTCCCTGAGCATTTACATAGACCAGGCCTGCAGTCTCTCCCAACCTTAGCCCTTGGTGCTAACTGTCCGGCAGTGAAGTGCATGTGGGGTTGTCCTATCCCATAAGCCACTCAGGTGCTGAGAGTAGCCACCATTGGGATGACCCAAACTAAAAAGAGAGTCCCCTCCCACCACTCAGTGACACTTTTCTGCTTTCCCCTAGACTGGAACATTGATTAGGGAGTGCCTTGGACATGACATTCTTGTGCTGTCCTTGAGATTCATTTGGCAGCAGGAGGGAGCAGACTATGTAACCAGATGTAAGAATTATTTTTTTATGTTGAGGGAAAAAATTAAAAAGAAAAAAAGCATCATATAAAAGGTTTTTTTTTCAAAGAAACATTAATTTTGCTTGAAACTTCTTTCGATGGGGCTTCAGTTCTCACAGCGGCACTTGGCCTCCACTGGGCAGCAGGACCAGCCCAAAGCGCTAGTGTTCTATTCACTTTTTGTAATCTTGGAATCTTTTGTTGCTCTAAATACAATTAAAAATGGCAGAAACTTGTTTGTTGGAATACATGTGTGACTCTGGGTTTGTCTCTGTCTCTGCTTTCAGAAATGTCATCCATTGTGTAAAATATTGCCTTGTTGGTCTGCCAGCTAAAACTTGGCCACAGCCCCTGTTGTGGCTGCAAGCTCAAGTTATTGTTAACAAAGAGACCCAAGAAAAGCTGCTAATGTCCTCTTATCACCGTTGTTAATTTGTTAAAACATAAAACAATCTAAAATTTCAGATGAATGTCATCAGAGTTCTTTTAATTAGCTCTTTTTATTGGCTGTCTTTATTGAAGTCGAATTGGTATCATGCCCAGTGGCTTTTTAATGCTACTTTGATTTTAATATATTTAAAAAAATCTTTGTACAGGGGTTATAAATTTGTCCTGTGTTGGCCTTAGCATAGTTTGACCTGGGACCACCAAAATATCAAAAGGTCTGGGCTAGAAAGCACAGATGGACACTGGCCACCCATTACAACTTCTCATCAAAAAGCCTGAGTTTGTCAACCAGGAGAAAGCTATACAAAACCCAGCTGTTCACCCTCATTCTCATCCTCGTGGGAGCATAAAATGGGTGGGGGCTTCACTGCCCTGTTCTTGCCAAGCTTCCGGTAAAGAATGGGCATGTTCACACCCTCACTGGTTTTGAGGACCTATATCGTCCTTGACCATCAAGGTAAAATCCGAGCCAGCCTTCTTTAGGGTTTGCAAAAGTTCAAGCAAAGCCCACTCCTGTTTCCTCTCAGTGTGAATACTTAATGAGATCCCAAATTGAATTCTGGGCTTGAGATACAGGCCATCAATGAAGTGTGACAGATGTGTTAAGGAATAATGGGAAAGTTCTCTATGTCTCAGTGTCCTCACCTGTAATAGGGGTTGTCACAGTGCCTCTTTACTGGGCCAGATTGGGGATTCAGTAAGAATGTATATGACCCAACTGGTGGGCTTATTGCTCTGGCTTTGATCCCTGATAAAATGCCAGAACCCCTGAGAGTGATCCCACATTGAGCCATGTTTATCACTGACCACTTCAGAGTAGATGGATTTCTCAAACTTTTCCTGAGAGCAATGCTTGATGGAGAGGAGACGAAGAGATTCTTAGGATGTGTGTTTGTTTGTGTGTGTCTAAGTAAGGAGAGAGAGAATATGAATGTTTGTGGGTTGTGTGTGGAAGTCAGAGCCTGCCTGCAAAAGAGCCCCTCTGACAACCATTGCTTAGCTTCTCTTCTCTTAGACCTACAGAGAGTGACCTAACAGCCACCCTATTTGGTTTCATTGACCACTCAACTCATGCCTAAAGTGACATGGTAGTTATCATCCACCATAGATTTTCCAAGGAGTAGAAAAGCACAGAGGTCAGGGGGAAAAGGACACCTAGAGGATTAAAAAGAGCCTGGAGGCAGGAGTCTTATATGTGACTTAATCATGATCATATAGTATATAGCTAGGATTCAGACCTGCTGATTCACTGTATGATACTGGACAACCCTCTCCCCTTTTCTTGACCTTAGTTTTCTCATCTATAAAATGAGTGTGTCTGAAGATGCGAAATAGAACTAGATGAGATGTAGAGCCGCTTCCAATGTGTACACCGTGGTTATTGCAAACTACAGCAACACTTTTAAAAATTGTAACATAAAAGGAAAAGGAAAGAGCCTTTTATTATCCCTAGAACACATAGTTTTGTAACTAGAATCCCCATGTTTGTACTCAATAAAAATTTACCAAACACCTGGGGCAGAGGGTCAAAACAAAATTTGAGTCCTGTGTAATAAATGCTGTCAACCCCTTGATGGATGGGGATACTGCTCAAAAGTAAAATAATTTACCATTTAGATGATCTCATAAATAGCAGAGATAAGTAGGAGTTAAGCCACAGTCCATGCTTTCAGTGAGTTTACAGTCTATTAAATGCCTTAGGCCAGGCCAGTCTGGGACTTCAACTTATCACATCTATTCCTCAGACCCTCCCACATCTATTCCTCAGACAAGATTGGTCTAACCCCTGATTTCTAATTGCTGCCTTTTAGAGATAGAAGGGATCTTAGCATCTAGCCCAAATTTTGCATTCTTTACATAAGGAAGTCACGACATAAAACTTGTTGAATGTTATTGTGAATTAGGACCTGTGTCAAGGGACTAGCTCTAGCACACCCAGCTCATAACCCGTTCATATGCTTGCAGGCAGCATGCCAGGGTGGCAGAGTACCTGAAAACCTCTTACATCCCCTTGCACACTGGTTCAGAGCCTTGGTGAGAGAGCCTGCACTTCTCATCTGTGGTTCCCTTGTATACAGCCCAAGGATCTCTACTCCAACTGCAGTACCTACTTCACCTACCACCCACTCACAGAGGTTTCCTTCATGCCATTGCAGGGGAGAGTGAAAGAAGAGAATTATTGGTTGAGCTGGAATTGGGACTGTAGAAGCAATGAGAAACATTTAAAAGACACACTGAAGTATGAAAACCTAGTTTTCTGAGTTAATAGGCAGATGCAGATGATTCAAATTCTCAGATTCTTCTGCCACCATTTTTTCAGGCCACAACTTCCCCCTCTTCCCTCAACTTTTTTCCCAAAGTATTTCAAGTGAAGAGAAGAGTATTTGCAAAACTTTGACTGCCAATCAGCAAGACTGTACCAAAAAAGCTGACTTAAGCCAGACTTTATGCAAACTGTCCCCTGAATCCCCATTGAAGCAATTCAAATCTAAGACCAGAAAATAGGCCAACCAAGTAGGAAGGTGCTGTGAGAGAAACATCACTTACCACCTAGGCAGTGACACTTGTCTCCAAAGAAAACAAGTCCTTTTGATGCTTATACACAGTGCCAAGAGTAGATAATTTCAGGATTGGACTAACCTTGTGGGAGAATCCCACCACCTCAAGAGACTGCAGGGACTCTTCATGGGGGCACAGTATCCAATTATCCCCTCATTCATTTGTTCTTTCATTTATTCAACAATTATTTATTTGTGTAACCACTATGTACCCCACATAGGAACAAGACAGACATGGTCTCTGTCCTTATGGAGCTTCTAGTCTAGTAGGAAAAACAGACAGACACAGACAATTATAATGTAATGGGTGCTATGGTGAGGGAAGTGCAAGTTTCTGCTGGGGTGCAGAAGAAGGATGCCTAGCCTGGTCTAGTGGGAAGGTCAAGGAAGACTTCTTAGAGAAGTCTAGGCTGTGACCCAAGTTCAGTGAAGATGGGGTTGAAGGTAGAGAAAGGGGCATTCTTTCTCAGGCAAGAAGCAGCAACCTTGTAAGGGAAAAGACAAATTGTTTAGTTTAGCCTGAGTGAAAAGTTTGAAAAAGGGTATGAGTGTGAGAGAAAAGAGTAAAGAAAGAAGCAAAAGCCAGTGAGTGTTCATGTGTCACACTAAAGAGTTGAGCCTCTATTCCAAGGTTAAAGGGAGCTATAGAAATCGTTGCCACCATTTCAGTTCCCAGACACATGATCTCATCTGAACCTCATAACATCCTGAAATCAGGCAGAACAGGGATCAAGCCCATTTTTCAGATAGGGAAATTGAGGCTCAGCACAGCGAAGTTATTGGCCCAAAGGCTGCTCCTGAATAATTAATGACCCTAAGTCTGAACTGGAAGCCCTGAATCTCCTGATTTCCAGTTTTAGGCTCCTCACATTAGAACAATCTATCAAAAACCTGGACATGGTATAATCCTTGGAATGTGTTCAAGGGTCTCTGTCATGACAGTATATACTGTTTACTATGCCACCTATACGAGCCATGGTCTTCCTAAGTGACACTTACTGGCATGATGTTCCTGGATGAGAGACAGGGCATCCCAGAGAGTATCATCAGCAGCTTCATACCCCATAAGGGGTAGTGGAGGCTATGGGAAGCCAATCAAATTGGTGTTCTATGGATGTGGGGCCTCATTCGTTCATCAAAACAGGAAGTCAGGAAAAACGCTGGAGAAGAATATACAACATTCCACCTTCCTAGAGGTGATGATATCTGACTCAGGCCTTGAACAGTGAGATGAAATTCCACAGGAGGGAAAAGTAGCTGAGCAGCCAGGAAAGAGTATATGGCTACTGCTTTGGGACAAAGCAAATAGGAACTAGTAGAAAGTAATAGTTGGAGATGAATCTGGGCTAAGGTCTATTGAGAAAAGCCTGCGTGTGCCACAAAGAAATTTCTTCTGTAGGCCAGTCATTCTCAGTTGCGACAAGGGAAAGCTAATGGCCACATATGTGACATGCCCTCAAGGGAGCCTCCAGGGTTATATGCAATTCCTGATACACAACTGTCACTTAGCCCCTTTCTCTCCCACTTAAGAGAGAAAATACGAATACAAGTGAGACTGACAATATTTTTTTCCTTTCGTTGCGGAGCACAGGCTCCGGACACGCAGGCTCAGCGGCCATGGCTCATGGGCCCAGCCGCTCCGCGGCATGTGGGATCCTCCCGGACCAGGGCAAGAACCCGTGTCCCCTGCATCGGCAGGCGGACTCTCAACCACTGTGCCACCAGGGAAGCCCTAGACTGACAATGTTGAAAGGAAAATCTTGAACCTCCTATAGTATAATATTAAGAAAATTATTCACCAATTTCAATGTTTAAGATATTATCAACATATTATTTGCCACACCTAACAAGTAATTACAGAACACCAGTTGAGATAACTAAGGATTTTTGAACAAAGCTGTAACATAATTAGTTTGGGGAGTTGAAAGCTTTATTAAAACATGTATAAGAAAGAATATAGTAGAGGGTAACACAGAGATTGACTCAAAGTAATAATAGTAATAATAATAATAGTATTAAATGTATTGAGCCCTTACTATGTGCCAAGAAATGTTAAGGCAAAGCTCTTTATATCGTATCTTACATAATCCTTATATTAACCCTATGAGTTGAGCACAATTACTCCCATAATACAAAGAAACTGAGGCCCTGACCCAAATTATTTCTGGCTCAGACCCAAGGTTACTTCTAAGTAATAACGCCTGAACTCAAACTAAAGTACGTTTGTTGTCAAAGCCTACGATTTTGATCACTGCGGTATAGTTTCTTTTTTGAAAGGCTGGTTGATTTTCTCAGTCTTTTGCAAAGAGGCCCAAGGAACTCAAAACAGGCAGCATTACAAATAGGAATAAGGAAGGAATGATATCACAATGGAATTGCCTTTACAACTACTCATTCCAAGAGTGAAAGAGATGTCTGGTGTACATGAGCCCATGATTTCCTCAGTAGCCACCTACTCCCCAAACTTCAGATGAGTACTTTTGGGAGGAAGAATTGTCTGTTCCAGCCCTACCATCTCTCAAGTGTCTTTCCAAGCCTCTTGCTTTCCTTTCCTGTCTCTGGCTAGAGGTGCCTGGGGTACAGCAGTTCACTGGGTGTCCAAAAAACCTATGAGCATATTTGTCTATAAAGGCATGCAGGGGAAAGAGCATTGGATCAGAAATCAGAGTACCAGCTTCTGCCACTAACCATCAGGTGAAGTTTAGCAGGCTCTTTCCCCTTTCTGGGTCTCAGTCTCCCTATCTGTAGAGCAAGGGAGATAAGAACTAGGCTAGTTTCTTCTAGCTCTTACATGCCTTCTTAGATTCTGTGAAACTTTTGGCTAAAACCAGAATTTTGTCAATCTGGGAATTTCCAACTTTATCTCACTCCCATGCCTGTAGTCTCATTCCTCTATTTTAGAATCTGTACCATGGAAAAGACTAATGATATTTTTGCTGTACTTGCAAATGTCCAGTCACCAGCATCCTTGACAACATAGCCAGTATTTCATTGCTTGTTGTTCCACAACAGCCTATACCATACAGCATGCCATCTTGCCTAAGACACCCATCATTCTTGGTGAGAGTATATTTCTCCTAATGCATCTTGGGTCATTCTGTACCTGGACAATTTTGATATGGACCGAAGACCCTGTTAGATATATCTCTTGTACAGAATAAACATGGGCAAGTGTGACTGCTTGAGGAATCTCTGAGGTGGACGTGGTATGGACTTTATTAATGGTCTAGGTCAGGAACCAGAGTACAGGCAGTGCCATTAGATAAGCACTAATGGACAAGAGACCAGACCAAAGACCTCCCTTTGGGAATAGAGCAACACATTCTATTAGCCTTCATTCATGCAGTGCCCTTCATTTGAAATGACCACCTCCACTTCTGCCTAGGTAAATCCTTCCTACACATTAAGGCTCAGCTCAAAAGCCAACTCCAGTATGTTTTCCCTATTTCCTCAGCTGGAAATCAGCTTTATCTCCTTTAAACTTTGAATCTCCTTCCCCTAAGCCCACACCACTGCTTTGGCTTGCACTTAGTTATAATAGCAATTTATTGTCTTTTAAATAGTGCTTTATACCATATAGCACTTTGATATCAACTATCTCATTGGAGACTCACATGAACCCTATAAGGAAAGCACAGCAGGAATTATTAATATCCCAGTTAAATATGTGACAGGAAGGAAGCACTGTTATTTTAGAAGTTGGCTAGAGACTTCTATTTTTAGCAGTGTGTTTTGCTAGATAGCCTGAATGACTCTCCCAATGAAAACAAAATGTAAAATATAAAAATAATATTTTAAAATTCATTGCTGAATTAGTATGATAGTAAAAAAAATCCACAGCCAAAAAGGAAGTTAAAGTAGGAACACTGAGGTAAATGAGTATCAAATCCAAATTTTGCCCTAGGGGTTTTACCAGACCTGGAAGACTGAATTTCTACATTGATGACTGCAAGAGGTGAAGGAATATGAGATAAAGACTAGAGTGAAGTCAATGTAAGAGTGAAGAAGAATTAAATCTGTTTCACAGAAGGAGATGGCAAGGAAACCTGCCTGGCTTCATCTTGGCACTGGGTGGAGGAGAAAAATAAACCTCTCATGAGAATTTATAACCATAAGTGGCCTTCATATAGTTTTTAGTCCTAATTCAAGATACTAATGAGGTCTGAAAAACTAAAAGATGACATCCCAGATTGGTGGTTCTCACAGGAGACTGGCAAAAGCAAATCCTCTGTAGAAGAATGTAACTTTCATCTAGACCTCAAAAATTTCTATACATAAAGGTCCAAATAAAATAAGCATCTCACAGTCAAAATTTACAAAACACAAAGAAACAAGACACCCTGAGTAAAAGTCTTCAGAAATAACAAACAACATAATCAGACCCACAGACTATAGAATATAAAACCATCACATTTAGAATATAAAATTAACTTTACTTAAAGTGATTAAGTATATTTATAAAATGCTTGAAATAGATACAAGGAAGAAGAGACTATAAAGAACAACCAAACATATTAGAAAAAGTATAAAATAGAATCTCTCCAACTAAAAAAGTAGAATAGTAGAATTAAATCTATATTGATTGATTAGAACACATAATATATGCAACTAAAGAGAAAATTGGGGAAATGAAAGATGGATGCAAACAAATTATCCATAATATAGAACAGAAATGAAATAAAATGGAAAATATGAAAGCTTAAGAGACAAGAAGGTAGTGCAGATAGATCTAATATATATCTAACTAGACTTCCAGAGCATAGTCATGGAGTAGGAAAAAGGCAATATTCAAAAACATAATAACTGAGAATTTTTCAACATTGTTGAAAGACATTCATCTTTAAGACCTACATTCCCGACAAATCCCAAGCTAGACAATTAAAAGAAATCCACACTAGCTCAATTTTGTTTCTTTTTATGCTAGACACATCACAGTGATTTTACAGAATGCTAAAGGAAAAGAATATTACAAAAGCAGTCAGCGAGGAGGGATAACTAGGACAAAACGTTATTTACAAAGAAATAGCCACTACACTTAAGATTAACTTATCAATAATAATAATGGTAGCGGAACAGAGTGGAAAATGAACTTTGATATACTGAGAGAATTCTCTACTCAACAGAACTATCTTTCAAGTTAAAATAAAGATATTTTTAACCATATCCTCAGTAAAGGAAATTCTAAGTGACGTACTTCAGATATTTGGGAAAAGATCTTGGATGGAAGGTCTGAGATGCAAGAGGTAATAGTGAGCAAAGATATTCATAAACATGTGAATAAATCTAAACATACATTAACTATATATAAAAAATATAGTGATGTCTAATATTGTGGGAAAATAACAAGATAGAATTAAAGAATCTGAAAACTGCTTATATATTGAGAGGGGATTATTACAGTTATAAAACTGAAGTCCTTAATTTGCTGAGAAAGAAGATAAAGATACTCATTAACTTAATTTTTATCCAGTTCTTTTATTTTTCCAGTTTTATTGAGATATATTGATAAATGACATACAGCACTGTGTAAGCTTAAGGTGTACAGTATAATGACTTGACTTTCATATATTGTGAAGTGGTTATCACAGTAAGTTTAGTTAACATCCATCATCTCATATAGATACTAAAAAAATGTTTTATTTTCTTTGTGGTGAGAACTCTTAAGGTCTACTCTCTTAACAATTTTCAAATATACCATACAACAGTGTTACTATAGTCATCATGTTGTACATTATATTTGTCTTTCTCTGTCTGACTTATTTCACTTAGTATAATGCCCTCAAGGTCCACGCCAGTTGTCACAAAAGGCAGGATTTTTTTTTATTTTTTGTAGCTGAATTATATTCCACTGTGTATATATATACTACAACTTCTTTATCCATTCATTTGTCGATAAACACTTACATTTTTCCATTTCTTAGCTATCATAAATAACGCTTCTATAAATCTGAGGGTGCAGATATCTCTTCAACATAGTGATTTTGGATATATCCCCACAAGTGGAATTGCTGGATCTTATGGTAGTTCTACCTTTAATTTTTTGAGGAACCTATACTGTTTCTAATGCTTTGTAGATGGAATTGTTTTCTTTATTTCTTTTTCAGATAATTTGTTGTTAGTGTATAGAAACTTTGATTTTTATAAGTTAATTTTATATCCTGCAAATTTACTGAAGTTGCTTAAATATAATGGTTTTCTAGTGCAGTATTTAGGATTTTTCTATATATGAAATCATGTTATCTACAAATAGAGACAATTTTACTTCTTCATTTCCAATTCAGATGCCTTTTCTCTCTTTTGGTTGCCTGACGGCTCTGGCTAGAACTTCCATTACTATGTTGAATAGGAGTGGTGAGAGTGGGTATGTTTGTCTTGTTCTTGATCTTAGAGGAAAACTTTTCAACCTTTCACCACTGAGTATGATCTTAGCTGTGGGCTTGTCATATATGGCCTTTATTATGTTGAGGTATGTTTCTTGTACACATAATTTGTTAAGAGTTTTTATCATGAATGGATATTGAACTTTGCTCATTAACTTTAGACTTTATTAAGTTAAATGTCTACATAATATTGTTAAAAATAATCAAAAAGTTTGAATGTCAAAGAATAGAAAATGTATACTAGGCAAATACCAACCAAAGAAATTTTATTTAGTTATATTATTGGCAGACAAAATAAACTATATGACAAAAGCATTACTACAAATAGATGTTTGTCTCACACCAGTCAGAATGGCCATCAGCACAAAACCTAGAAGCAATAAGTGCTGCAGAGGGTGTGGAGAAAAGGAAACACTCTTGCACTGCTGGTGGGAATGTGAATTGGTACAGCCATTATGGAGAACAGTATGGAGGTTCCTTAAAAAACTACAAATAGAACTACCATATGACCCAGCAATCCCACTACTGGGCATATACCCTGAGAAAACCATAATTCAAAAAGAGACATGTACCAAAATGTTCATTGCAGCTCTATTTACAATAGCCCGGAGATGGAAACAACCTAAGTGTCCATCATCAGATGAATGGATAAAGAAGATGTGGCACATATATACAATAGAATATTACTCAGCCATAAAAAGAAATGAAATTGTGCTATTTGTAATGAGGTGGATAGACCTAGAGTCTGTCATACAGAGTGAAGTAAGTCAGAAAGAGAAAGACAAATACCGTATGCTAACACATATATATGGAATTTAAGAAAAAAAATGTCATGAAGAAGCTAGGGGTAAGACAGGAATAAAGACTCAGACCTACTATAGCATGGACTTGAGGATATAGGGAGGGGAAAGGGTAAGCTGTGACAAAGTGAAAGAGTGTCATGGACATATATACACTACCAAACGTAAAATAGATAGCTAGTGGGAAGCAGTCACATAGCACAGGGAGATCAGCTCGGTGCTTTGTGACCACCTAGAGGGGTGGGATAGGGAGGGTAGGAGGAAGGGAGATGCAAGAAGAAAGAGATATGGGAACATATGTATATGTATAACTGATTCACTTTGTTATAAAGCAGAAACTAACACACCATTGTAAAGCAATTATACTCCAATAAAGATGTAAAAAAAATAGATGTTTGAATTGATAAAAAGCCCAGTTTACCAGGAAAATAACATCATTTAAAATTTATATGCCTCTCATAAAAAAGCCTGAAAATATATAAAGAAAAATGTGAAAATACATGAAAACTTAACAGTCTTGATATTACAGTGGGAGATTTTAGCATATTTCACTCAGGAACTGATATAGTAAGGAGACTAAAAAATGAAAAGGAGGACCAGTTCCCGGCAGTGTCCAGGAGAGCGTGGATCAGCCGCCCGGCTTGGATGTAAGCTGTGTGGCTGACAGGGTCTTGGTGGTCCGGCCGGGTGCTCAGGCTCTCAGGTGGGAGAGCCGAGTTCAGGATGTTGGACCACCAGAGACCTCTCATCCCCATATAATATCAATCGGTGAGAGCTCTCCCAGAGATCTTCGTCTTGACGCTAAAACCCAGCTCCACTCAATGACCACCAAACTCCATTGCTGGCCACCCTATGGCCACCCAAACAACTAGCAAGACAGCAACACAACCCCACCCATTAGCAGAGAGCCTACCTAAAATCATAATAAGGTCACAGACACCCCAATACATGCCACCGAATGCAGTCCTGCCCACCAGAAAGACAAGATCCAGCCTCATCCACCAGAACACAGGCACCAGTTCCCTCCACCAGGAAGCCTACACAACCTACTAAACTAACATTAGCCACTGGGGGCAGACACAAAAAACAACGGGACCTATGAACCTGCAGCCTGCGAAAACGAGACTCTAAACACAGTAAGTTAAGCAAAATGGGAAGACAGAGAAACACACAGCAGGTGAAGGAGCTAGGTAAAAACCCACCAGACCATACAAATGAAGAGGAAATAGGCAGTCTACCTGAAAAAGAATTCAGAGTAATGATAGTAAAGATGATCCAAAATCTTGGAAATAGAACAGAGAAAATACAAGAAACGTTTAACAAGGACCTAGAAGAACTAAAGAGCAAATAAACAATGATGAACAACACAATGAATGATAAGAAGGTGATACACTTATAAAAAGTCACATAGTTAAGAAGCAACAGAGTCAGGACTTTGGCTTTCTGACTCCAAATCCAATGCCCTTGAAACTATGAGCACCTCTGGGAAAGCCTAATCCTCTGTCTCCACTTCAGTCAGCTCTATGTAGCAAAAAGTCCCCTTCTGGTTTCATATATACATAGACCACCACTTATGGTGGGGATGAGGAGACATTTACAGGTAAGTTGTTTTTTTGTTTATCCATTCATCAGTTGATGGGCAATTGGGTTGTTTATACTTTTTGGCTACTATGATTAATGCTAGCAGCATTCATGTACAAGATTTTGTGTGGACATCTGTTTTCATTTCTCTTGGGTATATACCTAGATGAGAAATTGCTAAGTATCATGGCAACTGTGTGTTTAACATTTTAAGGAAGTGTTAGCCTATTTTCCATAGTTGCTGCAACAGTTTACATTCCCACCAACAGTGTATGAGGGTTCCAGTTTCTCCATATCCTCACCAGTACCTGTTACCTTTTTTTTGGTTTGGTTTTTTTTTTTGGATCATTGCCATTTTGGTGGGTGTCGAGTAGTATCTCATTGTGGTTTTGATTTGCATTTCCTCGATGGCTAATGGTATTGACCATCTTTTCATGTGCTTGCTGGCCATTTGTATATATTCTTTTGAGAAATATCCATTCAGATCATTTGCCTACTTCAAATTAGCTTATTTATCTTTTTATTATTGAGTTGTAACATCCTTTATATATTCTAGATATAAGGCCCTTATCAAATATATGATGTGCAAAATTTTCCCCTTATTCTGTAGAATGTCTTTTCACTTTCTTGGTAGTGTCCTTTGAAGTGCAAAAGTTCTTCATTTTGATAAGGCCAATTTATCTATTACTTCTTTTGTTGTTTTTGCCTTTGGCATCATACCTAAGGAATCATTACCTAATCCATCCTCACAAAGATTTATGATTATATTTTCTTCTAAGAATTTTACAGTTTGAGCAGTGACATTTAAGTCTTTGATCCATTTTGAGTTAATTTTTATATATAGTGATAGGTAGGGGTCCAACTTCATTATTTTGCATGTGGATATCTGGTTGATCCAGCACCATTTCCTGAAAAGACTATTCCTTCCTCACTGAATTTACTTAGCACCCTTGTAAAAAATCAGTTGACAGTAAATATAAGGGTTTATTTCTTGACTCTCAATTATATTCCATTGCTCTATATGTCCGTCCTTATTCAAGTACTACATTCTCTTGATTGCCATCCCATTTTGTCACCATATGGACAGAAATCCTACAACATGCCTTCTGCCAAAATCCCCTTTATGACTCGCTTTCCACCCAACTCTTCTCTAGGTCTCAGGGTAAGATATGCCCAAATGGCAATTTAATTTGGTTAGTTCCAAGCCCTCATTCATTTTCACTATCTTTCCTTCTCTCTTGTTTTTTCTCTCAATCTGTCTTTTCTTTGTCTCTTTACCCTATCTGTCCCCTTCCCTCTCAGTTGCCCAACCTTTCTCTTTCTTTTCTTTTTCTTCCTTTTCCTTTCATTCTTTCTATCTTTTCTTTCTCTCTCTATTGTTTTCCCTTCTCTTGATGTTCTTGCTCTTTTTCATTTTTACTGCCCCTTTCCACCCTTCCAGTTCAGTCTCACTCTCTCTCCAATCTCAGTCTCTCTCTCTCTCTCTCTCTCTCTCTCTCTCTCTCTCTCTCTTCCCCTAGTCTTCAGCTGTGAGCTCTCCCAGGTCCTGTCTTTTAAGATCTTGCCAATTCCTGCTGGTGCCTGTGCAAAACTATCCAAAGAATGTAGTTAGCTTTGAATTGTACTAGGGTCAATCTCTATATTAAAGAGATCTCAAACGTTGCTTCAAATATTTCAATTCAACAAATAATTATAGAGAAACCACATATATCAGACATTATGCTCAGTTTCATTATGCATAATTTCATTGACTCTTCACAACAACTTTGCAAAGAAATAAGGAGCTATTATTCCCATTTTACAGGCAAGGAAACTGAACTGAGTGTTGAAGTTCAGTGAGGAAAAGAGGCATGACTACAACTGCATGTAAGCATTAAGATTTGTGTCAGGTCCATGCTATTTTCACTCTACTGGGCTGGGAATGATTAATACCTATCCTCTAGAGCTAAAACTGAGAGTAGAAGTGTAGAATAGGTGTAAGGAGAGGTTGGAAGGGAGAGGAATGGCCAGGTGGTATAAGTCCCAGCTCCCACCCTGCCCAATTTTCCAACCCAAATTTGCCACACTCTTGATTTCATTCTCAGACCTCTTCCTGCCCCAGGTCCTGAGCCAGTCTTGACCGAGATAGAAAGAATCTTAGAATTTTTATTCCCTTCCGTCAATGCACCCTGGAAACAAGTTACACTCCTCAAACCCAGGACCCAACATTGGGTTGCTATATTGTATCTACCACTTCCACCAGTCTCTTTTGGTGCTAATTGAATTTGACACTTGGTGGGTGAGTAGTCAGACATAAACATCCGTGTAACCCTTAGGTTTCAGTATTCTGTCCCCTCACCTCATGCTTGTCCAGTGCATAATCTTGGCCTCCTGCCTTGTTATCCTGCTTCATGTATCTCTAGGCCTGGGGCTCTGAACACATGCTCATAGCTACCTCCCACTTTAGCCTTCCTCCTCTTAGAGCAGGTTCCACTTCTGTACCTTCCATTCCTCCCATCTGTTACCCACAGCCAGATATTGCATCACATATCATGCAAGATGTGTAGTAGCTTGCAATTCTTCCCTGCCTGCTCTTGCCTGGACCAGGCTACCTGTATCTACTGGGCTCCAACTTGCAGTCAGGATAGTCTTCTCCTGGGGTATCTTCTTCCTACCAGGCCCACATTACCAAGGTCTTGGGGACCCTGGAACTCTTGTGACTGAGTCATGAAGAAATCAGAGTTTAGCCTTAAATGAAGGCCTGAGCCTGATCTCCTCCCCCACCACATTATCTTGCTTCTATGGCCACAATCCAGACTGGAATTAATTAGGTAGTACACGTTTTTCAGGTACAGCATAACCTTTCCATGGGGAACTCTGACTGACAGATTCTAATTTATAAGCTTTATTCCAGTGCATAGGCAAACACTGCCACGCTCAGACTGTATCATTTGAAGGTTATAGCATTTAGACCCTAAAGCTCTTAATTTTATTGGAAATGGGAGAAAAAATGTCATACAAATATTTCATTTTGATGCATAATGATTCCAACACACACCCCTTACTGCAGTAATTGCCACCCACTCACCTGCATCATAATTTGATAGTCAGTTACAAAAGGGCCCAACTTCCTGCTATGTCTTTTTTTTGGTGTCTTAGAGCAACAAAAGTGGGCTTCTTCTTCCCCCATGATAGTTTTCAGAATATCATCTTCCCTGTGTACACATAGATTGGGGTGAGGAATCCCTTCTGATGCAAGTTTAGTATTTCAGTATATTAAGTGTTAACTGGAGTATCTTTCCAAATATAATGGAGCCATTGAAACTTATTCCTGTGCTAGAGTCCCCTGGTAGGCTAGCTGGCAGAAGCACCTTGATCATTCCAGCCTAGATGGTGTAAATGTTGCCTAGAAGGAAAAGAATAAAGAGAAATAAACAAGCAGAGGGGCACACAGAGTTTGGTACCAGGAGAGCTGAGGAGAGAGAACTTGGAATCTCAAGAGGGCCACTGGACAAAAAGCTCCAGTGAGAAAGGCTGAAAAGTGAGCTTAGGGGCAAAGACTATGCTGGTTTAAGCAGGAATGAAATGAGAATGGAATGGGAAATCGTGAAGAAGATGCCTGGGTAAAACATGATTTGGGAGAAACACTGGGCCTGCAGACTGGAAAGGATAGAATGTAAATCAGAGTTGGAAGAGCTGCCTGAGGGGCAGTTGTAGCCAAAACTCTGGTCGTGGCATCCAAACCTACCATAAGGAACCATGCTTCTTTGAAGATGAAAGGGAAAGAGTGAGCCAAACTCAACAATGGACTAGAGGTTAGTTTTTATAGCCAGAAGCTTGGCTTGAACTTACTATCAGAGTGCATACATGTGGGTCACTACAGGTACAGAATTTGTCTTTGTAGTGCAAGAGGCCCTGGCTCTCCCCACCAAAATTCTGGCCACAGGGGAGGTTGTGAATAATGGCTTAAGGAGTCAGGTGTTGAAGAAAAAGGTTGGGGAGGTCTTTCTTACATTTTAATTCCATATGGAGCTTTCTCTTTGGCTCCCCTTCTCTTCTTCTCCCCCAGAAGTCTTCATCATAGTCAGACATACCCAAGTTCCAGTCCTGGTTCCATCACTAGATGACATTTCTGTAAACTGAAGATAATATCACAATATTCTCATTGAGGTTTCTCAGTGTTAAGTGAATGTAATGCAGCTCTGTCTCCTGCTGACCAAGAGAGGGCAGTACGGTAAATCTCAAGATTATAGCACCACTTGCCCTTTGCTGCTGGGTGGTCTGGGCCTTGGGCCAACTGGCTCTTCTACTGGATGATTGGAGCAAGGGTCTGGTAACCCCTGCCAGGTTGTAGATAGGATGGATGTCAGGGTAATGGAAAAATTACCAGAGTTAAGGCTATTCTCAAGTGGAAGTGGAGAGGAGATGGCAGCTATAAGAATGCCCAATGCAGCTGAGAGGTCACCTATCTCCCGCTCGGCATCTTTACTACTTCCTACAGTGAAATAGAAAGTGTCCTTGATCTCCATCAGGTGGGAGCTGTCCCGCTGTAAGTCAGTTAAGTTTTCTGACACTTGGCTCAAATCCTTCTCCCTCCCTTCCTCTTCCCTGCCTCTACTCCACTCTTTGGAATAGCTATGGGAACCATCCTTTGTGGGGCTCTGCCAGGCCTCCAGATTTACACTCTATTTACCAACATTTGTGGCTATGTTAGGCAGGGTACATGACTTCAGATCTCTCCAGTTGTCCTTTTAGCCTATACTTTAGTAAATAAGAGGATCACTAGAATTTGTTGAATGCAGAGCATATTCTAAACACAGCCAAATACATAGCATTTTGTTACCTCATTTAAAGTGTCCTATAATCACTTTACAGATGAGAAAATTAAGGCTGATAAGAAGGTGATAAACTTATGAAAGGTCGCACAGTTAAGAAGCAACAGAGTCAGGACTTTGGCTTTCTGACTCCAAATCCAATGCCCTTGAAACTATGAGCACCTCTGGGAAAGCCTAATCCTCTGTCTCCACTTCAGTCAGGCCTATGTAGCAAAAAGTCCCCTTCTGGTTTCATATATACATAGACCACCACTTATAGTGGAGATGAGGAGACAGTTACAGATAACTTTCCCTCACACTCACACTAGGCATTCTTTTAGTTATCACGCCTCACCCCAGGTAATCAGGGAGCAGGTACTGGTGACTCCTGTTTTCACTGTTACTCCATAGATCTCAGCCTCTCAGTATCTGCCTGAATAAGCTGTCTTCCCTGGCCTGGACCAGATGCTAGGTAGCAGACTTCCCTCTTTCTTATTTCCATCCAGATGCCACTACCCTTGGTAGGACCAGCTCTCACCCTTATTCTTCATCTAGAGTCCCCAGGTAGGCAGACTGGCAGGAGAACCCTGATTGCTCCAGCCTGGATGGAGTAAATGCTGCCTGGAAGGAAAGAAACCTTGGTCTTGTACCCATGGCTGCCAGAAATGGAGCCAAAAGGTCCACCTCCTGTGTGTATGAAGTTAGTCAGTGTTTCTAATAAGGTAGACCATGAAAGTTGACTAATTTCTGCCATTTGGCTCTGGCCTGGCCCAAACCTGCACCTTGGAAAATAGTGAGCCAGTCAGGCCTGAGAGCTCAGCCACAGCTGCTCTGGGAGCCCACAGCTTGTGCCTGGCCCATTCCCTAGCCCTGCAGTTTTATTAGCTTCATTTTTTTATATGCCTTTTAATTTCCTGAATGCAGCCAAAACCAACATCAAATAACTTCAAGGAACACAAGTTCATGATTCCCCCAACCCCTAGTGCTCATCCCCCCAAGTCACTTTGAAGCAGGGTGAGCAGAATGTGCCACAGTTTTCCCCCTGCCTATCTTTTCAGACGGTGGGTGTTGCTGCTCTGCGAGCTATTCTCAGACACTGCTGCCTCAGAACTCACTGTGAGAGACGGTTTCGGGTCACCATAACCCAAAGAGCAGAAGGAGGGAAAAGGGGGTGGGGAGAAAACCCAGCCAGCAAGTAATTCTCAGATACCAGCCTCCCTGAGGCCATGAGTGCTAGGCCTAATGGTCCTGGCCAGTGCCTACTAGGAGGGACAGTTGGAGAAATCAACCCCCTGCTTCTCTGCCTCCTTCCCTACTTTTCTTCCTCTTTCCTTTCTTATTTCCTTCCAGGCTAGCTAGGAACAAGCATTCTAGCAGGCCTCCCAGATGGGCTGTAAATCCCAGCCACCCCAAGGGATTCACCAGTCTCTTTCCTTGAGTTCTTAGGTATTGAAGCCAAGAGCCACAGACAGGTCTGGGAAGTTTCCAAGCACAGCAAGCTCGGCACTGGTCCTGAAATCAGATGCAGAAGTCAAGCTGCTTGTGTTGAAGGAGTTCTCCAGCCTAGAGAAAATCAGAAAAACAGTTCGCATTATAGCTTTCCTGACCCCTGGTGCTGGGATTAAAGGTAGGACTCTAGGACTGACTGGACAGAGCCTTGGCCTTTTAGTCAAGAGCCATAGGTTCTATTCCTGAGTGTGTATCTTTGAAAAGTCCTTTTCCTCTCTTGGTCGCAGAATGTCCCAGAAACATAGCAACTTCCTCTGAACATATTCCCCTGAAGTGGAATGTTTCTAATTTTTTAAAATAGATAATATGTTGACATTTTGCCTGCTAAGACTTTGATGAAGAAATTTTAGATGTAGCAATGTAAAGCAAGACCATGTGACAAAGGGAAGGCAATTCTAGAACTTTTGTTATGTGCTTGCTCCCTTAGCAAGCAAGGGCTTTGGCCCTGTTGCTGTGCCCCCCTACCCCCATTAGATTCTGGCTAAATCTTTGGTGTCCTCATCTGTAATGTGGATAGAAGGTCTCTAAATACCTTACTACCTTAACATTCTATTATTATCTAGCCTCTGAGGTTTCTTTCCCTGCCCTTGATGAGACTATTTAATAGTTTAATATTTTCCTCTGTGGATAATTATGAATCTATATATTTATAGAACTTCTATCTCTATCTATCAATCTATCTATCTGTCTATCTATCTATCTATCTACTGATCTACCTACCTATATACCTATCTGTGTTAAGTATAGCATTTACTACATGAGTTCCTTATCAATTAACTGGATGACAATTCCTCTTTTGATTGTAATCTGTTTCTCTGTGGGCCTTTTTTCTCATAAAATAAGCTCAAAATGTAAGTTAATCAGTTCATTTTGTCCATTGATAATGGGAACATATAAATAACATCTCTCTCCTTCAGATGAGAAAGTATTATTAATATAGAGTAGATAAAATTATTATGTTAGGACCCATGAACACTCCCCATTCAGAAACTATAATAGGTGCTTGTAGATCCAGTCAGAGATAATATTTCTTCTGCAGACAGGTCAGATAATATAGAAATTCTCGTTCAAGTCCTCTCTCCCCTCCCCCAGCATTGAGAAGTTAGAGACAGGAAAAGAGAAAGTGGAAGGAAGCTCCAGGCCGTGTTGTGGCCTCTAACACAGAGCAGGGAGATAGGCAAGAGAGGAAGCACATTTAGGTCACCTTCCCATCTATTTCTCTTCATTTATCAGGTTATATCAGAAGTTCCCGAACTCTTCTTGGTTATTGACGCCCTTAGCATCTCATTATTTTTTTTTCATAGTGTTTCTAAGCCAAAAGAAACATCCAATAGCTCCATTTATTAGACAGTTAAGTCCAAACAAGTCAAAAAGTACTCATGCCCTAATAACTTAGTAGCTGTTTAAAAATAATACACATACATTGAAAGAAAAAATATTAATATGCATATTAATATACAGTAAAATATTATTTTATGTCACCTTGAATAGTCATATTTCAGGCAGTGTAAATCTTCTCAGATCTTTGAATCAGATTGGCCATTACTACTCTCATTTCTTGTTCCATATGGATTTTCACACAGTACTTGATTTTTATCACAGCAGCCATCAAAAGGAATGTAGCACAATCAAGTGTTGAAACTTTGAACTACCTCAAGCTAGTAGCTTGCAGGATGTCTGACAGATGTCAAGTACTACTGTGTTTCCCTCAAAAATTAAAATGTGTCACATGCTCATTTGAGTTCACTGTGGTACCCTGAAGAACCTCAAATCATAATTTAGGAACTGCATGGTTATATATTCTTGGACATTCTTAGTTGTAACTGCCTCTTTTTTCCCTCCACTGGCTGAAATGTCTTTCCTTAGTTCTATTTCCACAACATGTCCTTTGTTGTAAATGCAATCTGAAATAAAATAAAAGTATGTCTACATCATCCATAAAATTGCTGTTGAAGATGTGTTCTACTTGCCCCTTCCACTGCATGCATCACATTGAGCTGGGGAGATCTTTTTAAAATTGCACATCTGGCATGCCCATCAGATTGGAAAATATTTAAAAACCTGACAACAAGGGCTTCCCTGGTGGCGCAGTGGTTGAGAGTCCGCCTGCCAATGCAGGGGACACGGGTTCATGCCCCGGTCTGGGAAGATCCCACATGCCGCGGAACGGCTAGGCTCGTGAGCCATGGCTACTGAGCCTGTGCGTCTGGAGCCTGTGCTCTGCAACGGGAGAGGCCACAACAGTGAGAGGCCCCCGTACTGCAAAAAAAAAAAAAAAAAATACCAAAAACCTGACAACAGGATGTGGTGGTGAGAATATAGAGTAATGGGAGCTCTCATATATTGCTGGTGGCAATATAAATTGGTATAAACACTTTGTGAAGATGTTTTGAACTATTTACTAGAGATGGACATATGCATATCCTATGACCCAGATAGTCCACAACAATTGGTATAACCTGAAAGTTAATGTACCTGTGCACCATGATACAAATACCAGAATGGTCATGATAATATTGTTCACTATAGCACCTTTGAAGAAACCTAAGTGTTGATGTAGACTAGAATGGATAGATTGTAGTACATTTGTACAATGGAATACTATACAGCAATATCAGCAAAGGAATCATAGTTATATACAACAACATGTATGGATTTCACAAGCATAATGTTGAACAAAAGAAATCAAAGAAGAATACACACTATATGATTCCATTAATATAGTTTATCAAAAGGCAAATCTAGCTATATTTTAATGGATTTATGTGCAGATGGTAAAATTACATTTACAAAAGACATTACTCTGGTTCTGCCAAAATAGAGTAGCCCCAGTGGGGCTGGGGCTGGGGCTGAACCTCAGCCTCCACAGACACCTAGCAGCAATGACTCTGTAAGAGGAAGCGTGAAACAGAGCTAGGGGGCACTCCTGCTCCCTCTCCCCACTAAGTCAGTGGATTCCAGTGGAAGCTGAGCTTCCACCTCCACCCTGAAGCAGCAGAGCAATTTGAATCAGCCCTCCACGAGGGCAGTGGAACCAGAGAAGTGTTGATTTTACACCTCACTCCAAGGCAGCAAAAGGGTGCCCTGCTTTCACATATCAAAGGGGTAGAGGGGGAAGCTAAACTTCTACACCATCCATCTGCAATGAAGCAGCATGAGTAAGTGCATTGCTTTTGCAAAGGTGGTGTCAGCAGTGCCCAGTAAGAAGCTGAACACACACACCCATCTGGTCCCTGCACTATACCACAATAAGGGGACTGCCTGCTTAAGAAAAAGAAGATAACATGAAATAAAATATTTAAATAGGTCTCAGAGGCAGGAGGGATAAATTGTGAGACTGGGATTGACATATACACACTACTATATATAAAATAGATAACTAATAAGAACCTACTGTATAGCACAGGGAACTCAACTCAATACTCTGTAATGGCCTGTATGGGAAAAGAATCTAAAAAAAGAGTGGATATATATATATGTATAACTGATTCACTTTGCTGTACACCTGAAATTAATACAATATTGTAAATCAACTATACTCCAATAAAAATAAAATTAAATCAATGCGTCTCAGAATATCATCTTATAATGTCCCAAACATCCAGAATCCAATAAAAAAATCACACACCATACCAACCAAGAAAATCATAACTTGATTGAGAAAAAATAATCAGATTACATTAACATTGATATTAGAATTATCTAACAAGGATTTTAAAGTAGCCATCAAAAAATGTTTCAACAATCAATTAGAATTTCCCTTGAATCAAGTGAAAAAATTATAAAATATCAGCAAAGAAAAAGAAGTCATAAAAAGTACTAATTAGAAATTATAGAGTTTAAAAATACAATAGCAGCAGGAAAAAAAATACCCTCACTAGTTGAACTCAACAGTAGAGTGGAGATGACAGAGGATCAAATCAGTAAACTTGAGGACAAAACAATAGAACTCACACAATATGTATAACAGAGAGGAAATAGACTAAGGAAAATGAATCTGTGGAGACCTGTGGGACAATAACAAAAGATCCAACATTTGTATCATTGGAGTCTGAGAAATGGAGAACAAGAGAAAGTGATATATTTTTCGAGTACTGAAAGGAAATAACTGTCAATCTAGTTTTCTATATCCAATTAAATTATACTTCATGATGCAGGGAAAATAAAGACATTCTAAAATGAAGAAAAATTGAGAGAATTTGTCATCAGTAGACCTATCTTAAAAGAATGGCTAAAAGAAGTTCTCTACATATAAATGATGACATAAGAAAGCTTAGAACCATGTAAAGGAAAGCAGAACATTGAAATGGGTAAAGTTAGGGATGAATACAGTAGACTATCTTACTTCTCATGAATTTCTTAAATCCAAATTAATAAGTGAACCCAAAATTCTGAAATCTGATGTAATACCCAATGTAGGCAGAAGAAATGCTTAACAAATTATATTTTTTATGTGGGGAGGGTAAAAGGACCTAAAGAAAGTGAAGTTTCTGCATTTAAATCAAAATAGTAACTCGGCAATACCAGAAAACTTTAAGTTATGTAGGTATATTTACTATCTAGAGAAACCACTAAGAAAATGATACAAAGTGATATACTAAAAAATACTACAAATAAATCAAGATGGAATGCTAAAAACAATGTTCAAATAACCCAGAAAAATGTAAAAAAAGAGAATGGGAATAGGAAACAGAGCAAACAGGAAATAAAATATGACAGACTAACATATCAATAATTACTTTAAATGTAAATGGTCCAAATATAATTAAAATACAGATATTCACAGAGTGAAAAAATAACTTATCCAACAAAATATTTTCTATAAGAAACTCTCTTTAAATACAATGACATCACTAATTTGAAAGTAAAAGGATGGAAAAGATATGTCATTCAAACATTAATTTAAAAGCAAGAATAGCTAATATTAATATAAGATGAAGTATATTTCAGAGCAAACAATTACTAGAGACCAAAGAGCACACTGCACAATGATAAAAGGATTATTCCACTAGGAAGACACATACTCCTAAATTTGTGTGCATCAAAACACAAGATGCAGAAAAATGATAGAGCTGAAAGGAGAAATAGACAAATCCATAACTGTAGTAGAAGACTTAGTACCCTACTCTCAGAGATTTATAGAACCACTAGACAGAAAAACTGAACAATACAATCAACCCAAATGATTTTATATATACATTTTAAACATATATTTTATATATATATATATATATCTGACAAAGAAAAGCATCTATAAAGAACTCTCAAACCTCAATAGTAAACAAACAATCCATTAGAAAATGGGCAAAAGACATGAGGTGGCATTTCAATGAAGAAGGTATACAGATGGCAAATAAGCACATGAAAAGATGTTTAACATAATTAGACATTTGGGAAATGCAAACTGAAACTACAATGAAACATCACTGCACATCTATCAGAATGGCTAAACTAAACAATGGCAACACCAGATGCTGGGGAGCATATGGACAAACTGTATAACTCATGCATTTCTGGTGAGAATGGAAATGATACAACCACCCTGGAAAAGATTTTGGCAATATCTTACAAAATTAAACACGTAATTACCAGAAAGCCCAGAAATTGCACTTATGGACATTTATCCCAAAGAAATTAAATGTATGTTCACACAAAAACTTGTACACTGATGTGTATAGCAGCTTTATTCTCAATAGCCCAACCCAAACTGGATGCAACCCACATGTCCTTCAACAGGTGAATGATTAAGCAAACTGTACTACATCCATACTATGGAATACAATAAAATGGATTGAACTATTGATACACTCAGCAATTTGGATGAATCTTCAGGGAATTGTGCTGAGTGAAAATAGCCATTCCAAAAGGGTCACATGTATGATTCTATTTATATAACATTCTTGAAATGGAAACAGTTATAGAAATGGGGAACATATAGAGCAGATTAGTGGTTTCCAGGGTTCAGAAATGGGTAGGGTGGAGGGGCAAGGAGGTGAGTGTGGCTTTAAAAGGGCAACAGGAGGGATGCTTGCAGTGATAGAACTGTTCTCTAGCTTGACTGTATCAATATCAATATCCTGGTTGTGATGTAGTACTATAGTTTTGCAAGTTGTTATTGTTGAGGAAAATTTGGTACAAGAATCTCTCCTATATCATTTCTACAACTGCATCTGAATCTACAATTGCTATCAAATGGAAAGTTTAATTTTACAAAAGAAAAAAATAAAAAAGACATGGGTATCACAAAAGTCAGTATAGCAATTACCTCTAGGGGAAAAGAGAGGATTATGATCAAGGAAGGTCACATGGAAGTGTTTCTGTGGTCTTGGCAATGTGTTATTTATTGACTTCAGTGATGGTTATATGCATTTCATTTTATAAATTGTCACTGATTATACAAATACTTTTTATATAGCTTTCTACATACATGCTATATATTATAATGGTAAAAAATTACTTAAAATATATATCGGATCATTTTCATTCACTTGCTTAAAATTCTCCAATGGTTTCTTTTGTGCATAAGATAAAATCCAAACTCCTCAACAAGGCCTATGGGACCTTCTTCACCAATCATTTCCTGCTTATGTTCTGTGCTCCTGACATATTGGAGTTTTTTCAGGTCTTCCCACCACAGGATTTTTGCACAAACTTTTCCATCAGCTTGGAGAATGTTTTAGCACTCTCCCTATCCTTTATCTACAGATTTAATGCAAACTCCCAGACTATATCAAACTCAGTGATATGCCTTTTTCCCCTTATTAACACTTTCATAATTTATAATAATGTATTCTAAATAATATTTTGAGTACTGCCTGTGTCTTCCTTAACCCCTTGGCCCCCAAGCCATAAACACCACGAGTACAAGAACCCAATTTACCTTGTTTCTTACAGTGCCTAGAACAGTGCCTGGCACATAGGATATACTCAGTATATATTTGTGGAATAAGCAGAATAAAATTTCATTTTGTCATTTTGTGTTACTTTTGGAGGTAACATGCTATGTTGGAAAGATTCTTTAGAATCATATTTCTCAAGTCTTGGTCAAATATTGAGTCTATCACTTACTAGCTATTGACCTACAGCAGGATTATTTACCTCTCTGATCCTTAATTTCATCACTTTCAAAATAAAACTAATAATTCTTATCTAATAGGACTTACAAAATTGAAAAGCAGTATTTTATTTTATTTTTGAATTTTATTTTATTTATTTTTTTATACAGCAAGTTCTTATTAGTTATGCATTTTATACATATTAGTGTATATATGTCAATCCAAATCTCCCAATTCATCACACCCCCCACCCCACTGCTTTCCCCATTGGTGTCCATACGTTTGTTCTCTACATGTGTCTCAATTTCTGCCCTGCAAACTGGTTCATTTGTACCATTTTTCTAAGTTCCACATATATGTGTTAATATACGATATTTGTTTTTCTCTTTCTGACTTACTTCACTCTGTATGACAGTCTCTAGATTCATCCATGTCTCTACAAATGACCCAATTTTGTTCCTTTTTATAGCTGAGTAATATTCCATTATATATATGTACCACATCTTCTTTATCCATTAGTCTGTTGATGGGCATTTAGGTTGCTTCCATGACCTGGCTATTGTAAATAATGCTGCAATGAAAAATGGGGTGCATGTGTCTTTTTGAATTATGGTTTTCTCTGGGTATATGCCCAGTAGTGGGATTGCTGGATCATATGGTAATTCTATTTTTAGTTTTTCAAGGAACCTCCATACTGTTCTCCATAGTGGCTGTATCAATTTACATTCCCACCAACAGTGCAAGAGGGTTCCCTTTTCTCCACACCCTCTCCAGCATTTGTTGTTCGTAGATTTTCTGATGATGCCCATTCTAACTGGCGTGAGGTGGTTTTGATTTGTATTTCTCTAATAATTAGTGATGTTGACCAGCAAAAAGCAACATTTTATGTCAGGATGCCTATCATAATGTTGAAACAATACGTGCAAAAAATCTTTTCCTGCATAAATTCCCTTTCCATTTAATCCAGGAGAAACTTTGTTACTCCTAAACAACTCATTTTCTTTTATCAAATATAGAAATTACATAGCCCACTATGTATCTCTTTTTTCTCTAGCCTCTAGGAAGCTTAAGCACTCAACCTCTCAGTGCAAGTAGGATAAGTGCCTCAGTTACACTAGATTATCTCTAAGGACACTTTCAGGGCTGTCTTTTCTGGTTCTTTTCAGGATAGTGCTCAGTATAAAAGAAGAGTATTGCTGAACAAGCCCCTGTAGACTTACTGCAGCTTTCAACCACAGGCTTTTGCAAACATGGAGCAGATAGTTGCCTGCTTAGTATGATCTGATAGGCCTAAGCAGGGTTGCAAATGGATATAATTTTTCATTCCAATGTTTATCCATTTACAGAGGATGATTGTGAGACAGTATCTAAGTTCTATAGAAGAAAGTGGTATGATCAATTAGTGATTTGTACACGGGCACAGAATGGGGTAATGGTGGCATATTTACTGCATGATTAACATTTCAGATCTTGTAATATGTCTTCCCACCACCTGATCCAAAGCCTGAAATTCCATCATTGGTGTTTCATACCTCTGGGAGGGGCCAAGTGAACAACCTGAGGCTTATTAGCAGGCCTCGGAGCAACGACTCATTGACAGCCAGCTGAGACCTGATAGTAATGGCACATAGGATAAGAGTGGCTGCTAAAAGTTCATGGCATGGAATATAAATGAAGTTTCTTATCTGCAGACTATGTTCATTGCTTCTCTGGACCTCCTGGTGTACCCAAAGTCTTTAGAAGCCACTACACAGAGGTGATAGAGCTGATGCTCTCACCTTGGTCCTTTAAATCATGTCAGGTTCTAAGGCAAGTCATCTGATGCCTGTGGGCCTCAAAGACCAAAAGACTGTAGAAAAGAATGTATAGATAACCTAGTTTCTACATACTGGCTAGGAAGACTGTCCTCCCTCTTTCCCTTACCCCTTACCTCCATCCTTCCTTTCTTCCCTCTTTTATCACCTCTTCTCTGCTGTCCCAGTTGTCTCCCTGACTTCTTTTTATGCTGCTTCCTTCCAAAATCCTTATCTGTGTCTCCTCTAGTGCCATCAGGATGTGTCTTCAGCTACCTTTCCCACCCTGGGTCTTTTTAAGAGCCTTGATTCAAGAACACTTATGGTTTGCAGATGTCAAGTGATTATTCCCCTCTTGCCTGAGACTCAGAGCAAGTTAGTGTGGTCTCCCTGCCCTCACTAAAGTGGGAGTTTTGTGAGGTAGAGATGGTGTCTTACTCACATAGTCCCAGGTTGAGGATGTGATTTTTGAGTGACCATATTGGGACTGAATGAACGAATGAGCTGGAAGAAATTTTAAGGGTCATCTAGTTGAAGCCCTTGGTCCATATTTTATTACACATTGTATTACAAATATGGAACCTGGGATCTGGAAAGGGGAAGGTTACACAATGACTTAGGAGAATAACTAGGGCTAAATTTTAATCCTTTAGATCCTCAGACAAGGGCTCTTTGTGCTAGAGAAAACCCAGACATTATGAGTTTAAGCCTCGGCTCTGCCGCTTCCTAGCTGTGGTAACTCAGTCCTACAGAGAATTTCAGTTTCACTCTGCAGATATTCTCAGTGCACCCTCACTTCCTGTTTGTTGGGGCTGCCTGCCTGTGTAGCATGTGACAGAGAAACCTGACCTGTGCTACTCCAGAAGTCAGAGCTAGGACAAATGAGTGACAGCTATGGAGAGGCCAATTTAGATTCAGTTTAAAGAAGAATTTTCTAATAATTTGGGTCATCAGTATAGCAATAGACTGGGTAGATTGCCTTGTAATGTGGGGGTGGGCTCAATTAGTGGTATGGGGACAGAGGCTGGAAGCCCCTTTGGCAGGGATGTTGGAGAGGGGATTCTTGTCTCTTTCATCTGTGAGATTCAATTATTTCATACAGTTTTAAAAAACTTAAAAAATCTTTCAGTGGATCCCACTGTCTACCTCAGTGTTTCTCAAAGTGTGGTTTATAGATCCTCTGCATCAGCATCATGTGAAGCACCTGTTCCCAGGATCCGCCCTAAGCCTACTGAATCTGAATCATTGGAGAATGGTATCAAGGAATCTGAATGTTTACCAAATTCCTTGGCTATCTCCTACCTACTTTAGGGGCTTATTTACACCCCAGAACCTGCACCATTTTGCCATTCCAACCACTGACTTTTCTCCTTCCTATCTGTGTTTCCATAGCTCACCCAAACATTTATTTTTCCCTTAAACTTTCTCCCAGATGCTTAGTTAGTCTTGTGACCTTGGGCAAGTTACTTAATTTCTCTGAGGCTAAGAAGCCTGACATATAAATGGTGTTCCTTAAATCTCAATCCCTTTCTGCTTTTTAATTCCTTCCTTAGTGGTCTTTTCCATTCTGGACCCTTGGTTTTAAACTCCTTCTCTTCATTTGTCATGATCTCCAGTACCCTGTTTCCTGTCTCCCCTACCTTTATTAGCACAGGTATGCACACACACACACACACACACACACACACACACACACACACACCAAAAAATAAAGAATAGGAAAAAATCAACCTCAATTGAGAATTATTTGAGTGCTTACTATGTGGCAGACCCTCTGATAGGCACTGGAGCTACAAAGATGAACACAGTATGGTCTCTACCATCAAAAGGATCACTTTCCAGCACAGGAGACATTCACATATACAGCCTGTTCATCCCATACCTAGAATGCTATGGGAACTGAGAGAGAGGGATCATGGATTCTGACCTGCATATGAGAAGGAAAGAGAATCAGGGAAGGCGGTAAGGAGGACAGGTCAGAGTTGCAGGGAACA
Source organism: Grampus griseus (assembly GCF_964374135.1). Lineage (NCBI taxonomy): Eukaryota > Metazoa > Chordata > Mammalia > Artiodactyla > Delphinidae > Grampus > Grampus griseus. The sequence continues at coordinate 56,340,331 of NC_138999.1, forward strand.
GAGCAGTGTATGAAGAGTGGAGAGTGCATCTGCAGGTCAAATAGAAAATGTTCAGCACAGTTGGGGAATATTGGCAGTAGAAGTGGTTTGGAAAGTACCCTGAGTATGAGGTACCTGTGTGCTCTCCAGATACAGATGGTAGATAGATAGTTAGATAATATCTGTCTGAAGTTCAAGAGTGAAGTAGGGCTGAAGAGCTGGATTAAGGACAGATCAACATGCAGATAAGACTTGAAGCCTTGAAATAGAAAATGCCAGATGGTTAAAATGAGTGGGCAGGGAAAGGCCTAGTTTTCAGAGGTCTCTCTTTTCAGAACTCTGATCAGCCCAGAGAAGCTTCTTGAACATTTCTTTTAAGAGGAGTTCTTTATGTCTCATCAGTGCTGCCCTAGCCTATATAGTATGAATTAGAAAAAAACATCCTCTTTGGGCAGACATTATACAAAGGTGTCCCTTTTGGGTGGGTGCAGCACTATAAGTGAGCAGCTACTTGACAAGCCAGGCAGTCTCTTCTTGCCCTCTCAGCTGAGCACCTTTGTTGTCTAATACATAAATTGTGCAACCCTACAATGTATCTTTGAGTATACCACCACCAGGAAGGTGGATGTAGGTGAAAAATGTCATCAGGTGCCAGTCTGGCCTTCCCTGGGAGACAGCTACCTAGACCCTCACACAAGAAGCATGGCTTCAAGTCCTTTGCTTCTGCTGGGAAAAAAATTTGAAGATTTCCTCAGAATTTCATGGTTCTTATCCAAAGGCCACAGGCTTTGGTATTTGAGGTACTTCACCAGAGAGAAGTTTTCCTGAGGCAACTGTAGAATAGTTGAATGAAAAATGCTGTCTGGACAGGTTCATAATCACTGAACCACATGCTACCTGCTCAGGCTCATAATCACTGAGTGACACCCCCTGGACTGGAGGCCCAAGGTAGGTGACCCAGGCAGGAAACTGAATGCCAGAGTTGGGCACCCAAGATAGTACAACAGTAGTAAAAAGAAGACAAGTAGCACTTGTTTGAGGCTACTGCTAAGCCCCAGTTCAAGGTCAGGCTGAACTTACAGGTCAGGTCAATGTGTCCTAGCTGTTCTTAGATAAGGGAGACAGAGGCTCGAGTACAAGTATTCCAACAAGAAAAGTCTAGGGTTCCTTGCTGTCTATAGCTGCTCCCATCACTCTATGAGCCATGAGCCGCTTCTTCCCTGACCAAACCAGATAGCTGGCTTAAGGAACAACTATGCATGTGGGCCACATTCCTCTTCCCCACCTTTGTCTTAGCTAGGATGATCATGTAACTGGACACTGGCTCTGCTAACAGGAGCTGTCAACAGCAGAATACGTTGCTGATGACAAGGCATGTCAAATATGCTAGTGCTGATCCTTGTATACAGAATCCAGCCGGAGGCTGATTAAATCTTGTCCACTGGCTTATGTTCTAGGCCCCAAATGCTGATGAGTACTTTGTGCCAGCTCTGGTCTATGGGGCTTCCTATGTGGGAATAAGCCCTGTGTTGCTATAATTCCCCTTTGCAGGAAGATACCCCAGACTACAGGTCAAGAGCCTCAGGTTCTAGCTCTGGCTCTGTCACACATTTAAAATATGGCCATTTAAAATAAAAATGGCCTTTAGCAAGTCCTTTCCTTATCTGTATCTCAGTTTCTCCATGAATAGCATGGCAGATTTGGGCCCTTCTAGTTCTATTATTTTGTGGCTTCCCAGAAACTCTGACTTGGCCTATCATTCTATTAATGTCAGGCCTTTCCCTTTCTTTTCTCCCTCTCTCCCTATTCCTCTCATCTGCACATTCTCTGGAGGAACCTCTGGCCTTAACTTGTGGCATTATCTATCCCAGGCAAAATTCTTGTATTTTAAGAAGAGTCTTTAGGAGGTAATAATTTAACCCAGTGTTTTTCAAACTGTGGGTCACAACAAAGTAGTAATTATGATTATGAAATCTATTTAGTGGTCAACAACTGGCACTTCTTAAAAATGAAATAGAATAAATAGAAAATATCACAGTGATTGCACATACTAAAGGTAAGTAATGTTTAGTGAAACTTTTGTTTTTATATTTGGTCAAACAAAATATAAAACTGCAAATATTCAGCAATTTTTGATATATAAAAACTGCAATCCACATGTACATGAAAATATATATGAAGATGCACCCACATAGACACACAAGTAAAAGCAATTACTGGTTCACAGTATAAAATGAATTCTTTACTGTGGGTTAAAGTTAAAAATGTTTAAAGATACAGCCTTAAACAGAGAAGATGGCTAGAGGTGAGCTATAAGTACATCACTGGGGAAACAATTTTGGGCATAGGTCTTTTGGGATTCAGCATTTCTCAAATAAAGGCAGCAACCTTCTCTGTTATCTGTAGAATTTTCCAATTCTGTTTATATAATACACTACTTCTGGAACATTTTGGGTAGTCCTAACCTCCCTGTCAAGAAAATGGAGTGTATTCAGGGGACCTTTTATGTAGAATCACATCTTGGAAAGGAAAAGAGCAACTGGGCCTTCCAGGATTGGTGAAATGGGGCTTCCATCTTTGGTCCTCAGTAATTGCTGGGCCACAAGGCCCCATTCACCCTGGTGTGCTCCCTACAAGTGAGAATAACAAACAGGGCACTCCGGCACTGCTTGTGTCTTCCTGGTTCCCAAAGCATGGATTCTGATTTTGTGAGGTATAATTGACATATACAATTATATTACTCTCAGGTATACAACGTAATGATTTGATATTTGTGTATATTGCAAAATGATCACAATAAATCTAGTTAACATTCATCACCATACACAGTTACAAAAATTGTTTCTCTTGTGATGAGGATTTTAAGATGTATTGTCTAAACAACTTTCCAGTATGCAATACAGTGTTGTTAACTATAGTCAGCATTCTTTCCATTACATCCCCATGACTTATTTTATAAATGGAAGTTTGTACATTTTGACCACCTTCACCCATTTCGCCCAAGCTGCACCTACTTCCTCTAGCAACCACTAATTGGTTCTCTGTATCTATGAGTTTGTTAACTTTTAGATTCCACATGTAAGTGAGATCATACAGTAGTTGTATTTCTATTTCTGACTTATTTCACTTAGCATAATGCCTTCAAGGTCCATCCATGTTGTCAGAAAAGGCAATATTTCATTCTTTTTCATGGCTTGATAATATTCCATTGTGTATATATATGCTGCATATTCATTATTCATTCATCCATCAATGGACACTTATGCTGTTTCCATATCCTGGCTATTATAAATAATGCTACAATGAACATGGGGGTGCATATGCCTTTTTTAATTAATGCTTTTGTTTTCTTTGGTTAAATACCCAGAAGTGGAATTGCTTGATCATATGTTAGCACTATTTATAGTTTTCTGAGGAACTTCCAAATTGTTTTCCATAGTAGCTGCACCAAATTACATTCCCAACAACAGTGCACAAGTGTTCCCTTTTCTCCACATCCTTGACAAAATTTGTTATTTCTTAACTTTCTTTTCTTTTTTTAACATCTTTATTGGAGTATAATTGCTTTACAATGGAGTGATAGCTTCTGCTTTATAACAAAGTGAATCAGCTATACATATACATATATTCCCATATCTCTTCCCTCTTGCGTCTCCCTCCCTCCTACCCACGCTATCCCACCCCTCTAGGTAGTCACAAGCCACCGAGCTGATATCCCTGTGCTATGCAGCTGCTTCCCACTAGCTATCTATTTTACGTTTGGTAGTATATATATGTCCATGCCACTCTCTCACTTTGTCACAGCTTACCCTTCCCCCTCCCAATATCCTCAAGTCCATTCTCTAGTAGGTCTGTGCTTTATTCCCGTCTTACCCCTAGGTTCTTCATGACATATTTTTTTTCTTAGATTCCATATATATGTGTTAGCTTATGGTATTTGTTTTTCTCTTTCTGACTTACTTCACTCTGTATGACAGACGATAGGTCCATCCACCTCACTACAAATATCTCAGTTTTGTTTCTTTTTATGGCTGAGTAATATTCCTTTGTATATATGTGCCACATCTTCTTTATCCATTCATCTGATGATGGACACTTAGCTTGCTTCCATGTCCTGGCTATTGTAAATAGAGCTGCAATGAATATTTTGGTACATGACTCTTTTTGAATTATAATTTTCTCAGGGTATATGCCCACTAGTGGGATTGCTATGTCATATGGTAGTTCTATTTTAAGTTTTTTAAGGAACCTCCATACTGTTCTCCATAGTGGCTGTATCAATTTGCATTCTCACCAACAGTGCAAGAGGGTTCCCTTTTCTGCACACCCTCTCCAGCATTTATTGTTTCTAGATTTTTGGTTGATGGCCATTCTGACTGGTGTGAGATGATATCTTATTGTAATTGTGATTTGCATTTCTCTAATGATTAATGATGTTGAGCATTCTTTCATGGGTTTGTTGGCAATCTGTATGTCTTCTTTGCAGAAATGTCTATTTAGGTCTTCTGCCCATTTTTGGATTGGGTTGTTTGTTTATTTGTTACTGAGCTGAATGAGCTGCTTGTAAATCTTGGAGAGTAATCCTTTGTCGGTTCATTTATTTGCAAATATTTTCCCCCATTCTGAGGGTTGTCTTTTGGTCTTATTTATGGTTTCCTTTGCTGTACAAAAGCTTTCAAGTTTCATTAGGTCCCATTTGTTTACTTCTGTTTTTACTTCCATTTCTCTAGGAGGTGGGTCAAAAAGGATCTTGCTGTGATTTATATCATAGAGTGTTCAGCCTATGTTTTGCTCGAAGAGTTTGATAGTGTCTGGTCTTACATTTAGGTCTTTAATCGATTTTGATCTTATTTTACTATATGGTGTTAGGGAGTGTTCTAATTTCATACTTTTACATGTACCTGTCCAGTTTTCCCAGCAAAATTTATTGAAGAGGCTATCATTCGTCCGCTGTATATTCTTGACTCCTTTTCAAAGATATGGTGACCATATGTGCGTGGGTTTATCTCTGGGCTTTCTATCCTGTTCCATTCATCTATATATGTGTTTTTGTGCTGGTACCATGCTGTCTTGATTACTGTAGCTTTGCAGTATAGTCTGAAGTCAGGGAGCCTGACTCCACCAGCTCCATTTTTCGTTCTCAAGATTGCTTTGGCTATTCGGGATCTTTTGTGTTTCCATACAAATTGTGAGATTTTTTGTTCTAGTTCTGTGAAAAATGCCAGTGGTAGTTTGATAGGGATTGCATTGAATCTGTAGATTGCTTTGGATAGTTGACTCATTTTCACAATCTTGCGTTCTTCTAATCCAAGATCATGGTATATCACTCCATCTATTTGTATCATCTTTAATTTCTTTCATCAGTGTCTTATAATTCTCTGCACACAGGTCTTTCGTCCCTTTAGGTAGGTTTATTCCAGATATTTTACTCTTTTTTTGCAATGGTAAATGGGAGTGTTTTCTTGATTTCACTTTCAGATTTTTCATCATTAGTGTATAGGAATGCCAGAGATTTCTGTGCATTAATTTTGTATCCTGCTACTTTACAAAATTCATTGATTAGCTTTAGTACTTTTCTGGTAGCATCATTAGGATTCTCTAGGTAGATTATCATGTCATCTGCAAAGAGTGACAGCTTTACTACTTCTTTTTCGATTTGGATTCCTTTTATTTCTTTTTCTTCTCTGATTGTTGTGGCTAAAACTTCCAAAACTAAGTTGAATAAGAGTGGTGAGAGTGGGAAACCTTATCTTGTTCCTGATCTTAGTGGAAATGCTTTCAGTTTTTCACCATTGAGGATGAAGATGGCTGTGGGTTTGTCATATATGGCCTTTATTGTGTTGAACTCAGTTCCCTCTATGCCTACTTTCCTGAGGGTTTTTATCATAAATGGGTGTTGAATTTTGTCAAAAGTTTTCTCTGCGTCTATTGAGATGATCATATGGTTTTTCTCCTTCAATTTGTTAATATGGTGTATCACATTGATTGGTTTGCATATATTGAAGAATCCTTGCATACCTGGAATAAACCCCACTTGATCATGGTGTATGACCCTTTTAATGTGCTGTTGGATTCTGTTTGCTAGTATTTTGTTGAGGATTTTTGCATGTATGTTCATCAGTGATATTCGCCTGTAGTTTCCTTTCTTTGTGACATCTTTATCTGGTTTTCATATCAGGGTGATGGTGGGCTCATAGAATGAGTTTGGGAGTGTTCCTCCCTCTGCTATGTTTTGGAAGAGTTTGAGAAGGATAGGTGTTACCTCTTCTCTAAAAGGTTGATATACTCCGCCTGTGAGGCCATCTGTTGCTCACCTTTTCTTTGTTGGAAGATTTTTAATCACTGTTTCAATATCAGTGCTTGTGATTGGTCTGTTCATATTTTCTATTTCTTCCTGTTTCAGAATCCGCAGGTTGTTCATTTATAAGGATTTTCCATTTCTTCCAGGTTGTACATTTTATTGGCATAGAGTTGTTTGTAGTAATTTCTCATGATCTTTTGTATTTCTGCAGTGTCAGTGGTTACTTCTCCTTTTTCATTTCTAATTGTATTGATTTGAGTCTTCTCCCTTCTTTTCTTGATGAGTCTCGCTAATGGATTATCAATTTTGTTTATCTTCTCAAAGAACCAGCTTTTAGTTTTATTGATCATTGCTATCATTTCCTTCATTTATTTTTCATTTATTTCTGATCTGATCTTTATGATTTCTTTCCTTCTGGTAATTTTATGGGTTTTTTCTTCTTTCTCTAATTGCTTTAGGTGCAAGGTTAGGTTTTTCATTTGAGATGTTTCCTGTTTCTTAAGGTAGGACTGTATTGCTATAAACTTCCCTCTTAGAACTGCTTTTGCTGCATCCCATATGTTTTGGGTCGTCGAGTCTCCATTGTGATTTGTTTCTAGGTATTTTTTGATTTGCTCTTTGATTTCTTCAGTGATCACTTCGTTATTAAGTAGAGTATTGTTTAGCCTCCATGTGTTTCTATTTTTTACAGATCTTTTCCTGTAATTGATATCTAGTCTCATAGCGTTGTGGTCAGAAAAGATACTTGATACAATTTCAATTTTCTTAAATTTATGAAGGCTTGTTTTGTGACCCAAGATATGATCTATCCTGGAGAATGTTCCATGAGCACTCGAGAAAAATGTGTATTCTGTGGGTTTTGGATGGAATGTCCTATAAACATCAATAAAGTCTATCTTGTTTAATGTATCATTAAATCTTGTGTTTCCTTATTTATTTTCATTTTGGATGATCAGTCCATTGGTGAAAGTGGGGTGTTAACATCCCCTACTATGATTGTGTTACTGTTGATTTCCCCTTTCATGGTGGTTAGTATTTGCCTTATGTATTGAGGTGCTCCTACGTTGGGTGCATACATATTTACAATTGTTATATCTTCGTCTGGATTGATCCCTTGATTATTATGTAGTGTCCTTCTTTGTCTCTTGTAATCATATTTATTTTTAAGTCTATTTTGTCTGATATTAGAATTGCTACTCCAGGTTTCTTTTGAAATCCATTTGCATGGAATATCTTTTTCTATCCCCTCACTTTCAGTTTGTATGTGTCCCTAGGTCTGAAGTGTGTCTCTTGTAGATAGCATATATTTGGGTCTTGTTCTTGTATCCATTCAGCCAGTCTGTGTCTTTTGGTGGAAGCATTTATTCCATTTACATTTATGGTAATTATCGATATGTATGTACCTCTTATCATTTTCTTAATTGTTTTGGGTTTGTTATTGTAGGTCTTTTCCTTGTCTTTTGTTTCTTGCTTAGAGAAGGTCCTTTATCATTTGTTGTAAAGCTGGTTCGGTGGTGCTGAAATCTCTCAGCTTTTGCTTGTCTGTAAAGGTTTTAATTTCTCCATGAAATCTGACTGAGTTCCTTGCTGGGTAGAGTAATCTTGATGTAGGTTTTTCTCCTTGATCACTTTAAATATGTCCTGCCACTCCCTTCTGGCTTGCAGAGTTTCTGCTGAAAGATCAGCTGTTAACCTTATGGGGATTCCCTTGTGTATTATTTGTTGTTTCTCCCTTACTGTTTTTAATATTTGTTCTTTGTATTCAATTTTTGTTAGTTTGATTAATATGTGTCTTGGCATGTTTCTCCTTGGATTTGTCCTGTATGGGACTCTCTGTGCTTCCTGGACGTGATTAACTATTTCCTTTCCGATATTAGGGAAGTTTTCAACTATAATCTCTTCAAATATTTTCTCAGTCCCTTTCTTTTCCTCTTCTTCTTCTGGAACCCCTATAATTGAAATGTTGGTGCATTTAATGTTGTGCCAGACGTCTCTGAGACTGTCCTCACTTCTTTTCATTCTTTCTTCTTTATTCTGCTCTGCAGTAGTTATGTCCACTATTTTATCTTCCAGGTCACTTATCCATTTTTCTGCCTCCGTTATTCTGCTAATGATCCCTTCTAGAGTATTTTAAATTTCATTTATTTTGTTGTTTATCGTTGCTTGTTTCCTCATTAGTTCTTCTAGGTCCTTGTTAAATGTTTCTTGCATTTTGCTTATTCTATTTCCAAGATTTTGGATCATCTTTACTATCATTCTTCTGAATTCTTTTTCAGGTAGACTGTCTATTTCCCCTTCATTTGTTACGTCTGGTGTTTTTTTTACCTTGCTCCTTCAACTGCTGTGTTTTTTCTGTCTTCTCATTTTGCTTATCTTACTGTGTTTGGGGTCTCCTTTTTGCAGACTGCAGGTGCGTAGTTCCCATTGTTTTTGGTGTCTGTCCCCAGTGGCTAAGGTTGGTTCAGTGGGTTGTGTAGGCTTCCTGTTGGAGGGGATTAGTGCCTGTGGTCTGGTGGATAAGGCTGCATCTTGTCTTTCTGGTGGGCAGGTCGACATCTGGTGGTGTGTTTTTGTGTGTCTGTGGCCTTATTATGATTTTCGGCAGCTTCTCTGCTAATGGGTGGGGTTGTGTTCCTGTCTTGCTAGTTGTTTGGTTAGGTTGTCCATCACTGTAGCTTGCTAGTCGTTGAGTGAAGCTGGGTCTTGGTGTTGAGATGGAGATCTCTGGGAGATTTTCACCATTTGATATTGTGTGGAGCTGGGAGGTGTCTTGTGGACCAGTGTTCTGAAGTTGGCTGTTCCACCTCAGAGGCACAGCACTGACTCCTGGCTGCAGCACCAAGAGCCTTTTATCCACATGGCTCAGAATAAAAGGGAGAAAATGTAGAAAGAAAGAAAGAAAAAAAGAGGATAAAATAAAATAAAGATAAAATAATTAAAATAAAAAGTAATTATTAAGAACAAAATTTATTTAAAAAGTAAAAAAAAAAAAATGGATGGACAGAACCTTAGGATAAATAGTGAAATCAAAGCTACACAGACAAAATTTCACTCAGAATCGTACATATACACACTCACAGAAAGAGGAAAAGGGAAAAAAATTTATAGATCTTGCTCTCAAAGTCCCCCTCCTAAATTTGGGATGATTCGTTGTCTATTCAGGTATTCCACAGATGCAGGGTACATCAGGTTGATTGTGGAGATTTAATCTGCTGCTCCTGAGGCTGCTGAGAGAAATTTCCCTTTCTCTTCTTTGTTCGCACAGCTCCTAGGGTTCAACTTTGGATTTGGCCCTGCCTTTGCATGTAGGTCGCCTGAGGGCGTCTGTTCTTCCCTCAGACAGGACGGGGTTAAAGGAGCAGCTGATTTGGGCAGCTCTGGCTCACTCAGGCCGGGGGGAGGGAGCGGTATGGATGCAGGGTGAGCCTGTGGCAGCAGAAGCCAGCATGACATTGCAACAGCCTGAGGCGCACCCTGCATTCTCCCAGGGAAGTTGTCCCTGGATCACGGGACTGTGGCAGTGGCGGGCTGCACAGCCTCCCGGGAGGGGAGGTATGGACAGTGACCTGTGCTTGCACACAGGCTTCTTGGTGGTGGCAGCAGTAGCCTTAACGTTTCATGCCCGTCTCTGGGGTCCACGCTGATAGCCGCGGCTCGTACCCATCTCTGGAGCTCCTTTAAGAGGCACTCTTAATCCCTTCTCCTCGCACACCAGGATACAAAGAGGGAAGACAAAGTCTCTTGCCTCTTAGGCAGCTCCAGACTTTTTTCCAGACTCCCTCCTGGCTAGCCGTGGTGCACTAACTCCTTCAGGCTGTGTTCATGCCGCCAACCACAATCCTCTCCCTGGAATCCAACCGAAGCCCATGCTTCAGCTCCCAGCCCCCGCCCACCCCGGCGGGTGAGCAGACAAGCCTCTCGGACTGGTGAGTGCCGGTCGGCACCAATCCTCTGTGTGGGAATCTCTCTGCTTTGCCCTCCGAACCCCTGTTGCTGCGGTCTCCTCCACGGCTCCGAAGCTTTCCCCCTCCGCCACCCAAAGTCTCCACCAGTGAAGGGACTTCCTAGTGTGTGGAAACCTTTCCTCCTTCACAGGTCCCTGCCACTGGTGCAGGTCCCACCCCTATTCTTTGTCACTGTTTTTCCTCTTTTTTTTTTGCCCTACCCAGGTACGTGGGGAGTTTCTTGCCTTTTGGGTGGTCTGAGGTCTTCTGCCAGTGTTCAGTGGGTGTTCTATAGGAGCAGTTCCACGTGTAGATGTATTTCTGATGTATCTGTGGGGAGGAACGTGATCTCCGTGTCTTACTCTTCTGCCATCTTCCTCATCTCCCTCTTGTCTTTCTGATACTAAGCATTCTAACAGGTGTGAGGTGATATCTCACTGCAGTTTTGATTTGTATTTCCATGATGATTAGTGATGTTGAGTGTTCTCTCATGGACCAGTTGGCCACCTGTATGTCTACGTTGGAAAAATGTCTATTTGGATCTTCTGCCCATTTGTCTTCTTTGTTTTTATTTTTGTTATTTATTTATTTATTTTAATTGAAGTATAGTTGATGTACAATGTTATATGTTACATGTGTACAATGTAGTGATTCACAATTTTTAAAGTTTATATTCCAGGTATAGTTCTTATAAAATAGTAGCTATATTCCCCATGTTGTACCATATAGCCTTGTAACTTATTTTATACGTAATAGTTTGTATCTCTTAATCTTATGCCCCTATATTGCCCTTACCTCCCTCCCTCTCCCCACTGGTTACCAGTAACATGTTGCCTATATCTGTGAATCTTCTTCTTTCTGTTATATTCACTAGTTTGTTGTATTTTTTAGATTCCACATGTATGTGATATCATACAGTGTTTGCCTTTCTCTGTTTGACTTATTTCACTTAGCATAATACTCTCCAAGTTCATCCATGTTGCCACGAAAGGCAAAATTTCATTCTTTTTTTTATGGCCGAGTAGTATTCCACTGTATAGATATATCCCATCTTCTTTATCCATTCATCTGTTGATGAATACTTAGGTTGATTCCATATCTTGGCAATTATAAATAATGCTGCTATGAACATTGGGGTGCATGTATCTTTTCAAATTAGTGTTTTTGGTTTTTTCAGATATTTACCCAGGAGTTGGTATATTTCATTCTATTTTCAGTTTTTTGAAAAATCTCCATTCTGTTTTCCACAGTGGCTGTACCAATTTATATCTCCACAAACAATGTATGAGGGTTCCCTTTTCTCCACATCCTTGCCAACTTTTATTTGTGGTCTTTTTGAAAATTAATGTACAGAAATCTGTTGCATTTCATAAACTAACAATGAACTATCAGAAAGAGAAATTAAGGAAACAGTACCATTCACTGTCACATGAAACAGAATAAAATATCTAGGAATAAACCTACCTAAGGATATAAAAGACCTGTACTCAGAACACTATAAGATATTGATGAAAGAAATTGAAGACAAAACAGAAGGAAATATATACCATGTTCTTGGATTGGAAGAAACAATATTGATAAAATGACCACACTACCCATGGCAATCTACAGATTCAGTGAAATCCCTATCAAAATACCAATGACGGGCTTCCCTGGTGGTGCAGTGGTTGGGAGTCCACCTGCCGATGCAGGGGACATGGGTTTGTGCCCCGGTCCAGGAGGATCCCGCATGCCATGGAGCAGCTGGGCCCGTGAGCCATGGCCGCTGAGCCTACACGTCTGTGGCCTGTGCTCCACAACGGGAGAGGCCACAACAGTGAGAGGCCCACGTACTGCAAAAATCAAAAACAAAACAAAAAAAAACCCAAAAAACAAAAAACCAATGGCATTTTCCACAGAAATAGAACAAATACTTTTAAAATTTATATGGAAACACAATAGACCCCAAATAGCCAAAGCCATCTTGAGAAAGAAGAACAAAACTGGAGAAGAAAGTTAGATATATAAACCTCCCAGACTTCAGACTATACTACAAAGCTACAGTAATCAAAACAGTATGGTATTGATACAAACACAGACACATAGATCAATGGAACAGAATAGAGAGCCCAGAAATAAACCTTTGCACTTATGGTCAATTAATCTATGACAAAGGAGGCAAGAATATACTATGGAGAAAAGACAGTCTCCCCAATCAGTAGTGCTGGGAAAACTGGACAATTACATGTAAAAGAATGAAATTAGAACATTCTCTAACACCATATACAAAAATAAACTCCAAATGGATTAAAGACCTAAGTGTAAGACCTGAAACCATAAAACTACTAAAAGAGAACATAAGTTGAACACTCTTTGACATAAATCATAGCAATATGTTTTTGATCTGTCTCCTAAAGCAAATAAAATAAAAAATAAACAAGTGAGACCTAATTAAACTAAAAAGCTTTTGCACAGTGAAGAAAACCATCGAAAAACATAAAGACAACCTACTGAATGCAAAAAAATATTTGCAAACAATGTGACTGATAAGAGCTTAATATCCAAACTGTATAAATTGCTCATACTACTCAACATAAAAAACACAAAAACTCAATTAAAAAATGGAAAGAAGAAATGTATAGACTTTTTTCCAAAGATGAAATGGAGATGGCCAACAAGCACATAGAAAGATGCTCAACATTACTAGTCACCAAGGAAATGCAAATCAAAACCATAATGAAACGTCACCTAACATCTGTCAGAATGGCTACCTTCTGCTTACTTTTTTTTTAATACAGCACCTTTTTATTAGTTACCCATTTTATACATTTTAGTGTATATATGTCAATCCCAATTTCCCAATTCATCCCACCACCACCCACCCCTGCTTTCCCCCCTTAGTGTCCACACGATTGTTCCCTACATCTGTGTCTCCATTTCTGCCTTGCAAACAGGTTCATCTGTAGCATTTTTCTAGATTCAACATATATGCGTTAATATACGATATGTGTTTTTCTTTTCCTGAATTACTTCACTCTGTATGACATTCTCTAGGCCCATGTACGTCTCTACAAATGACCCAATTGCGATCCTTTTCATGGCTAATATTCTACTGTATATATGTACCACATCTTCTTTATCCATTCATCTATCAATGGGCATTTAGGTTGCTTCCATGACCTGGCTATTGTAAATAGTGCTGCAATGAACATTGGGATACATGTGTCTTTTTGAATTATGGATTTCTCTGGGTATATGCCCAGTAGTGGGATTGCTGGGTCATATGATAATTCTATTTTCAGTTTTTTTAAAGAACCTCCATACTGTTTCCATAGTGGCTGTATCAATTTACATTCCCAACAACAGTGCAAGAGAGTTCCCTCTTCTCCACACCCTCTCCAGCATTTGCTGTTTGTAGATTTTCTGATGATGGCCATTCTAACTGGCATGAGGTGATACCTCATTGTAGTTTTGGTTAGCATTTCTCTAATAATTAGTGAAGTTGAGCAGCTTTTCATGTGAATCTTGGCCATCTGTATGCTTCTTTGGAGAAATGTCTATTTAGGTCTTCTGCTCATTTTTTGATTTGGTTGTTTGCTTTTTTAATATTGAGCTGCATGGGCTGTTTATATATTTTGGAGATTAATCCTTTGTTGCTTCATTTGCAAATATTTTCTCCCATTCTGAGGATTGTCATTTTGTCTTGTTTATAGTTTCCTTTGCTGTGCAAAAGCTTTTAAATTTCATTAGTCCCATTTGTTTATTTTTGTTTTTATTTCCATTACTCTAGGAGGTGGGTCATAAAAGATCTTGCTGTGACTTATGCCAAAGAGTGTTTTTCCTGTTTTCCACTAAGAGTTTTATAGTGTCCAGTCTTACATCTAGGTCTTTAATCCATCTTGAGTTTATTTTGTTGTATGGTGTTAGGGAGTGTTCTAATTTCATCCTGTACTCAGAAAACTCTAAGACTCTGATGAAAGAAATCAAAGATGACAAAAACTGGTGGAGAGATATACCATGTTCGTGGACTGGAAGAATCAATATTTTGAAAATGACTATACTACCCAAAGCAATCTACAGATTCAATGCAATCTCTATCAATTACCAATGATAATTTTTACAGGACCAGAACAAAAAAATCTTAAAATTTGTATGAAAACAAAAAAGATCCCGAATAGCCAAAGCAATCTTGAGGGAAAAGAAATGGAGCTGGAGGAATCAGACTCCCTTACTTCAGACTATACTACAAAGCTACAGTAATCAAGACAATATGGTACTGGCATAAAAACAGAAATATTGATTAATGGAACAGGATAGAAAGCCCAGAGATAAACCCATGCACATATGGTCAACTAATCTATGACAAAGGAAGCAAGGATATACAATGAGGAAAAGACAATCTCTTCAATAAGTGGTGCTGGGAGAACTGGGCAGCTACATGTAAAAGAATGAAATCTGCTTACTTTTAAATTAAATTGCTTTTTGTTTGATATTGAGTTGTATGATTCTTTGTATATTTTGGATATTAACCTCTTATCAGGTATATGATTTGCAAAATTTTCTCCCATTCAGTAAGTTGCCTTTTCATTTTGTTGATGATTTCCTTTGCTTTGCAGAAGCTTTTTGGTTTGACGTAGTCACATTTGTTTATTTTTGCTTTTGTTGCCTTTGCTTTTGGAATCAGACTTTTAAAATCATCACCAAGACCAAAGTCAAGGAGCATACTGCCTATGTTTTCTTCTAGGAGTTTCATGGTTTCAACTCTTAAATTCAAGTCTTTAACCCAGTTTGAATTAATATTTGTGTATGGTGTAAGATAGTGATCCAGTTTCATACTTTTGCATGTGACTGTCCAGTTTTCCCAACATCACTTGTTGAAGAGACTGTCCTTTCCCCGTTGTATATTTTTGCCTCCTTTGTCATAAATTAATTGACATATATGCGTGTGTTTATTTCTGGGATCCCTACTCTGTTCCATTGACCTTTGTGTCTGTTTGTTTGCCAATACCATACTCTTTTTTTTAACTATGGCTTTGGAATATACCTTAAAATTTGGAGTGTGTTGCTCCTGGCTTTGTTCTTCTTTCTCAAGATTGTGTTGGCTACCTGGAATCATTTGTGGTTCCATAGAAATTTGGGGATTGTTTATTTTATTTCTGTAAAAGATATCATTGAAATTTTGTTAGGGATTGTGTTGAATCTGTAGAGTGCTTCAGTCATGTGTACATTTTAACAATATGAATTCTTCCATTCCATGAGCACAAGAAGTTCTTTCTATTTATTTGTGTCTTCTTCAATTTCTTTCATCAATGCCTTATAGTTTTCAGTGTACAGGTGTTTGATTAATTCATTTTTGGACAGGAAGAGATCTTACTGTCCCAAGAGAGGATAAAGCATCAGCTCTGTTCCCAGGATTATATGCAATGAGATTGTCATTAGCTCCTTTACAGGTCAAGGGTTGCCAGGGTCATGGTTAGAAAGCAGAATGAAGAATGTTTTGACATGTATGCCTATCCTGAGGGGAGTGGGTAGAAGTGCCAACCAGTTATTGTAGTTCTTAATTCTCTCAAGACCTGATTCACTGGCAGTGAATTTCTCCTTCTTGGCCTCCCCATGTGGAGAGGACATTGGTTACACTATGGAAGACAAGGCCCTTCTCACACTGAGAGTACCACTCTCCCTAACAGTTTCCCAAGGTGGAGCCCATGAAGAGAATAAAACTAATCAAATCCTAGATATCTGACTTGTAATGTTAGCCCAGAGAAAAAGTGTGCCCTAATAACTGTTGACTCCTGTCAGGCTCTGAATGACCTTACTTGTTTCTCATTACAGTAGAGAAGAATTAGCAATGTCTGGGATAGGACTCATGGGATATTCATGTAAAGGAATCTTAACATCCAGATATCTTTATTCCCTGACCCCAAGTTTCCAGGCTTCTGCTCTGGTCTCCCCTGTGTTTAAATCCTTCAAGAACCACCTAGCTGCTACCTCTTCTGATTAATTTTCCTCATCCTGAAGTGACATCACCATTCACCATAGCACCATACTACTTTTTCTACTCTCTTATGATTCTCATCAATTTCTGGCGCATATATTAGTTATATGCATACATGTCCTAGCCATCAAAGTCACAAAGAACTGAGTTCAAATCCAAGATCTACTACTTACAGAATGATCTTGGGAAAATTCTTTAGCATCTCTGAACTTCAATTTCTTCATCTGGAAAATTAGCATGGCAATATATTCACCTCATAAGGCTGTTGTATGGACCAAAAAAAGCATATTTAAAATTCTTCCCCCGACTTCCAGTTTTAGATCCAACATCACTCCCATCCTAAAACAAGAAAAAGGCTGAACAAACTTAGCATCAATAACTTTTCTTGGATTCATCAGAGAATTTATGTTGCAAGACACACCACTACACCAGAATCTGGAGAAACAGGTAAATCCGCAGAATCACAGTCCAAATCTACAGCAGAAGTCACAGGAACTGGGTAGGAGCTTCAAGATGGCAGAAGACTAAGATGCAGAGATCACCTTCTTCTCCACAAATACATCAGAAATACATCTACATATGGAACAGCTCCTATAGAACACCTACTAAACGCTGGCAGAAGACCTCAGACCTCACAAAAGGCAAGAAACTCCCCACGTACCTGGGTAGGGCAAAAGAAAAAACAGAGACAAAAGAATAAGGACAGGACCTGCACCACTGGGAAGGAGCTGTGAAGGAATAAAGGTTTCCACATACTAGGAAGCCCATTTGTGGGCAGAGACTGCTGGTGGCGGAGTGGGGGAGCTTCAGAGCCACAGAGGAAAATGCAGCAACAGGGGTGTGGAGGGCAGAGGGGAGAGAGGAAAGGTGCCGACCAGCACTCACCAGCCCGAGAGGCTTGTCTGCTCACCTGCTGGGGCGGGCGGGGGTTGAGAGCTGAGGCTCGGGCTTCAGTGGAATCCCAGGGAGAGAACCGGGGTTGGCTGAATGAATGCAGACTGAAAGGACTAGTGTGCCAAAGCTAGCCGGGAGGGAGTCCGGGAAAAAATCTGGAGCTGCCGAAGAGGCAAGAGACTTTTTCTTCTCTCTTTGTATCCTGGTGCACAAGGAGAGGGGATTAAGAGCGCCACTTAAAGGAGCTCCAGAGACGGGTGCGAGCCACGGCTATCAGTGCAAACCCTAGAGACGGGCATGGGACTCTAAGGCTGCTGCTGCCGCCACAAAGAAACCTGTGCATAACCACAGGTCACTCTCCACACCACTCCTCCTGGGAGCCTATGCAACCCGCCACTGCCAGGGTCCTGTGATCCAGGAACAACTTCCCTAGGAGAACACACGGTGTGCCTCAGGCTGTTGTAATGTCATGCCAGGCTCTGCCGCCGCAGGCTTGCCCTGCATCCATAACCCTCGCTCCCCCCGGCCTGAATGAGCCAGAGCCCCGAATCAGCTGCTCCTTTAACCCCGTCCTGTCTGAGGGAAGAACAGACGCCCTCAGGCGACCTACATGCAGAGGCATGTCCAAATCCAAAGCTGAATGCTGGGAGCTGTGTGAACAAAGAAGAGAAATGGAAATTTCTTGCAGAAGCCTCAGGAGCAGTGGATTAAATCTCCACAATCAACTTGTTGTACCCTGCATCTGTGGATTAACTGAAGAGACAATGAATAATCCCAAATTGAGGAGGTGGGCTTTGGGAGCAAAATATATATTTTTTTCCCTTCTTCTCTTTTTGTGAGTGTGTATGTGTATGTTTCTGTGTGTGATTTAGTCTCTATAGCTTTGCTTTCAGCATTTGTCCTAGGGTTCTGTCACTCCATTTTTTTTTACATTAAATTTTTTTCTTAATAAATATTTTTATTTTAATAACTTTATTTTATATTCCTTATTTTTCCCTTCTATTTTTTTCCCTTTTATTCTGAGCCGTGTGGATGAAATGCTATTGATGCTTCATCCAGGCATCTGAGGTGTGCCTCTCAGGTGGAAGAGCCAACTTCAGGACACTGGTACACAAAAGAACTCCCAGCTCCTTGTAATATCAAATGGCAAAAATCTCCCAGAGATCTCCATCTCAATGTCAAGACCCAGCTTCACTCAACAGCCAGCATGCTACAGTACTGTACACCCTTGCCAAAAAACTACCAAGACAGGAACACAACCCCATCCATTAGCACAGAGCCTGCCTAAAATCATAATAAGGCCACAGACACCTCAAAACTCACCAACAGTTGAGGACCTGCCCACCAAAAGACAAGATCCAGCCTTATTCACAAGAACACAGGCACTAATCCCCTCCACCAGGAAGCCTACACAAAATGACTGAAAAAGCCCTAGCCACTGGGAACAGACACCAAAAACAACGGGAACTACGAACATGCACCTGCAAAAGGGAGACCCCAAACACAGTAAGATAAGCAAAATGAGAAGACAGAAAAACACACAGCAGTTGAAGGAGCAAGGTAAAAACCCACCAGACCTAACAAATGAAGAGGAAATAGGGAGTCTACCTGAAAAAGAATTCAGAATAATGATAGTAAAGATGATCCAAAATCTTGAAAATAGCATAGACAAAATGCAAGAAACATTTAACAAGGACCTAGAAGAACTAAACATGAAACAAGCAACGATGAACAACACAATAAACGAAATTAAGAATTCTCTAGAAGGAATCAATAGCAGAATAACGGAGGCAGAAGAATGGATAAGTGACCTGGAAGATAAAATAGTGGACATAACTACTGCAGAGCAGAATAAAGATAAAAGCAAAAAAAAGATAAAAGAATGAAAAGAAATGAGGACAGCCTCAGAGACCGCTGGGACAACATTCGAATTATAGGGGTCCCAGAAGAAGAAGAGAAAAAGAAAGGGACTGTGAAAATATTTGAAGAGATTATAGTCAAAAACTTCCCTAATATGGGAAAGGAAATAGTTAATCAAGTCCAGGAAGCACAGAGAGTCCCATACAGGATAAATCTAAGGAAAAACATGTCAAGACACATATTAATCAAACTATCAAAAATTAAATACAAAGAAAAATTATTAAAAGCAGCAAGGGAAAAACAACAAATAGCACACAAAGGAATCCCCATAAGGCTAACAGCTGATCTTTTAGCAGAAACTCTTCAAGCCAGAAGGGAGTGGCAGGACAAACTTAAAGTGATCAAGGAGAAAAACCTACACCAAGATTACTCTACCCAGCAAGGATCTCATTCAGATTTGATGGAGAAATTAAAACCTTTACAGACAAGCAAATGCTAAGAGAATTCAGCACCACCAAACCAGCTTTACAACAAATGCTAAAGTAACTTCTCTAGGTAGAAAACAGAAGAGAAGGAAAAGACCTACAAAAACAAACCAAAAAAAATTAAGAAAATGGGAATAAGAGCATACATATTGATAATTACTTTAAATGTAAATGGATTAAATGCTCCAACCAAAAAACATAGACTGGCTGAATGGATACAAAAACAACATGCGCATATATGCTGTCTACAAGAGACCCAGTTCAGACATGGGACACATACAGACTGAAAGTGAGGGGATGGAAAAAGATATTCCATGCAAATGGATTTCAAAAGAAAGCTGGAGTAGCAATTTGCATATTAGACAAAATAGACTTTAAAACAAAGACTATTACAAGAGACAAAAAAGGACACTACATAATGATCAAGGTATATTTCCTAGAAATTTAACAATTGTAAATATGTATGCACCCAACATAGGAGCACCTCAATACATAAGGCAAATACGAACAGCCATAAAAGGAGAAACTGGCAGTAACACAGTCATAGTAGGGGACTTTAACACCCCACTTTCACCAATGGACAGATCATCCAAAATGAAAATAAATAAGGAAACACAAGCTTTAAATGATACATTAAACAAAATGGACTTCATTGATGTTTATAGGACATTCCATCCAAAAACAACAGAATACACATTCTTCTCAAGTGCTTATGAAACATTATCCAGAATAGATCATATCTTGGGTCAGAAATCAAGCCTTGGTAAATTTAAGAAAACTGAAATCGTATCAAGTATCTTTTCTGACCACAATGCTATGAGACTAGATATCAATTACAGGAAAAAATTTGTAAAAAAATACAAACACATAGAGACTAAACAATACACTACTTAATGACCAAGACATCACTGAATAAATCAAAAAGGAAATCAAAAATACTTAGAAACAAATGATAATGAAAACACGACCACCCAAAGGGAACGGGTTGCAGCAAAAGCAATTCTAAAAGGGAAGTGTATAGCAAAATAATCCTACCTTAAGAAACATCTCAATTAAAGGAGTTAACTTTACACCTAAAGCAATCAGAGAAAAAATAACAAAAAACACCCCAAAGTTATCAGAAGGAAAGAAATCATAAAGATCAGATCAGAAATAAATGAAAAAGAAATGAAGGAAACGATAGTAAAGATCAATAAAACTAAAAGCTGGTTCTTTGATAAGAAACACAAATTGATAAACCATTAGCCAGACTCATCAAGAAAAAAATGGAGAAGAATCAAATCAATAGAATTAGAAATGAAAAAGGAGAAGTAACCACTGACACTGAAGAAATACACAATACCATGAGAGATTACTGCAAGCAACTCTATGCCAATAAAATGGACAACCTGGAAGAAATGGGCAAATTCTTAGAAATGCACAAACTTCCTAGAATGAATGAGGAAGAAATAGAAAATATGAACATACCCATCACAAGCACTGAAATTGAAACTGTGATGAAAAATCTTCCAACAAACAAAAGCCCAGCACCAGATGGCTTCACAGGTGAATTCTATCAAACATTTAGAGAAGAGCTAACACCTATCCTTCTCAAACCCTTCCAAAATATAGCAGACGGAGGAACACTCCCAAACTCATTCTATGAGCCCACCATCACCCTGATACCAAAACCAGAAAAAGATGTCACAAAGAAAAAATCTATAGGCCCATATCACTGATGAACATACATGCAAAAATCCTCAACAAAATATTAGCAAACAGAATCCAACAGCACCTTAAAATGATCATACACCATGATCAAATGAGGTTTATCCCAGGAATGCAAGTCTTCTTCAACATATGCAAATCAATCAATGTCATACACCATATTAACAAATTGAAGGAGAAAAAACATATGATCATCTCAATGGATGCAGAGAAAACTTTCAACAAAATTGAACACCCATTTATGATAAAATCCCTGCAGAAGGTAGGCATAGAGGGAACTTTCCTCAACATAATAAAGGCCATATATGACAAACCCACAGCCAACATCGTCCTCAATGGTGAAAAACTGAAACCATTTCCACTAAGATCAGGAACAACACAAATTTTCCCACTCTCACCACTATTATTCAACATAATTTGGGAAGGTTTAGCCACAGCAATCAGAGAAGAAAATTAAATAAAAGGAATCCAAATCAGAAAAGGAGAAGTAAAGCTGTCACTGTTTGCAGATGACATAATACTATACATAGAGAATCCTAAAGATGCTACCAGAAAACTACTAGAGCTAATCAGTGAATTTGGTAAAGTAGCAGATTACAAAATTACTGCAAAGAAATCTCTAGCATTCTTATACATTAATGATGAAAAATCTGAAAATGAAATTAAGAAAACACTCCCATTTACCATTGCAACAAAAGAATAAAATATCTAGGAATAAACCTACCTAAGGAGACAAAAGACCTTTATGCAGAAAATTATAAGACACTGTTGAAATAAATTATTAAAGATGATACAAACAGATGGAGAGATATACCATGTTCTTGGATTGGAAGAATCAACTGTGAAAATGACTCCACCACCCAAAACAATCTACAGATTCAAAGCAATCCCTATCAAACTACCACTGGCATTTTTCACAGAACTAGAACAAAAAAATTCTCCATTTGTATGGAAAAGCAAAAGGTCCCAAATAGCCAGAGCAATCTTGAGAAAGAAAAGCGGATCTGTAGGAATAAGGTTCCCTGAATTCAGACTATACTACAAAGCTACAGTAATCAAGACAGTATGGTACTGGCACAAAAACAGAAAGATAGATCAATGGAATAGGTTAGAAAGCACAGAGATAAACCCATGCACATATGGTCACCTTATGTTTGATAAAGGATATAAGAATATACAGTGGAGAGAAGACAGCCTCTTCAATAAGTGGTGCTGGGAAAACAGGACACCTCCATGTAAAAGTATAAAATTAGAACACTGCCTAATGCCATACACAAAAATAAACTCAAAATGGATTAAAGACCTAAATATAAGGCCAGACACTATCAAACTCTTAGAGGAAAACATAGGCTGAACACTCTATGACAAAAATCCCAGCAAGATCTTTTTTGACCCACCTCCTAGAGAAACGGAAATAAAAACGAAAATAAACAAATGGGACCTAATGAAACTTAAAAAATTTTGCACAGCAAAGGAAACCATAAACAATTCCAAAAGGCAACCCTCAGAATTGGAGAAAATATTTGCAAATGACGCAACTGACAAATGATTAATCTCCAAATTTTACAAGCAGCTAATGCAGCTCAGTATCAAAAAACAAACAACCCAATCCAAAAATGGGCAGAAGACCTAAATAGACATTTCTCCAAAGAAGAGATACTGATTGCCAACAAACACATGAAAGGATGCTTAACATCATTAATCATTAGAGAAATGCAAATCAAAACTATAATGAGATATCTCCTCACACTGGTCAGAATGGCCATTATCAAAAAATCTACAAATAATAAATCCTGGAGAGTGTGTGGAGAAAAGGGAACCTTCTTGCACTGTTGGTGGGAATGTAAACTGATACAGCCCCTATGGAGAACAGTATGAAAGTTCCTTAAAAAACTAAAAATAGAACTACCATGTGACCCAGCATTCCCACATTGGGTATATACCCTGAGCAAACCATAATTCAAAAAGAGTCATGTACCAAAATGTTCGTTGCAGCTCTGTTTACAATAGTCAGGACATGGAAACAACCTAATTATCCATCAACAGATGAATGGAGAAAGAAGATGTGGCACGTATATACAACAGAATATTACTCAGCCATAAAAAGAAACAAAATTGAGTTATTTGTAGTGAAGTGGATCGATCTAGAGTGTGTCATACAGGGTGGTTTAAGTCAGAAAGATAAAAACAAATACCGTATGCTAACACATATATATGGAATCTAAGAAAAAAAAAAGAAGTCATGAAAAACTTAGGGGCAAGCCAGGAAGAAAGGCACAGACCTTCTAGAGAATGGACTTGGGTATATGTGGAGGTGGAAGTGTAAGCTGTGACAAAGTGAGAGAGTGGCACGGACATATGTACACTGCCAAACGTAAAATAGATAGCTAGTGGGAAGCAGCCGCATAGCACAGGGAGATCAGCTCAGTGCTTTGTGACCTCCTAGAGGGGTGGGATAGGAGGGTGGGAGGAAGGGAGATGCAAGAGGGAAGAGATATGGGAACATATGTATATGTATAACTGATTCACTTTGTTATAAAGCAGAAACTGACACACCATTGTAAAGCAATTATACCCCAATAAATATGTTTAAAAAATGTCACTGGAACCATAAACTGGTAATAACACTTAAATTGTAAATTTGAGAAATAGCTGAAGACTGAGTGTGGATTAATGTAAGCTGGGACCTCTGTTTTAATGGGAGGGCCCACAAATTTATGGAGTTTATCACCAAGAATCTCATCACTTTCTCATGGTGAAGAGTCAATAAAAATACCTTGTGGCTCTGGCAGGTAGAGGAAAGGTAACCATTTTTAAATGTACCTAGATTATTTTATATAACAAAGGCCTATTCTCTTCGGGAAAAGACTTTACCTGAGTCTTATCCCTCATACAGGGAAGGGCATTTACTTTTCAGTCCCCTGAACCCTTCCTGTTTCACATAAAGGATTGGGGGAAAAAGTACAAAATACATTTGAGATGGTCATAATCCAGTAATCCAAGCCAACTACAAGACTGAAATTTAATCATAAAACCAAGGAACAGTTCCCCTTATCCATACCTTAGTCCTACACCAACAGGGCCTCAGTATAATGACTATGGATTAAAACAGAAAGAGCTGCAAGGCACTGAATGTAATTAAGGAGGAGGTCTTAGGGAAACGTAAAGACAGCAGGGGAGGGATAAACAAGGAAAAGAGGAATTTGAAATCTCTAGTACAGCCTCTGAAGCCTAGTATCATAGCAAAGAATAAACACAGCCCTCCTTCTAGCCAAACCAAAAAAAAACTTTCCCCAAAGTCCTATTTACCTCGTGTTACTACCTGACACATAATTTCCAGCTTTCAACAAAATATTCCAAGGCGTACTAATAAAAGTCAGGAAAAAAAAACATGTTTTGAAGAGACAAAGCAAACAACAGAACCAGACCCTTTATACAGATTTTAGAATTATTAGGCAATGAGTTTAAAATAATTATGATTAATATGTAAAAGACTCTAATGGAAAAAGTAGACAACATTCAAAAACAGATAAGTGTTGGAGGTAGAGAGATGGAACTCTAAGAAAGAATCAAAAGGAAATGCTTGGAGCTAAAAACACTGTAACAGAAATTAAGAATCAATAGAATGGACACAGTCAAGGAAAGAATCAGTGAGCTTGAAAATATGTCTATAGAAACTTCCCAGTGTTCAAAAACCCCACAGGCCCAGAATGGCATCAATTGTGCTAAAGCCCATGATACCAAACCAGATTTAATACTTACCTAATTGCAGTTTCAACCTTCCCTAGAAATGTAATCTTAATCAACCAGTCTGGAATTTTGTTGTCAGCACCAGTGGAGGTAACCTATCACAAGAGCCCTCTCTATCCTCCAGAGGAAGAAGAGTCAATCTGCACAAAAAAACCCCACATACTGTTCCCTTCCCCCAAAAGATTTCCTGGCCAAAAGAAACCCCTTCTTTTTTTGCTAATGACTTCCTTGACCTATCCTCCTTTTAATAATAGCCTTCCATTTGTACTACTATTCAAGGTACGCTTCTAGTTGCTAGAGGGGATGCTGCCTGATTCATGAATTGACTAATAAAGCCAATTATATCTTTAAATTTACCTGGTTGACTTCTGTTTTTTAACCAATTGGTGGCAGTGATGGAAAAAACACAGGTGTGGTGCCCTGTGAGCCCTTATGAGTTTACTGTCTTTCTCACTGTTTCCAATGGCCATGGGTGAGTTCCTATCAGTCTGAGTTCTGCTTTCTTTGTGTCGAACTCCCAATCTAATTGGCTTCTACAGTTCACTATTTACAGTGGAAAACCCCAGTACCTTGATTCTGTCCCTGGATTCCACTTTAGGAACTGCTGTTTCTTTTTTTGTTTTTCTTTTTTTTTAACATCTTTATTGGAGTAGAATTGCTTTACAATGGTGTGTTAGTTTCTGCTGTTTAACAAAGTGAATCAGCTATACATATACATATACCTCCATATCTCCTCCCTCTTGTTTCTCCCTCCCACACTCCCTATCCCACCCCTCTAGGTGGTCACAAAGCACCAAGTTGATCTCCCTGTGCTATGCGGCTGCTACGCACTAGCTATCTATTTTACATTTGGTAGTGTATATATGCCAATGCTACTCTCTCACTTCTTCCCAGGTTACACTTCTCCCTCCCTCTGTCCTCAAGTCCATTCTCTAGGTCTGAATCTTTATTCCTGTCCTGCCCCTAGCTTTATCAGCACATTTTTTTTAGATTCCATATATATGTGTTAGCATACGGTATTTGTTTTCCTCTTTCTGACTTACTTCACTCTGTATAACAGACCCTAGGTCCATCCACCTCACTACAAATAACTCAATTCCATTTCTTTTTATGGCTGAGTAATATTCCATTGTATATATGTCCCACATCGTTTTTATCCATTCATCTGTCAATGGACACTTAGGTTGCTTCCATGTCCTGGCTATTGTAAATAGTGCTTCAATGAACATTGTGGTACATGACTCTTTTTGAATTATGGTTTTCTCCGGGTATATGCCCAGTAATGCGATTGCTGGGTCATATGGTAGTTCTATTTTTAGTTTTTTTTTTTTTAACATCTTTATTGGGGTATAATTGCTTTACAATGGTGTGTTAGTTTCTGCTTTATAACAAAGTGAATCAGTTATACATATACATATGTTCCCATATGTCTTCCCTCTTGCGTCTCCCTCCCTCCCATCCTCCCTATCCCACCCCTCCAGGCTGTCACAAAGCACCGAGCCAATATTCCTGTGCCATGCAGCTGCTTCCCACTAGCTATCTACCTTACTACGTTTGTTAGTGTGTAGGTCCATGACTCTCTCTCGCCCTGTCACAGCTCACCCTTCCCCCTCCCCATAACCTCAAGTCCATTCTCTAGTAGGTCTGCGTCTTTATTCCTGCCTTACCCCTAGGTTCTTCATGACATTTTTTTTCTTAAATTCCATATATATGTGTTAGCATACGGTATTTGTCTTTTTCTTTCTGACTTACTTCACTCTGTATGACAGACTCTAGGTCTATCCACCTCATTACAAATAGCTCAATTTCGTTTATTTTTATGGCTGAGTAATATTCCATTGTATATATGTGCCACATCTTCTTTATCCATTCATCTGATGATGGGCACTTAGGTTGTTTCCATCTCTGGGCTATTGTAAATAGAGCTGCAATGAACATTTTGGTACATGACTCTTTTCGAATTTTGGTTTTATCAGGGTATATGCCCAGTAGTGGGATTGTTGGGTCATATGGTAGTTCTATTTGTAGTTTTTTAAGGAACCTCCATACTGTTCTCCATAGTGGCTGAACCAATTCTCATTCCCACCAGCAGTGCAAGAGTGTTCCCTTTTCTCCACACCCTCTCCAGCATTTATTGTTTCTAGATTTTAATGATGGCCATTCTGACAAGTGTGATACCTCACTGTGGTTTTGATTTGCATTTCTCTAATGATTAGTGATGTTGAACATCCTTTTATATGTCAGCAATCTGTACATCATCTTTGGAGAAATATCTATGTCTTCTGCCCATTTTTGGATTGGGTTTTTTGTTTTTTGATATTGAGCTGCATGAGCTGCTTGTATATTTTCGAGGTTAATCCTTTGTCAGTTGCTTCATTTGCAAATATCTTCTCCCATTCTGAGGGATGTCTTTTAGTTTTGTTTATGGTTTCTTTCGCTGTGCAAAAGCTTTTAAGTTTCATTAGGTCCCATTTGTTTATTTTTGTTTTTATTTCCATTCCTCTAGGAGGTAGGTCATGTCATAGAGTGTTCTGCCTATGTTTTCCTCTAGGAGTTTGATAGTGTCTGGCCTTAGTTAGGTCTTTAATCCATTTTGAGTTTATTTTTGTGTATGGTGTTAAGGAGTGTTCCAATTTCATTCTTTTACATGGAGCTGTCCTGTTTTTCCAGCACCACTTATTGAAGAGGCTGTCTTTTCTCCACTGTATACTATTGCCTCTTTTATCAAACATAAGGTGACCATATGTGCATGGCTTTATCTCTGGGCTTTCTATCCTGTTCTATTGTTCTAAATTTCTGCTTTTGTGCCATTACTATACTGTCTTGATTACTGTAGCTTTGTAATATAGTCTGAAATCAGGGAGCCTGATTCCTCCAGCTCTGTTTTTCTTTCTCAAGATTGCTTTGGCTATTTGGGGTCTTTTGTGTTTTCATACAAATTATAAAATTTTTGTTCTACTTTTGTGAAAAAGGCCATTGGTAGCTTGATAGGGATTGCTCTCAATTTGTAGATTGCTTTGGGTAGTAGAGTCATTTTCACAATGTTGATTCTTCCAGTCCAAGAACATGGTATATCTCTCTATCTATTTGTATGGTCTTTAATAACTTTCATCAGTGTCTTATAGTTTCTGCATACTGGTCTTTTGTCTCATTAGGTAGGTTTATTCCTAGGTATTTTATTCTTTTTGTTGCAATGGTATATGGGAGTGTTTCCTTAATTACTCTTTCAGATTTTTCATTGTTAGTGTATAGGAATACAAGAGCTTTCTGTGCATTAATTTTGTATCCTGCTACTTTAACAAATTCATTGATTAGCTCTAGTAGTTTTCTGGTAACATCTTTAGGATTCTCTATGTATAGTATCATGTCATCTGCAGTGACAGTTTTACTTCTTCTTTTCCGATTTGGATTCCTTTTATTTCTTTTTCTTCTCTGATTTCTGTGGCTAAAACTTCCAAAACTATGTTGATTAATAATGATGGGAGTGGGTACCCTTATCTTGTTCCTGATCTTAGAGGGAATGGTTTCATTTTTTCACCATTGAGAATGATGTTGGCTGTGAGTTTGTCATTTATGGCCTTTATTATGTTGAGGTAGGTTCCCTCTATGCCCACTTTCTGGAGAGTTTTTATCATAATGGGTGTTGAATATTGTTGAAAGCTTTTTCTGCATCTACTGAGATTATCATATTGTTTTTATTCTTCAGTTTGTTAATATGGTGTATCACATTGATTGATTTGCCTCTATTGAAGAATCCTTGCATTCCTGGGATAAACCCCACTTGATCATCGTGTATGATCCTTTTAGTGTGCTGTTGGATTCTGTTTTCTGTTTGCTAATATTTTGTTGGGTATTTTTGCATGTATGTTCATCACTGATATTGGCCTGTAGTTTTCTTTTTGTGACATCTTTTTCTGGGTTTGGTATCATGTTTGCAGCTCCCCATTTGCTTGGAATCATTCCCCATATTCCATGTTGAGAACTGCTGGTGACAGTTGCTGTTCTCCATTTTCTTGGAGTCAGTCTGCAGCCCCTATTCTTTGCAGCCTGCTGGTTTATTCCTCTTCCCTGTTCCCAGATTCCACATAGGGAACTGTTGATGGTTGCTGGCCTGATTTCGACTGGGTCAAACCTAAAACTGGAATATGCCTGGGATGGACTGGGTCCAGCTTAGGCCACAGTAATTATTTAAATCCCAGCCCTTGGTTTTGTTCCTCAATTCCATATTGGGAACTTCTGACACTTTAGTCTGCAGTTCTGCATTTGTTTGGAATTTTTCCCCAGATTCCATGTTGGGGAATTGTTTGTGGCCGCTGTACTTCTCCGTTTGTGTGGAATCAATATCCATTCTTTGAGGTCTGCTGATTAAATCTTTTCCCCAATCTCTAGATTTTTTTTGTTCCTGCTGCTTTCTGTTAATGTGCAAATAAGGTAAAAGCTATTGCTAAATGGGAATCTCAGAAGCGAAAAAGCTGCAAAAATTGGTGGCCATGAGTCAAGCCTTTAAAAGCTATTAGAATTATAGCCATCTCAAGAAGACTCCTGTGATTGGATAAGTTGGTCACAAAAATGGGTTAGATTGACACTGCATCACCCACCAACCTCAAGAAAATTTCCATGCAATGAGGCACACTGTAAAACACCCCACAGTTTCCAACCCTGTGGCATATCTCTCTTACTTATTTGTTTGGCTCTGAGAAACCCAAAGCCCTAGCTCAAAGAAATGGGATCATTGATATCCAAAGTGTTGAGTGAACCACCTTTCAGCACACCTGCTTATTTTATGTTTAATAATACCGTCCTAAAAGCAGCAGTATATAAGAAGTGTGGGACTCGAGGGACATTGTTCCAGCTAACGATTAAGAACTCTCCAGACAATAGGGGCTTCTTAGACAATGGGTGAATTTCCAGGATGTCCGGCCCCCTTCCGAGAAGGAGGGAGATAACAAAATGTAAAAAAGGTGTCTGTCAAAGACCAATCAGGCAGCTGGGGACAAGTTCCCTCTCTGGTCCGAGCCTAAGCCGGGACCAATCAGCAGGAGAACACAACCAAATCTATAATTTACATACGGGGAAGTGGGAACCTATAAAACTGACATATTCGCGCCCAAAAGGGTTCCTTCTTCGACCTCCTGCGTGAGGACCAAGGAACCCCGGTGCACCGGCTTTCAATAAACCTCTTGCGTTTTGCATCGACTTCCGACTCTTGTTGTTTCCTGGGCGAGTCGAAACTCCTAGGAGACCGCGCAGGTCTAACAGAAGGTGGCAAGATTTTACCAAAGAAAACCTAGAATTACAATGGCCATTATGAGTTATGTTCCAAAGATAATTTTAAAAGTACACCTAAAAGCAAGAGCTCTGAAATCTAACAAACAAAATGGAATAGCTATTTTAATTAGTATACGGAAGCCTACAAAAGTTTTTAAAGTTCTAAAATAAATTAATTGAAACAGTCATTGCCAAAAGCTACTGAAAAATTAAATATACAAATAGGATTTAAAACAACACCTAGGCCTCCCAATTTCACCCTCCTAAGGGTCCATTATCAAAACACTGGCACAAAAGTAGATTACCAAAGTAATCAACTGGGACACTGGAAAAGAGATTGTCCTCAAAGGCACTTTGGAAATTCTTCAACATCAGTTTAAATGCCCCCATATGGGCCTCTTCCAAAATGGATGAAATTCTGAGGGATTTTTGATGTTCTTGGTAAACTGCTATGTTATTCCCTTAAACAACCAAGGGGGAACTAAAGTTAAAATTAATGGGGTTACTCAATACTGTCAGAAATATTTACTGTTTGTCCCAGCTGAACCCTGACAAGATATCTGAAAGGATTTAATAACTTTATGACCAGAAATTTGGGAAAACTAGAAGCTGATATTCAGAACGTGATAGGAATTTTTTAGGCTTTCTCCCTAGGCTAAAATAAAACTATGCACCTAGAGGGAAATAAAATTGGAGAAAATGAAGTTGGAAGGGCAGATCAGCCTTTTTGTCATTCAGACTGTAAGTTCTTTGGGGGAATTGGGAAAACTGTCTTTGTCTTGCAAATGTATTCAGGGCCACAGTGTCGCTCTAGAAATTTAAAGTTCACCTTCCCTTTTTGCCAATCCTCCAAACCTCTCCTCTTCATCTCAAAATGCTTTAAAAATTCAAGATACTGGAAACAGAATGGTCCTGCACCTAATATGTGCCTTTGTAATGTAGATTTTCTACCCCCATCTTCTCTAGGACCTAGGATCCATTCTTTGAAAATGCAAACTTTAGGCAGAAGCTTCTCAGAAAGAAAAAAAAAAGAGAGAAATATTTTGAAATTGAGCAAATGAAAAATCTTAAGTGTTTTCTCCACAAATATTAGTAAGATCTCTGTGTTGCATCTGTCCTTATGCTGTTTGTGTATATATATATATATATATATATATATATATATATATATATATATACAGAAACTAACCCAAATGCTTTTCAAGTTCACATGTTCTGGAATAATCTTCAGTAAATAATAGTTAAAGTTTGTTGGTTTAATTAAAACAGACATGTCTTTAAAGTTATCAACATTGATTGAAATGTAGATAAACAACTTTTATTCTAGATGGGTTTATTAGTCAAATAAATTCATTTTATCTTTGTTGCAAAATTTGTCGCAAAAATAATTAATTAATTAAATGCTAGTATAACATATGGTTCATAGTTATGTGGTTTTCACTAGAAATTAAGGCTTCTAAAGGTTAAAATTCTAATATATGTAATTGAAGCTACTGGAAATAATATATACAAGGAAAAGGATGTGTTTTTGGATTTACAAAAGGTCCAAGAAATGAAGATGCGTTTTTGTTAAGGAAAATGAGAATAATTTTGTCTAAGCTAGAACTTCTGGTTATTTAAGAATGGGAAGCAAGAAGATGAAGGACAAACTAAATGTATGTAGAAAGAAAGAGAGAAAGAGAATTTTAACTTGTGTAATAAAGCTGGCTAAATTGAATTGTTATTGTAAGGGTTACAAAAATTAAGCTTTCTCATTTACAAAAGAGAAACAGTCTCACAGACATAGAAAACAAACCTGTGGTTACCAAAGGAGAAGTGGGGTGGTTGAGGGATAAATTAGGAGTTTGGGATTAGCACATACAAACTACTATATATAAAATAGATAAACAACAAGGTCCTAGTGTATAGCACAGGGACTTATATTCAATATCTTGTAATAACCTGTAATGAAAAAGAATATATATAGGAACTTCCCTGGTGGTCCAGTGGTTAAGAATCCATCTAGCAATGCAGGGGATGCTGGTTCAATCCCTGGTCAGGGAACTAAGATTCCACATGCCGTGGGGCAAATAAAGACTGCATGCCACAACTACTGAGTCCACGTGTGCTGGAGCCTGCATGCCACAACTAGAGAGAAGCCCATGCACTGCAACGAAGAGCCCACATGCCGCAACAAAAGATCCTGCATGCCACAACTAAGATCCAGTGCAGCTGATAAATAAATAAATAATTTAAAAAAGAATATATATATGTATAATTGAATCATTTTGCCATACTTCAGAATCTAACACAACATTGTGAATTAACTACACTTCAATTAAAAAATAATAATAATATATTAAGCTTTAATATCAGTAATGTACTTATGTAAAACAAGAAGTTAATTTCCCTTCATTTGCTAAAAGGATAATGCTTTTTTAGACTATTGATCTGCTCTTGATAATAAGAGATTATGAAAGGTTTTTCTTTACCTTTGAAGTAATCTGCCTAGAAAGCA
This sequence comes from Grampus griseus, assembly GCF_964374135.1. Classification (NCBI taxonomy): domain Eukaryota; kingdom Metazoa; phylum Chordata; class Mammalia; order Artiodactyla; family Delphinidae; genus Grampus; species Grampus griseus. The sequence continues at coordinate 56,372,990 of NC_138999.1, forward strand.
AAAATTCTGTGTTTTATCAAAATAATTTTTTGTTTTATGATGTCTTAATTGGGTCTTTGATTACTTAAGTAAACCGAGTCCTCTTAATACTAAGAGAGCTAAGTTTTGCTAGTAGATAATTAAGTATTAAGTTTCATAATGATCTGTGATCCTATTTAGGCAAGTGTTTTAAAACTTTTAAATTTATTTTTGGCAAACTTTCCAAAATCAAATTGTAATTGAAGTATTTTGACCACAAACTAACTTTGAAATTTTCTAGAGGATTCCTGGAACATTTCAAAAGAGTGTTCTCTCTCCTTATAAAAAGGGAGGTATTAAACTAATTAGGCATATTTGGTACGTTAAATTGCATGAGAAGCATTGTCAAATAAATGATGCTAAACTTTGATTATATTTGTGGATATATGTTATTAATACAAATATTCTAGGAATTGTGTGAAATTCTTAGAAATCTGATATGTTCTGGTATAATGTTTTCACTTGTAATTCTAGTTTATTACCTTAAATTGTTGTATGACGTCCTCTGGGACCCCAATCAGAAATGGGCAATAAGTAAATAATCTTTTTACTGCTATTTTTTTACCTTCTGAAATTGCCATCATCAAAATTGAATCTCACACTAAAAGAACTGAACCTGAGTATCAGGGAAATGCCTTTGCTGGCTTTTATGTAAAGGTGGCAGCAACAGAATCTATAAAGATTGTAGCACATGTAGATGAAGTCTGTTCTGCTTCTGCAGAAAATAAACCCTCATTACCAAACTTTTGCCATTCTGATGTCCTTGTAACAAGGCAACAGTCTGCTCCTGAATCAGAAAAATTAGGTTGGGTAAACAATGGCTATAAATTAAACTAAGAGTCAGGGCTGTGTGAAACCCAAGATGACCACTTGGTTCTTCTTGGTTCCCTGACAAACCTCAATTTTTGGTTTTTATGTTACTTCACCCACCACAGTGCATTTAAGAAAAAACAATTTTTGTCCCTAGAGGCCTCCCTCTGGACGCTTTTACACCTGCAGCTGGAATTCATTCAACTGCTACTTAGTATGGGTTATCAATATGTTCTTGTTATTGTGTATATGTTTTCTGGAAGGGCTGAAGCTTTCCCCTGTTGCAAGGCCAATGTCTTCATAGTGGTAGAGAAACTATTAGAAAATGTGTTTTCCACTTGGGGTATACCTTCCACAATTTCCAGTGATTGAAGCACCTGCTTCACTGGACAAATCATATGAGCCTTAACAAAAATCTTGCAAATTTCTTGGAAAATTATTACTATCCTTATCACCCTTAATCATCAGGCAAGGTTGAGAGAACTAATGGAAAAACAGGATTCAAGCAGGACAAGAATTAATAACATGAGACTGAAAGAACTGATGAGGATAATTATAATTTTTATGACTTTGTTTAAAATACTACTGATTCTTTAATTTTTTTCCCGATTTAAATAAATCTTTTCTCTTAAGCTAGCAACTTGCTAAGTTATAACTTCGTGAATAAAGATGAAACATGTACTTTTTCTCCCTTCCTTGTCCCTCCAGAATTAAGAAACTCTCAGTGAGTATTCTTATCCATATTTAAATAATCAGGTCAAGTTCATTACAAAAAAATTTCTTTTACTATGATTATATTTGGTAAAAAAATGGGGGTAATTGTGGGGGGAAAAATTATGTTTGAACCTTTGTAGATATTAAATTCTAGTCCTTTTGTCTTTGAGGTTTTGTTACATATTGTAAACTGGACTGGATCCTGAATTCATGTAGTTTCCTCAAGTATCTGGCTATGACTCACCAAATTAACATTTCCAAATTTCTCCTACTCTTTTGATTTGTAATCACTAGGAGTGAAGGCTGTCCTCGAGCCCCTTTGGCAGGGACCTTACCAAGTGCTTCTAAACACAGACACTGCTACAAAAGTAGAAAGTGTTAAGCCTTGGGTACATACCTCATAACTAAGGAGGATTCCAACTGACACCTGGTCCTGTACAAACTCTGGAGACTTCTAAATCAAATTTAGGAGTAAAAGAAGTAACTGACATTGAGGGAGGTAGACTGTTTCCACCCAAGACAACAGATCAATACTTTACACTTCAGTTAAACATGAAATCTTTTCTTTCATTCCTTTACTCTGGCATTGGCCTGGAAAGATAACACCAACATTCATATAACCCAGACCATTGTTATGGGGGTAACCTCTGAAATTTAGAACAACTTTTTACTTCAGGTTAGGAAAAAATCTAACTAACGCCTGGCTTGAATAGGCAAATGAAGCAATTCTTGTGAATAAATCCATTAACAGTGCCATTTTAGTGGAAGTAGCTTTGAGTCAGGAGATAGATGGGCTCCAGGATAAACACCTAGAGTTTGTCGCCAGTGGACAGATACTCCAGGGTGAAGAGGAGGAGGAGCGGAGCCCTGCCCAGATAAGAGACAGAGACCACATATTTCTCATTCTTGAGGTCAAGGAGACCTTCCCAACTATACATGCACAGAAAATCTCCTTGGAAATCAATAGGGGAGTGATGTCAACCTACCCATAGTTCTCTTCACTGGAATCCATCCTGGCTAAGAAATGTGTGCACACACATAGGAGGATCCTGAGATATGCCAAATATGGACTAAGAACCAGGCAAAGCAAGATTGGCCAAAGGAAGCTGGAAGAAATGCCCTATATAAGTGATTTAAACTACCACGAGTGTGTGACTCTGTCTCTGAGTCCGCCTGTGTGTCTATCCACATGTACTATTTTTCCTCCTAATAAACACTTTACTTGTTTCACTGCTTTCTGTCTTCGTGGGAATTCATTTCTGCAAAGCTGAAGGGTGAAGGCCTCGTCACTGGTCCCTGGTCTAGTTGCTAGAACTCAGCAATCTCACTGCTGCAGGCTGCCTTCAATCTCTGGCTGGGAACCAAAATCCTGCTCCAAGATGCTGCAGGCTGAGGTTGCCTGAGACCATACTGTGCCCTGACAGGATTTGTCTTTGTCTGTGATGGTTATCATTCTTCTTGGGCCTATGAATGCTTAGATAGCTGGCACATAACCTAGCAACGCCTCTTAGATTATCTAATTGTGCCCCTAAATGTTCTAGAAAGAACATACAAGGAGGCATTTATAATTCAGGAATAGCTTCCTTTAGTACAGTCATATTTCCCTGGTTAGGAGTAAATGCACCCATTCTTTTGTTGGGTTATTTGTTTCTTTGATATTGAGCTGCATCCAAAGAAGACATACAGATGGCAAACAAACACATGAAAAGATGCTTAACATCACTAATTATTAAAGCAAAGCAAATCAAAGGTATAATGAGGTATTACCTCACATTGGTCAGAATAGTCATCATCAAAAAATCTACGAACAATAAATTCAGGAGAGGGTGTGGAGAAAAGGGAACCCTCCTACACTGTTGGTGAAAATGTAAACTGGTACAGCCACTATGGAGAACAGTATGGAGTTTCCTTAAAAAACTAAAAATAGGACTACTGTATGATCCAGCAATCCCACTCCTGGGCATATACACAGAGAAAACCATAATTTGAAAAGATACATGCACTCCAATGCTCATTGCAGCACTATTTACAATAATAGCCAGGACATGGAAGCAACCTAAATGTCTATCAACAGAGGAATGGATAAAGAAGATGTGGTACATATACACAATAGAATATTACTCAGCCATAAAAAGGGATGAAATAATATCATTTACAGCAACATGGATGGATCTAGAGATTAACATACTAAGTGAAGTAAGTCAAACAGAGAAAGACAAATATCATGTCACTTATATGTAGAATCTAAAAAAAATATACAAATGAACTTATTTGCAAAACAGAAATAGAGTTACAGAGGTAGAAAATAAACTTATCGTTATGTAACTGGCAAGAGCCAAATCTGACTACATGTTGGATCAGTTTCTTTTACTTTAACCTTTGCCTCCCATTGCCTTAGTTCACTAAAAGGATACTGTTTATATATAATGGCCTGCCTTAGGGAACCCTGCTCCTCTGTCTGAATGTTAAACCAAAGTGCCTTTGTTCAGGGAAACATCCAGACCCTGTCCACTTGTGGACGGCTGCAAGAAAGAAGAAATTAACACATCCCCTCCCTGAGACTGGCCATTCCAGGGAATATTTGCAAATCTTATGGCCTTTTTACTTTACTTCCTCATCTCCTCCCCCTCTCCCTGCTATAAAAGAAACTGGCATCCAAACCCGCATAAGATGGTTATTTTGATAATGTAGTCTGCCATCTTCTTGGTCTACCAGCTTTCAGAATAAAGTATTCCTTGCCTCAACACCTCATCTCGGATTTATTGGCCTGTCATGCGGCGAACAGAGAGAACTTGGACTCGGTAAAAAATTTGGCTTAGCCAATCAGGAGGCTTGCTGCTTGTGGTTAGCCAGCTCTGATCAGGGAACATTGGGGCAAGGCCCTAGCAGCTGCAGGGATCATTTATCCTAAGGATGTTCCCTTCAAAATTCCCTGATGTGGCACCAGTTACCCCAGCACTTGTCAGCTGAAACAAGGAAGTGACCACCTTCTGTGAGTTGACGGGCTCAATTTCGTAGGGTAAGTCTACCCAATTCTGTAACCAGTTCTTTAGTTTTGGTCTTGGTCTTGTTTTTTTTTTTTTTTTGCGTATCCTTTTGTGTTGCAAGTTGACAGACTCCATTTTGTAGGGTAAGTCGCTCCAGGGTGCACACCAGAAACATATTCCCCTCTCAATTTGGGCTTTTCCTTTATGGGATAAGCCAATTTATTTGATTGGGGTACCCTGTTGGAAGGGGAATTGTTGTTGGATTCTACCTGATTTGGAATCGTTTCGTTGGGAACTAGTTCATTGGTTTTGTAGAGTAAGTCTACCCAATTTGGGAACTAGTTCATTGTTTTTGTAGGGTAAGTCTACCTGATTCCGGAACCGGTTTTCGTCTTGGTCTTGTTTTGGTTTTGTGTGCATCAGTGCTAGATTTGGGGGGCCTTTTTTGTTGGAATTTATTTATGCCTTTTTGTATTTTGGTGTTATCAAACTTATAAAAATGGGAAATACTCCATCTATCCCGAAGGAGAGCCCTTTGGGGCATATATTAGTTAAATGGGTGAAACATAGCCACAAGCCTATGACTAAGAAAGACATGATGTACTATTGTAATACGATGTGGACCCAACATTTAAGATCAGAAGAGCGATGGCCCCTGAATGACTCACTCAATTATATGATCTTGAAGTTAGAAATGTTTTGCAAAAGAGCAGGCTGCACTGGCAGTTGTTCCAACTGCCCCCCCCATGCCGTCATTATTCACCGCCACCTGTTTCCCTTACCCATGTAAATCAAATAGAAGTTTCTATGTTAACCCCCAGAGCACAGAAGCCTGATTTAGTATCACCATCTAAGACCCGACAGGGCACCCAGTTTGGACTGGAAACCACTTCCCCAGCAGGGCAATTTCCCTTGATCTGACATCCTGTAAGAGGCCAGCGGACTCCCTTGGACTTGAGGTGTCTGATTCTAATTTCCCCACAGGAGCCCCAGGTAACTTTGACAGTGGGGAACAAGTTGATTGACTCTTTAATAGATACCATTCCCCAAACCTTACCTATTTATCTTAAGAGGTTTGTAAATATTAAACAAAGGGGAAACAAATCACACTAGGAAAAACTTGTCTGTATTTTAAGATGCAAATGTCCTATCTGGTCTTCTCAGGAAGCGGCATCTCTGCCATCTTTTTTAAATGCAAACTTTGAAAAGAGGATAAAATAATTTAGAAATTGACTTGTCAAAGATAAGTAAAATACCTAAGTGTCTTTTCTGTAAAAATTCAGCCATCTAGACAGGTGAGATTGATTTGTTCCATCTGCCAGAAACCTAATTTTAATCCAACCTCTTTTTGTAAACTGATGGATTTTACATTGCTGTACCTGACTCAGGGCTGAAATTTTGAAATGAGAGCTATGATGTCTCTCTGTTTGCTTGTGTCGTTGTATGTGTCTTTGTCTTTGGATAACATTGCTGAGGTTGATTTTTGTATGAGCTCTATTTAATTAGCTTAAAGGAAAGTAAGCCCTTACAAACCGAACAATTCTAAATACAAGAAAAAATAAGCTAACTGAATTTCAGGTTCAAGTGAACTGAGAAATATTCAGTATTAAATTAATACCTGGTATTAATGTTTGTTTGTTGATCTAATTAATATAGACATGTCTTTAGAGTCATCAACATTAAGTATAATATTTTATTGTGCCCAGGTTTAATATAAGCTAAATAAAATCTTGTTATACCTGTTGCAAATTTGTCAGCAAGGAAAGTAACTTGATGTGAAGAAACTTTAAAGGAAAAAAATGCAAATGAGATCAGAGCTTTAGGTGAACTTTTAAAAATAATTATCTTTTTGGAATGTCTATCTAAAATTAATCTCTCCAGATATTCAACATCTTGAAAGTTAGAATTGTGCTAAAATAAGTTAAGTGATGGAAGGTTTATGGAAAGTGACCCCAAGAAGAGTTTTATACATGGTCAGGATTGACTAAGTTTAAAATAAGTTTAATTGAGTAAATGAATTTTAGAAGTAAGCTGATGCGAAACTTGAATTTGGCTTTTCTCTCTATTAAGAAAACAAGGTTTCTTAAGATTTTGAACTGCCTTTCATAACAGATTTTAAGTTTCTTTACCTTTTAAGTGATCTGTTCTGTATTTGCCTTTGAAATCTTTTATCATTACTTTGCCTAAGTAAATAACTATTGTTTCACAGTGACCTGTGATTCTATCTGACTGTTTTAAACCCTTTTGATAATTTTCTTGACAAAACTTCCCAAATCAAATTATAATGAAGTTCCTTTGAACTCTAGCTAACTTTGGGATGTTTCAAAGGGCCCCTGAAACACCCCAAAGAGAGATATTAACTAATTAGGTTCACTTGGTATGTTAAATTACATGGGAAATGTTATCAAATAAGTAATAAATCTTCTTAGGTTATATTGTATGGCAAATGATACAGGTATTCTAGAGATTATATGGAGTTCCTAAAATTTGATATGTCCTGGTAAAGTGTTATCAGTCATAATTCTAGTTATTATCTGAAAGTGTTGCATGTCACAGCAGCAAACAAGTTGCTTTGTCAATTACATTGTAATCAGATTTAAACGTGCCTTCCTAAGTCTTTCGTAATTATAGACAGTTATGGTTTCACTCTGATTGATGCCTTTGCAAAACTGCTTCCTCTTCAGGAAGATTTATAGAAAGGACATTTGGATAAATACAAGTTTCTGGCTTTCAGACCATAATGCTGAACTGGGTAAGAAATTGAAAAATTCTAATGGGAAACCTGGTGGCTTCCTAAAGCTGTTAACGAAAAGGATTAGTTACATAGGACTGAGTAAACCTGTGAATATGGTTATTTTTATGGTTTCTATCTGAAAACTGGTTTAAATCTGTGTTTTCCAGGTGTAAGGAAAACATTCCCCTTAAACTAATTATGACTTACAGTAATTTGGTAAATTACACCTTTGTAAGCAGAATTGAAACATTTATCTTTTTCTCTCTACCTGGTTGATACTGCCTGTAACATATCCTTGTCTCAAAGATTAAGCCATGTATGTCTAAGTACACGTGGCTGGTACAGTGAAACTGAGGATGTCTCATTAAATCTGTTATTGTACCTTTGGTTGCTCACTATTGCAATTGGATTATAAGTAATTATACTAATCAGTGTTCTTTGTTTCCAAATTGTTTGTGCTTTGTGTCTCCCTACTGCACTATGTCTTTGTCAATGTTACTAGCTGAATTACTTATATCCTGTCTATTTTATAAGATTGTTATCTCTTACAGTACCCAGTGTGTAACCAGGCTTCCAACAAAACTTCTATGGCTTAACATCCTGAGGAAATAGATCACATTTATAACATAAAATAATTGTAATAGTGTGATTCTAGGTATGGGAAGAAGCAATGAGGGAAAATGTCTTCTGGATCATAATTAGTTAGAGGATCCAGAGAATCTTTAATTATCCATAGGGCCTAATCCAAAACTAGCTCCTGGATTGGCATATCATAAATTTTCGCCTGATCCTGGGATAAGGCTCCCAGTGCCGAGGGACAAAATTTGATCATGAAATATCTCCCAAATATTGGTCAAAATCCTGACTAAGAGGAGAGTATCTGAGAAATGGAATTATTTCCTCCACATAGCCCTCCAACATGAGCCGGTGAGCCCTGAGAAAACTGAGGATATGAGAATACAGGATACAGGCCCAGATAGCTGAGGTGCATATCAAGAGAGTGATTTCAGTGAGTCCAGACCCTTACATCTTCCCATACATAGAAAAGTGCTAAATTCCTTAACTTGAGATTCTGCTTCCAAGGCTTGAAGCCCTCAAAATTCCCACCGAATAAATCATAACTCTCAACTTTTAGGTTGTGAATATATTTTTAAGTCTACAGGTGTAAAGGAGACACTTTCCAGAGAGGAACAAAAGAAACAAGGTTTGGAACACTGGCACCAATGGCAGACACTCCCAGAAAGATCCATCTAACAAAGCAATTAGAATGGTCTCATCCTTTTTCCCACAAGATTGTGGAATGGACATTGACAGTGGGGAATTGTAACAGGGAAGAGCCAAATCTGACTACATGTTGAATCTGTTTCGTTTACATTAACCTTTGCTTCCCATTGCTTTTGTTCACTAAAAGGATACTGTCTATACATAATGGCCTGCCTCAGGGAAGGCTGCCCCTCTGCCTGAATGTTAAACCAAAGTGCCTTTGTTCAGGGAAACATCCAGACCCTGTCCACTTGTGGATGGCTGCAAGAAAGAAGAAATTAACACATCCCTTCCCTGAGGCTGCCCATTCCAGGGAATATTTGCAAATCTTATGGCCTTTTTACTTTACTTCCTCATCTCCTCCCCCTCTCCATGCTATAAAAGAAACTGGCATTCAAACCCCCAATTATTTTGAGATTGTAGCCTGCCATCTTCTTGGTCTGCCGGCTTTCCGAATAAAGTCGTATTCCTTGTCTCAACACCTCATCTCCGATTTATTGGCCTGTCATGTGGTGAGCAGAGTGAGCTTGGACTCGGTTACAGTTACTTGGGGGTAAGGAGGGGGAGGGATAAATTGGAAGATTGGGATTGACACATACACACTACTATATATAAAATAGATATAAAATAAAGACCTACTGTATAGTACAGGGAACTCTACCCAATAATCTTTAATGGCCTATATGGGAAAAGAATCTAAAAAAAGAGTGGATATATGTATATGTATAACAGATTCACTTTGCTGTACATCCGAAAATAACACAACATTGTAAATCAACTATATACCAATTAAAATTAAAAACTAAATAAATTAAAACATTTTAAAAAAGGAGTAAATGCAAATGAGAATATACACAGAAGCCTCTCTTTAACCCCTTTTTTCAACAAGTATAATCAGTTTATTAACATTCTGTTACATTTGTTTTATCATTTTATGTGTATAGCACGTATATACATATTTATGTTGTTATACATATGTGTGTGAATATTCTCATATTGCAATTTTGACAATTAACTCAATATTATACTTTATAGCGTTTTTTCTCTAATGAAGAATCAAATCCAATATAACATATTGCATTTATTTATTTATTTAAGTATAGTAGATTTACAATATTATATTAGTTTGTAGTGCTTAGCATAGTGATTCAGCATTTTTGCAGATTATACTCCATTATAGGTTATTACAAGATAATGGCTATAGTTCCCTGTACTATACAGTATATCCTTGTTGCTTATCTATTTTATACATAGTAGTTTGTATCTGTTGATCTCATGCCCCTAATTTGTCCCTCCTCCCTTCCATCTCCCTTTTTGTCACCACAAGTTTATTTTCTATAACTGTGAGCCTATTTTATACCTCCAGTTTTATTATTTTTTTAGATTCCACATATAAGTGATATCATACAGCATTTGCCTTTCTCTGTCTGACTTAACTCTTGAAAGTACTGCAGAATCACTGCTAAAGCATTAGTTGCCCAGCAAAGATCCTTAGACACTCTGGCTAAGGTTGTTCTTGATAATGGGATAGCCCTTAATTATCTTTCAGCTGGGCAAGGGGGTGTCTGTGCTGTGGCCAACACCACATGCTCTAACTAGAGCAACACTTCTAAGGAAGTTGAAAGTCAGTTACATAAGACCATTGAGCAAGCCACTTGACTTAAAAGGATGACTCCTTCAATGGGGTCTTTCTTTGATGGGTCTTGGGACCCATGGCATGTTATATGCTCTCAAAAGCTTTAAATGCATGTTCACAGCCACTAACCACCAGACAAATGATCTCCCTAAGTCTGGAACATCAAAAAAAGAAACAAAGAGAGTAATCCCAATTTAAGAATTATGAACCTGGGACTGTGATCTGTGAATGTCATGGGGATTAAGCAAAAATATCATGACCAATGAATAACACATCAAAGATCAACAAAGCTGCAGAGTGGTAGCTGAGAGTGATGCTAATGCCTTAAATCTTGACCACATCTCTTTGTTAAGCTCAGAGGCCGATCAAACTGGGGGAATTATTACAAAGAAAATCACAGGCCCAAAAGGGCATCACTTGTGTTAAGTCCCATGATACAAAACCTAGCTTTAATACCTAATCTAATTGCAGTTTCCACCTTCCCCAGAAATATGATCCTAATCAACCAGTCTGGAATATTCTGGTCAGCACCAATTAGGCAACCTGTCATATGAGCCATCTCTATCCCCCAGAGGAAGAAGAGGCAATCTTCACAATAAAAACCCATGTTGTTCCCTCCAAAAGAAGATATCCTGACCCAGAATAACCCCTTCCTTTCTTTTGCTAATGATGTATTTGCCCCATCCTCTTTTTCATAATAGCCTCCCATTTTGCATGGCTCTTCAAGGTGCCCTCCTAGTTATTAGAAGGGAGGTTGCTCGATTCATTAATTGCTTAATAATGCAAATTAGATCTTCAAGTTTATTCAGTTGAATTTTGTTTTCTTTCTTAACACAGATTAACATGCAAAGAGAAGAAAGCAAATCAGAGTATCCAAGAACAATGAGAGAATATCAAAAGTTATAAAATATGCTTACTTGGACTACCAGAAGGAGAAGAAAGAAAAAATGGAGCAGAAGAAATATTTGAAATATTAATAGCTGGTAACTTTCCAAAATTAATAACAAACACTGAACCACAGATCCAAGAAGCACAGAGATCTTATCCAATGAAGTAAATACCCCTCAAATGCACAGCTAGACATATCATACTCAAAATGCAGAAAACCAAAGACAAAGAGAAAATCTTGAAAGGCGTCAGGAAGTGGGGGATAGTATGATAGAAAGAATACCTTACCTATAGAGGAACAAAGATAATAATTACACCAGACTTCTCATCCAAAACCATGCAAACAAGAAGAGAGTGGAGTGAATAATTTAGTGTGTTGAGAGGAAAAAAAAAACATGAACCTAGAATTCTATCCAGCAAAATTATCCTTTGAAAGTAAATGAGAAATGAAGACTCTCAGAAAAACAAGAACTGAGGGAATTAATTGCCAGCAGATTTTCTCTGCAAGAAAATTTGAGAGAAGTTATTCAAGAAGAAGTAAAATATAGGTCAGAAACTTGGATGCACATAAAGAAATGAAGAGCAATGTAGAAGGAATAAATGAATGTAAATAGAATCGTTTTTACTCTGAATTGATATAATACAGTTTAAAGTGATGCTAGTGACCATGTACTGTGTGACTATTATAGCATATAGAAAAGTGAAATGAATGACAGCAATGCTATAAGGGAAGGGAGGGGAGATTTGGGAATACTTTAAGGTACTTGCACTGCACATGAAAGTGGTATAGTGCTATTTGAAATTGGATTCGCTGCAAATTAGTTGTGAGAGTAACCCCAGCTCTGGACGTAGATTAGTTGTAAATTAATTCAGCAGAGATTAGTGGAAAGTGGAATTAGATTGTTCAAAATCTGAACCACTAATTTATTTTTAAGTATAATTGAAGAGAGAGGGGGAAGATGGTGGAAGAGTAAGTCGCGGAGATCACCTTCCTTCCCACAGATACATCAGAAATACATCTACACGTGGAACAACTCCTACAGAACACCTACTGAACGCTGGCAGAAGGCCTCGGACCTCCCAAAAGGCAATAAACTCCCCACATACCTGGGTAGGGCAAAAGAAAAAAGAATAAACAGGGACAAAAGAATAGAGATGGGACATGATCCAGTGGGAGGGAGCTGTGAAGGAGGAAAGGTTTCCACACACTAGAAGCCCCTTCGCGGGCAGAGACTGCGGGTGGTGGAGGTGGGGAGCTTCAGGGCCGCAGAGGAGAGCGCAACAACAGGGGTGCAGAGGGCAAAGCAGAGAGATTTCCATGCAGAGGGCAAAGCAGAGAGATTTCCGCACAGAGGATTGGTACCCACCAGCACTAACCAGCCGGAGAGTCTTGTCTGCTCACCCGCCGGGGCCGGCGGGGCTGGGAGCTGAGGCTAGGGCTTCGGTCGGAGCCCAGGGAGAGGACTGGCAGCGTGAACACAGCCTGAAGGGGTTAGTGCACCACGGCTACCCGGGAGGGAGTCTGAGAGAAAGTCTGGATCTGCTGAAGAGGCAAGAGACTTTTTCTTCCCTCTTTGTTTCCTGGTGCATGAGGAGAGGGGATTAAGAACGCTGCTTAAAGGAGCTCCAGAGATGGGCGTGAGCCGCGGCTAAAAGTGCAGACCTCAGAGACGGGCATGAGACTCTGAGGCTGCTGCTGTGCCACCAAGAAGCCTGTGGGTGAGCACAGGTCACTATCCACACTTCCCTTCTGGGGAGCCTATGCAGCCCGCCACTGCCAGGGTCCCAGGATCCAGGGACAATGACCCCGGGAGAATGCATGGCACGCCTCAGGCTAGTGCAAAGTCATGCCGGCCTCTGCCACCGCAGGCTTGCCCTGCACTCCTCACCCCTCCCTCCCCCTGACCAAAGTGAGCCAGAACCCCTGAATCAGCGGCTCCTTTAACTCCCTCCTGTCTGAGAGAAGAACAGACGCCCTCTGGCGACCTACACACAGAGGCGGCACCAAATCCAAAACTGAACCCCGGGAGCTGTGCGAAAAAAGAAGAGAAAGGGAAATCTCTCCCAGCAGCCTCAGGAGCAGCGGATTAAATCTCCAGAATCTACTTGATGTAACCTGCATCTGTGGAATACATGAATAGATAATGTATCATCCCAAATTGAGGAAGTGGATTTTGAGAGCAAGATTTATTATTTTTTCCCCTTTTCCTATTTTTGTGAGTGTGTATGTGTATGCTTCTGTGTGAGATTTTGTCTGTATAGATTTGCTTTCACCATGTGTCCTAGGGTTCTATCTGCCCATTTTTTTTTCTTTTTCTTACTTAAATTTTTTTTCTTAATAATTATTTTTATTTTAATATTTTTACTTTATTTTACCTTACTTTATTTTAGTTTAGTTTATCTTCTTTCTTTCTTTCTACATTTTCTCCCTTTTATTCTGAGCCGTGTGGATGAAAGTCTCTTGGTGCTCCAGCCAGGAGTCAGTGCTGTGCCTCTGAGGTGGGAGAGCCCACTTCAGGACACTGGTCCACAAGAGACCTCCAAGTTCCACGTAATATCAAACGGCAAAAACCTGCCAGAGATCTCCATCTCGACACCAGCACCCAGCTTCACTCAACGACCAGCAAGCTACACTGCTGGACATCCTATGCCAAACAACTAGTAAGAGAAGAACACAATGCCACCATTAGCAGACAGGTTGCCTAAAATCATAATAAGTCCACAGCCACTCCAAAACACACCACCAGACGTGGACATTCCGACCAAAAAGACAAGATCCAGCCTTATCCACCAGAACACAGGCACCAGTCCCCTCCACCAGGAAGCCTACACAACCCACTGAACAAACATTAGGCACTGCAGACAGACACTAAAATCAACAGGAGCTACGAACCTCCAGTCTGCAAAAAGGAGACCCCAAACACAGTAAGATAAGCAAAATGAAAACACAGAAACACACACAGCAGATGAAGGAGCAAGATAAAAACCCACCAGACCTAATAAATGAAGAGGAAATAGGCAGTCTACCTGAAAAAGAATTCAGAATAATGATATTAAAGATGATCCAAAATCTTGGAAATAGAATAGACAAAATGCAAGAAACATTTAAAAAGGACCTAGAAGAACTAAGGATGAAACAAGCAATGATGAACAACACAATAAATGAAATTAAAAATACTCTAGAAGGCATCAATAGCAGAATAATGGAGGCAGAAGAACGGATAAGTGACCTGGAAGATAAAAGAGTGGAAATAACTACTGCAGAGCAGAATAAAGAGAAAAGAATGAAAAGAAATGACAGTCTCAGAGACCTGTGGGGCAACATTAAATGCACCAACATTCAAATTATAGGGGTTGCAGAAGAATAAGAGTAAAAGAAAGGGACTGAGAAAATATTTGAAGAGATTATAGTTGAAAACTTCCCTAATATGGGAAAGGAAAGAGTAAATCAAGTCAAGGAAATACAGAGAGTCCCATACAGGATAAATCCAAGGAGAAACACGCCAAGACAGATATTAATCAAACTGTCAAAAATTAAATACAAAGAAAACATATTAAAAACAGCAATGGAGAAAAAACAAATAACACACAAGAGAATACTCATAAGGTTAATAGCTGATCTTTCAGCAGAAACTCTGCAAGCCAGAAGGGAGTGGCAGGACATATTTAAAGTGATGAAGGAGAAAAACCTACAACCAAGTTTACTCTATGGAGCAAGGATCTCATTCAGATTTGATGGAGAAATTAAAAGCTTTACAGACAAGCAAAAGCTGAGAGAGTTCAGCACCACCAATCAGCTTTACAAAAAATGCTAAAGTATCTTCTCTAGGCAGGAAAAACAAGAGAAGAAAATGACCTACAGTACAAAACCCAAAAATAAAAAGAAAATGGGAATAGGAACATACATATCGATAATTACCTTAAATGTAAATGGATTAAATGCTCCCACCAAAAGACAAAGACTGGCTGAATGGATACAAAAACAAGACCCATATATATGCTGTCTACAAGACACCCACTTCAGACCTAGGGACACATACAGACAGAAAGTGAGGGGATGGAAAAAGGTATTCAATGCACATGGAAACCTAAAGAAAGCTGAAGTAGCAATTCTCATATCAGGCAAAATAGACTTTAAAATAAAGACTATTAGAAGAGACAAAGTAGGACACTACATAATGATCAAGGGATCGATCCAAGAAGAAGATGTAACAATTGTAAATATTTATGCACCCAGTATGGGTGCACCTCAATACATAAGGCAAATACTAACAGCCATAAAAGGGAAAATCGACAGTAACACATTCAGTAGGGACTTAAACACTCCACTTTCACCTATGGACAGATCATCCAAAATGAAAATAAATAAGGAAACACAAGCTTTAAATGATATATTTAACAAGATGGACTTAATTTATATTTAGAGGACATTCCATCCAAAAACAACAGAATAGATATTTTTCTCAAGTGCTCATGAAACATTCTCCAGGATAGATCATATCTTGGGTCACAAATCAAGCCTTGGTAAATACAACAAAATTGAAATTTTATCAAGTATCTTTTCCAACCACAATGCTAGGAGACTGGATATCAATTACAGGAAAAGATCTGTAAAAAATAGAAACACATGGAGGCTAAACAATACACTACTTAATAATGAAGTGATCACTGAAGAAATCAAAAAGGAAATAAAAAAAAACCTAGAAACAAATGACAATGGAGACACGACGACCCAAATCCTATGGGATGCAGCAAAAGCAGAGCTAAGAGGAAAGTTTATAGCAATACAATGCTACCTTAAGAAACAGGAAACATCTCGAAAAAACAACCTAACCTTGCACCCAAAGCAATTAGAGAAAGAAGAACAAAAATATCTCAAAGTTAGCAGAAGGAAAGAAATCATAAAACTCAGATCAGAAATAAATGAAAAAGAAATGAAGGACACAAAAACAAAGATCAATAAAACTAAAAGCCGGTTCTTTGAGAGGATAAACAAAATTGATAAACCATTAGCCAGACTCATCAAGAAAAAAAGGGAGAAGACTCAAATCAATAGAATTAGAAATGAAAAAGGAGAAGTAACAACTGATACTGCAGAAATACAAAAGATCATGAGAGATTACTACAAGGAACCCTATGCCAATAAAATGGACAAACTGGACGAAATGGACAAATACTTAGAAATATACAACTTGCCAAGACTGAATCAGGAAGAAATAGAAAATATGAACAGACCAATCACAAGCACTGAAATTGAAACTGTGATTAAGAATCTTCCAACAAACAAAAGCCCAGGACCAGATGGCTTTACAGGCAAATTCTATCAAACATTTAGAGAAGAACTAACACCTATCCTTCTCAAAATCTTCCAAAATATAGCAGAGGTAGGAACACTCCCAAACCCATTCTATGAGGCCGCCATCACCCTGATACCAAAACCAGACAAGGATGTCACAAAGAAAGAAAACTACAGGCTAATATCACTGATGAACATAGATGCAAAAACCCTCAACAAAATACTGGCAAACAGAATCCAACAGCACATTAAAACGATCATACACTGTGATCAAGTGGAGTTTATTCCAGGAATGCAAGGATTCTTCAATATAAGCAAATCAATCAATGTGATATACCATATTCACAAATTGAAGGAGAAAAAGCATATGGTCATCTCTATAGATGCAGAGAAAGCTTTTGACAAAATTCAACACCCATTTATGATAAAAACCCTCCAGAAAGTAGGCATAGAGGGAATTTTTCTCAACATAATAAAGGCCATATATGACTAACCGGCAGCCAACATTGTCCTCAGTGGTGAAAAACTGAAACCATTTCCTCTAAGATCAGGAAGAAGACAATGTTGCCCACTCTCACCACTCTTATTCAACATAGCTTTGGAAGTTTTAGACACAACAATCAGAGAAGAAAAGGAAATAAAAGGAATCCAAATAAGAAAAGAAGAAGTAAAGCTGTCACTGTTTGCAGATGATATGATACTATACATAGAGAATCCTAAAGATGCTACCAGAAAACTACTAGAGCTAATCAATGAATTTGGTAAAGTAGCAGGATACTAAAATAACGCAAAGAAATCTCTGGCATTCCTATACACTAATGATGAAAAATCTGAAAGTGAAATCAAGAAAACACTCCCATTTACGACTGCAACAAAAAGAATAAAATAACTAGGAATAAATCTACCTAAGGAGACAAAAGACCTTTATGCAGAAAATTATAAGACACTGATGAAAGAAATTAAAGATGATACAAATAGATGGAGAGATATACCATGTTCTTGGATTGGAAGAATCAACATTATGAAAATGACTCTACTACTCAAAGCAATCTACATATTCAATGCAATCCCTACGAAACTACCAGTGGCGTTTTTCACAGAGCTAGAACAAAAACATTCACAATTTGTATGGAAACACAAAAGACCCCGAATAGACAAAGCAATCTTGAGAACGAAAAACAGAGCTGGAGGAATCAGGCTTCCTGACTTCAGACTATACTACAAAGCTACAGTAATCAATACAGTATGGTACTGGCACAAAAACAGAAAGATAGATCAATGGAAGAGGATAGAAAGCCCAGAGATAAACCCATGCACTTATGGTCTCCTTATCTTTGATAAAGGTGGCAGGAATGTACAGTGCAGAAAGGACAGCCTCTTCAATAAGTGTTGCTGGCAAAACTGGAAAGGTACATGTAGATGTATGAGATTAGATCACTCCCTAACTCTATACACAAAAATAAGCTCAAAATGGATTAAAGACCTAAATGTAAGGCCAGAAACTATCAAACTGTTAGAGGAAAACATAGGCAGAACACTTTATGACATAAATCACAGCAAGATCCTTTTCGACCCACCTCCTAGAGAAATGGAAATAAAAACAAAAATAAACAAATGGGACCTAATGAAACGTCAAAGCTTTTGCACAGCAAAGGAAACCATAAACTAGGCCAAAATACAACCCTCACAAGGGGAGAAAATATTTGCAAATGAAGCAACTGACAAAGGATTAATCTCCAAAATTTATAAGCAGCTCATGCAGCTTAATAACAAAAGAACAAACAACCCAATCCAAAAATGGGCAGAAGACCTAAATAGACATTTCTCCAAAGAAGATATACAGAGTGCCAACAAACACATGAAAGAATGCTCAACATCACTAATCATTAGAGAAATGCAAATCAAAACTACAATGAGATATCATCTCACACCAGTCAGAATGGCCATCATCAAAAAATCTAGAAACAATAAATGCTGGAGAGGGTGTGGAGAAAAGGGAACCCTCTTACACTGTTGGTGGGAATGTAAATTGATACAGCCACTGTGGAGAACAGTATGGAGGTTCCTTAAAAAGCTACAAATAGAACTACCATATGACCCAGCAATCCCACTACTGGGCATATACCCTGAGAAAACCATAATTCAAAAAGAGTCATGTACCAAAATGTTCATTGCAGCTCTATTTACAATAGCCCAGAGATGGAAACAACCTAAGTGTCCATCATCGGATGAATGGATAAAGAAGATGTGGCACATATATACAATGGAATATTACTCAGCCATAAAAAGAGATGAAATTGAGCTATTTGTAATGAGGTGGATAGGCCTAGAGTCTGTCATACAGAGTGAAGTAAGTCAGAAAGAGAGAGACAAATACCGTATGCTAACACATATATATGGAATTTAAGAAAAAAAAAATGTCATGAAAAACCTAGGGGTGAAACAGGAATAAAGACACAGACTTACTAGAGAATGGACTTGAGGCTATGGGGAGGGGGAAGGGTAAACGGTGACAAAGCAATAAAGAGGCATGGACATGTATACACTACCAAACGTAAGGTAGATAGCTAGTGGGAAGCAGCCGCATAGCACAGGGAGATCAGCTCAGTGCTGTGTGACCGCCTGGAGGGGTGGGATAGGGAGGGTGGGAGGGAGGGTGACGCAAGTGGGAAGAGATATGGGAACATATGTATATATATAACTGATTCATTTTGTTGTGAAGCTGAAACTAACATACCATTGTAAAGCAATTATGCTCCAATAAAGATGTTTAAAAAAAAAAAGAACAGTCTGATATGTTTTTCACATTTTGACACCTTTGAAATTTGGAGGTATCTTGAGACCAGTGGTGACTTAGCAGTATGTTGTAATTTAATTGACGATATGTGTTTTTCCTCTGTGTTACATAAAATTATAGTGTGATTTCAGTCAGTGGCATCTTAGATTTGATGAAATATGACAATAGATTATGTCAAGGCCTTCAACAACCTTAAGCCATGAGGTTTTTTTATGAGAAAACTGAAGTTTTGAGAGGTTAAGTAATTTGTTCAAGGTCACACAGCTGGTAAGTAGCAAGTCATTGTGCCTCTAAAACTCCTTTTCTTTCTCTTTCACAAGAACTCTTCAAGAACTGAGTAAGCATTCAGTATCACATTGGAATAAGTGAATGAGTGAGTAATAGTAAATGTCAGCCTTTTAAATAAAATGTTTGGTGATATTTGATTGCTGTCCAGTAGAAATATGTAAGCCTTATATATAATTTTAAATTTTCTGGTGACTACATTTTTTAAAAGTTTAAAAAGTGAAATTAATTTTAATAATACATTTATTTTATCTATTATATCCAACATGCTATCATCTCAACATGTAGTCAGTTTAAAAACATTATTAGTGAAATAATTTACAATCCTTTTTTTCATACTAACTCCTTGAAAATGCAGTATATATGTTTATACTTATAGCACATCTCAATTTGGAATAGCCACAATTTAAGTGTTCAATAGCCACATATGGCTAATAGGTACCTCATCAGACAGTGCAAGTCTAGAACATCAGAAAGGTCTAGCAAGCCTATCTTGAGACCGTTTTTTTTTTATTTGGCTATTAAAATGATTCCCTTTTCTCTCTCCCCACAAGTGCCTCAGCGTTAGGAGGTTTTTATTTATTTTTACTTTCTATATTTTATTTTTAACTTATTACAGAAAATTTCTAACATATAAAAACATAGAAAGAATAAAATAATAAGCTCCCATATATGTATAAGTTTTCTGCTCATATTGCTCTACCTCTTCTCCATGTATTTTCTTCCAGGAATATTTTAAGAAAACCCCAGACAACTTATGACTAAATCCATAAATATTTCAGAATTCATTTCAAACAGGAAAACACTGTGATTTAAACATAACCTACATATGGTCATCATTAGAGTCTTTCTTACATTCTTATCCAACCATTCCCTACTGCTTGGTGCACGGCCTTGGCAGGCAGGATTGGAGATAAAGAAGATGCAATGATCTTGGCTAGTCATTTAATCTCTTTGAGCTTCAGTTTCTTCATCTGTAAAATGGAGATAAGGTAGCTATGACACTGAATTGTTGTGAGTATTCAATGAGATAATCCCAGATAGAGCTGTAAGTATAGTGTCTGGTGCATAGTGTGAGCTTATTGAACCCCAAGATGGTAAAAGGGAAGTATGAACTAATATAGACTAGAGCAGGTTGGTAACTTTAATTGTTCCATGTACTATGTTTTATTAATGCAGCCTATCACTGCCTTAGCTTTCGTGGCAGTCATATCTCATTATTGAGCCAAGGAATTCACTGCCAATTTTCAGAACTGCTGCTACTGAGTCCTGACTTTGCATCTGGTGATTTTACCTGTACTCTTATCCTCTAGCAAATCTACCTTTCTTTGCTCAGGTCTTTATTGTCTCACACTTGGATGATTGTACAGTCTCCTAACAGGTCTCCCTGACACCATTCTAGACTTCCTCCTTTCTGCTGGCTTTGAGGTTTCCAGACTCTGAGAGAATGGCCAACTCTTCTCCAGCTCCCTCAGGAATCTGAAATAAGCAGGAATAACAGTGGAAGGACTGAGATAAAAGATGATCCCTCCACCACCCCAGGCATTTTATGGAGAAGGGACAGGCTCTTCTAACTGGTTTTCCTGTTTCCAGGTGAAACAGGAGGGAAGGGGGCAGGACACAACCTCTAAAAGAATGACATATTCCTTGAGGATACGACATAAACTGGTTAGAACCAGCTAGGTCCAAGATGGTGGAAGATTCGACTTCCAGAGGACCTTGAGCCTCATTGTAATACATTAGCATCTAAATGACACACCTGCCAGCACTATGACAGTTCTGAGGCCAACCATTAAAAAGCCAAAAGGTGGGTGGTGGCTCAATTCCTGGAAATCCCAGCCCCTTCCCCCAAATAGTTGGAATAATCCTCCCACTCATTAGCCTATGAAATTACCCAGCCCATAAAAACTAACCACACCATATTTCAGGGCCTCTTGCCTTCTAAAATGACCCACACTCTGTCTGTGGAGTGTGTTTCTCTCTAAATAAATCCACTTCTTACCTATCACTTTGTCTCTAACTGAATTCTTTCTGCAATGAAATATCAAGTACCTGAGCTTCATTAAGTCCTGAGACCAGGAATTGATTTCAATTAAAAGACAGTGGGTTCAAGTCCCAATCTGGGTTCTGGCTGGGTTCTAATCCCGACACGTGGGTTCAAGTCCCATCTGCGGTGCACAGTTTCACAGGTGCTCGCCTTCAACTTACCCTCCACCAGCCACCAGTGTGATCTTTGTAACAGAGATTCACATGTCACTCCCTTTCTCAAAACCCTTTAGAGACTCCCCGTATCCTATAGAACAAAGTCTAACTTCTGAACACAGCACTCAAGTCCCTCTGGGGTCTGGTCAAACACTCTAGGGGTTTCCCATCTCATTAAGAGTAAAAGTAAAAATCATTATGGTAGCCTATAAGACCCTACATGCTCTACCCCCACCTCTGCCCCATAAACCTTATCTCTCTGACCTCATGTTTAACTATCTACCCTACCTCATTCTGCTTCAAGTATACCAGTCTTCCTACTTATTCCTTGAATATAAGTGTGTCCTCACTTTGAGATCTTTGTACTTGTAACTCCCTTTGCCTGGAACTCTCTACCCCCAGATATTCACATGGTTCTCTTCCTAACTTTTTTCAGATATTTATTCAAATACTACCTTCTCAGTGTTTGCATTTTATTTAAAATTACATCTCCCATCCCCACACATCTCATCATTTTCCCCTTCTTTATTTTCCACTATAGCATTTAATATATACAATTTTTGTTTTTATTATCTGTCTCCTTCTACTGGAATGTAAGTTGCATGAAGGCAGTGATTTTTACCTGTTGTTTCCTGTCATATCCCTGACACTCCCTCAACCTTCCCGTCTGGATGTAGTCTTCCCCATCTCAATGCAGTGCTCTGTATTTATCCTTGTGATAGCACTCATCACACTGGACTATTATTTTCTCTCTCCTTGTCTGTCTCCCACAGTAGTTCTAGAGCTCCTTGCAAGGTTTGCACTGTGTCAGCGTCTATTGTCTAATTGAATTTTACAGATGTGTTTTGCAGCTGAGGTGTAGGACTTTGCACTTGAATAAGATAAATGCATCTTGTTAGCTGTGGCCCTGGGCCCCAGTCAACACACACCCTCTTTGGACTGAGGATGCCCTCCTGGACTCCTGCCCCTGATCCCACCTTTATCTAGCTTCTTAGCATTTATGACTTTGTTTGGCATGTTCTCTAGTTCAACAAGACAATTGATGAAATTATTGGGCAGGATATTAAGGTAGAGTTGAGGGTGGGGGAATGCCTTGTGACAAACTACCAAGGATATCATCTGAAAGGACTCTATTCTATTCCTAAATGCTGTATAAGTGCACTCATGTAGTCATTCAAGGCATACCTGCCTGAACTAGTCTTTACATTGGCCTTTGCTATTTTCTTGGATTGTCCATAGCTAGGCAGAGTCTTGACCCATCCACCACATACACACATACCCTCTGGCCTTCAATACTATTGTCCCAGTCACACAAGATATTCAGAGGCCTGAGGAGCTGCAACACCAAGACATGTAAGTTCATCATATATTGTCAGAGACTTACTATGTCCTAGGACCTGTGAGGCATAGCCTGGGAGCTTTTGAGGGGAGGCATTTTATCTTACTCATCTCTGTATCCCTAAAATCTGATAAGAGCTTGGCATAAAATAGACACTTATCAGGTGATTAATGATAAAGGGATGAGTGAATGAATAAACCAATAAAAAAAGTTGCTCACAGTCTAGAATACAAGAGTAGCAAATAAAACTATTTGTTAGAACAATTTACCAAAAAAACATCAGTGTCTAGAAGCCAGGGACCAAAACTAGAAAACCATGGTAAGATTCTAGAGTCCATGTGCCTTTCCCACTCTTATTTTCTTTTTTACACACTTCCATTATCCTGAAGAAATTATCAAGAAATGACTCAAAGCTCAAAAAGAAACCTAATGTTGTTGAGGATATGGTAAGATGAACACTCTTGATTCTGTTAGGAAGAGTGTAAATACCTTCTGGAAAGCAGTCCTGGCTCAGCAGTTCCATCTCCAGGAACTGAACCTAAGGAGAGAAGCAGGCTATTAGACTACAAGCTTCAGAATGGCAGGAACTTAGTCTGTTTTGTCCATCATATTTTGTTAGAGCTTAGCATGATAAGTACCTGTAAACATTCAACCAATATTTGTTGAATAAATGAAAGTTAAAAAACATGTGTTTTATGCACAAGGATATTCATTATGATGTTTATACCATTGAAAAATTAGAAGCAACCTAAATATCCTCCAAAGAGTGGTATCTGTGGAATACTATGTATAGAAATTAGCAATGGCACTAATTTATATATAAATAAAATTCTGTGTGTGTGTCTGTTTGAGGAGATTTTCAACAAAATGGCAAAAAGTGGGTTATGTCTGAATAATAGGATTTTAAGAATTTTGAAATTTCTTCTTTATTTTTATGTTGTATATGTATTCTTTTAAAATCAGATATTAATCCACAGGTAACTTTAACTCAATGGCAAAAATTGAAAGCATTTCCTCTAAGATCAGGAATAAGACAAGGATATTCACTCTCATCACTCTTATTCAATAAAGTACTGGAAACCCTAGCTAGAGTGGTTAAGCAAGAAAAATACATTTAAAAAATTGAAATAAGAAAGGAAGAAGTAAAATAATCACAATTTGAAAATTATATGATTTTTTTATATAGAAAATCCCAAAGACCCAATCAAAAAACTGTTGGAACTAATCAATGAATTCTAGTAAAGTTGCAGGATATAAAACCAACATACAGAAATCAGTTGCATTTCTATGCACTGATAATGAAATATCTGAACAAGAAATAGAGAAAATTACCCCATTCACAATAGGATCAAAACCAATAAAATATGTAGGAATAAATTTAACCAAGGAGATGAAAGATCTGTAAAACAAAACTACAAGACTTTGTTGAAAGAAATCAAAGAAGAAACAAACAAATGGAAAAACATTCCATGTTCATAGATTGCAAGAATTAATATTGTTAAAATGTCCATACCACCCAAAGCCATCTGTAGATTTAATGCAATTCTCATCAAAATAATAAAATTTTTCACAGAGATAGAAAAAAGAATTCTAAAATTTGTATGGATCCACAAAACATCATGAAACAATCCTGAAGAGAAAGAACAAAACCAGAGTTATCACACTTCCTGTTATTTCAAACTATACTACAAAAGTATAGTAATAAGAACAGTACAGTATTGACATGAACATAGACACATAGACCAATGGAACAGAATAAAGAACTCAGAATTAAACCCCTGCATGTGTGGTCACCTAATATTCCACAAAGCAGCCAAGAACACTTAATGGGAAAAGGATAGTGTCTTCAATGAAAAGGGTTAGGAAATCTGGATAAATACATGCAGAACAATGAAACTGGACTCCTATCTTGCACCACTCACAAAAATTAACTCAAAATGGATCAAAGATTAAACATGAGACCTGATACCCTAAAACTACTAGAAGAAAACGTAAGGAAGAAGCTCCTTGATGTTAGTCTTGGCAATGATTTTTCTGGATGATACAGAAGCACAAACAACAGAAGAAAAAAATCAGCAAATGTGAATACATCAAACTTAAAAGCTTCTGGGAATGTAAATTGGTACAGCTACTGTGGAGAATGGTGTGGAGGTTCCTTAAAAAACTACAAATAGAGTTACTATATGATCCTGCAATCCAACTCCTGGGCATATATCCAAAGAAAACTATAATTCGAATAGATACATGCACCCCAATATTCATTGCAGCACTATGTACAATAACCAAGACATGGAAGCAACCTAAATGTCCATCAACAGAGGAATGGATAAAAAGATGTGATATATATAGATATATATATAGATATATATATACACACACACACACACACACACACACACATACACACACACACAGACAATGGAATACTACTTGGTCATAAAAAAGAAAGAAAGAATGTCATTTTCAGCAACATGAATGGACCTAGAGATTATCATATTAAGTGAAGTAAGCCAGGCAGAGAAAGAAAAATATATGATATCGCTAATATGTGGAATCTAAAAAAAAAATAATGATACAAATGAACTTAGTTACAAAATAGAAATAGACCCATGGACATAGAAAACAAACTTATGGTTACCAAAGGGGAAAGCAACCTACAGAATAGAAGATTTTTGCAAACCATATATCAGATAAGGGATTAATATCCAAAATAAATAAAGAATTCATACAACTCAGTAGCAACAACAACAAAAATCAAGCAATTCTATTTTAAAAATGGGCAGAAGAACTAACTAGACATTTTTCCAAAGAAGACATTCAAAGGGCGAACAGGTACATGAAAAGCTGCTCAGCATCACTAATCATCAGGGAAGTGCAAATCAAAATCATGAGATCACCTGTTAGAATGGCTATCATTAAGAAGACAAGAGATAACATGTATTGAGGAGGATGTGGAGAAAAGGGAAACCTGTGCACTACTGGTGGGAATGTAAACTGGTGCAGCCACTATGAAAAACTGTATGAAGTTTCCTCAAAATATTAAAAATATAACTACCATATGATCCAGCTATTCTACTTCTGGATATGTACCCAAAGGAAATGAAAACAGGTTATTGAAGAGATATGTGCACTCCTGTGTTTACTGCACCCTTACTGACAATAGCCAAGATACAGAAATACCCTAAGTGCCCAACAATGAATGAAAAGATAAAGAAGATGTTGTATACATAGTAAAAATTGAATATTTTTCAGGCACAAGAAAGAAGGACATCCTGCCATTTGTAACAACATAGCTGGACTTTGAGCACATCATGCCAAGTGAGATAAGTCAGACAAAGACTGTGCAATATCATTTATATGTGGAATATATAAAAGTCAATGTCATAAAAACAGAAAGTAAAATGGTGATTACCAGGGGATGGGGGGATAGGATATATGTTGTTTAGGAATACAAACTTGTAACAAGTAGTAAATAAGCTCCAAAGATCTAATGCACAGTATAGTGAGTATAGACCACAATATTGTATTGTAATAATCAAACTTGCCAAGAGACTAGAAATTAATTATTCCAACCACTAAAAGGAAATGATAATTATGTACTGTAATAGAGGTACAATCATATTACAATATAAAATGTATCAAGTTAACATGGTGTATACCTCAAATTTACATAATGTTATATTTTAAATATATTTTTTAAAAGTTAAAATAAAATAAGGTATTAACATAAAAGGAAATAAGCTGTTTAGGGGGCTGATAAAAAGATAGGGATAGGGATAACACATCCCTTACAGCAATCAGTCTTTTGTCCAAGTGTGTCATAGATGAGGCTGGTTTTATAGAGGAAAAAAACAAGCTGAGTGCTCAGGCCAGCCCTTCTGTGGTAGAAAAGGGGTACTAGACTTAGCCAACTGGAGGCAAATTAAACCTGACAACTCCTGAGCCATCACAAGAGTTATGTTGGTACGCTGGTCTGCCCTTGCTTGGCCTGACATCCTAGAGCCTGATCCCTGGCAGTCAACTGGAGATCTTACTCTATCCACTGTTGAATGAGTCAGCTAATGCATGGGGTTCTCCCTGACAGAGACTATGCTGGGGGAGAGGTGACCATTGGAGCTGCATTCTCAGCTAAGGTTGTGTAGGTGCTCACTGATCAAGGTCATTTTCATACCACACGCCTTGAGAACTGTCCCCTGGAATAACTGGAGAATATAGCCCCCACCCTCCTAAAGGAGTGAATGAGGAACTTGATGCCTCAACAAAATAGCAAAACAGGCTTACACAGAGAGAGGAAAGAAGATCACTGCTAAAATTTGAAAAATGAGAGGAGAGGGGATATATTTCAAGCTGCAGAGTTAGGCTCCAAAAAGATGTCTATAGGCTGAACTAAGAGGTTGAACCTAACCACATGATTGACAGTTAGAAATGGAGAATCCTGTTCTTGGGTGCAAAAAACCAACTGGCTATACACAGAATGGAAGATACTGCCCTGTACACAGTTCACAGGAAAAGGACTAAAAACTTTGCCTAATAGGCATCACCAGTGCAATGCAAAAAATCTCTAATGGGAACTCAGGCTGTATTAATATAAATATAGTGTTGGATCAAGGTAAGTAACAATACCTTTCCACTCTTCCCTGGTTAGTCCCTTACTAAAGGGCTGTATCCAGCTCTGAATATCATACATTTAAGGGGTCATATGTGAGATGTGTCCAGAAGGAACTGAGCAGTCAGGAGAGGGAGCCAAAAGACATAGGGCTGTGGCTTTTCATGCTGGAGAAGAGAACACTTAAGGGAAGTGGTCTCTGCCTTCATACCTCTAAGGAGCTGTCAAGGGCAGAGAGAGAAGATGGGTTCAGGAAGCCCCAGAAGGCAGAGTTAAGACCCATGGGTGGAAGCCATAAGGAGACCAATTTCAGCTCAACAGAAGGAAGAACCTTCTGAGTGGACTATGTATGTAACAACTTGTCATTATATGGAGTGAGCTCCTTGTCATGGGAGATTTCAGGAAAAGTCTAGACAATTTCTTTTTTAGAATGTTGCAGAGGAGAACCATGTATCAGTTAAGGGGCATAGACATAGTCTAGGTGGCTTCTTTGCCTTCCCCCAACCGTGTGCCTAGTTTTCTGGGTACTGTGCAGCTGCGAATTTCCCATGTATAGGCCCAGACATAGTCTGTTTAGCAGTTCATAGAGGCTGAGATACCAACTTCTATCTCAGAAGTTTCTGTGGGATGATCCACAGGCTTTCCTCTGGGAGTTCAGAAGTTTATGTGCTGACTTACATACTGATGAAGTTGCTTTGCCATTCGGAATTACCAAAATATCTTCTACAAAATGTTTCTCTGGATGAGAGCTGGGAACCAGAGAAAGACAGAGAGAAAAATAGAGAAATGTTTTGATTAGGTCACCCAGAAAGGGCAGACTGAGAGGAGTCACATGGGATGGGATGGGAGACTGGCAGACAGACAAGTAATACAAGCACAACTTGCACAGAGGGTGAGGCAGATAAGGAGGGGAGTGGGGAGTGAACAGAAGGGGCCAGGTTTCTTAAACTGAACATTCATTTGACTCTCATTACAATGACAAAGCTCTCAGTCTCATGCTTAGCAGTTAGCCTTTGAATTTCCCAGAGCTTCATAAGTATCAATTACTTCTGAATTCATTCTACCAAAGGGGGCTCAATTGCCAATAAATCTGCCATGTATGCTTCTTGGGGTTAGATCTTTGTTTTACATGAGGAGAAAACAGCACCTCCCACTTCCACCCATGCAAGGATCTTACCATCCTGGGGAGGCAGATAGAGGTCTAGACTGATATAACCTCCTGACTTCCTTCACCAGCTCCCAGCCTGGTCCTTGTACATTGTCACCAACCTTGCAACCAGGAATGCCACAACCTCACCTTGGCATGGGGTGGGGAGAATGAGTAGTAGCTATGAAGGCAGGCCAAGGAGACGGACAGGTATTCAGCTATCCCACATATTTGCCAGGCTCAGCACATGAAAAGCCCAAGAGAATTCTCAAGGTGAGAATTTCCTATAAATTGGGCACTCCCATTTATTCTCTTATTTAATCCTCATTCATTTATTCAACAGCTTTTCACTGAAAACACAGAAAAATCAAACACTCTTCTAGGTGCTGGGCATACAGAAAGGAATGAGGCAGCCAAAGATCCCTGTCCTCATGGAGCCGACATTCCAATAGGAAATTGGGAAAACAATAACAAAGGAATTATAAAGTATGCAAGAGTGAGAAATGCTATGAAAGAAATGTAAAGCTTGAAAAAAGGAATTAAGAGTGCCCAGTGCCCAGATATAAAATATCTGAGCATTGAGACGTGACTTGCCTAAAGTCGTCAAGCTGGCAAGTGCTGCATCTGGTACTGAAACAAAGTTTGTGGGACTCTTTCCTTTTTGCCATACTGCCTCCAAGGACACATAGCTAAGTAGCTGAGAGCTAGAGGGTTGAGTTGGTGGCAGGGGTGAGAGTGTCCTGTATTAGGCATAAGATTAGGAAGAAGACTCCAGTGGGGCCTAAGAAACCCACTAGTCTAACAGTTTTGCCTGCTGACCAGAGCTTCAAAATGAGACTTCCAGCATTACCCCAGAGAGGCCAAAAGACAGTCAGGAGAAGTGTAGCATGCTAGAGAGAGCTAGGATTCATATGTACTTGGGGTACAGTTCTAGTTCCTTAAGTTCTTGTGATGACAGGTCTATCCCTCTTCCTCTCTGGGTCATAGAACCTCATTTGTGTCATCAAGGAGTTAGACTTGATGAATTTTCTAAGATCTCTTCCCCCTCTGATGTTTCATGGGCCACTAAGCTTAGTAATAGAAGAGAGTCAGTTACTCAGAAAATTCTGTAAGATTCTTTAGCTAGTATGGTTCTCCCATGACCCAGAAGTGAGTAACACTAACATGCAAAGTTCCTTGATGCTCACTTTTAGGGAAGGCAAAAAAAAAAAAGGAAGGAGATGAGGAGATTGTGTTCAAATTCACAGGTAAACTCCAAATGGGCATATGGAGTAGAACCCAAGGAAGCTAAGTCAGTCATAATGTCAGGAGAAGTAAGCAGATCCTGGAGTCAAAGGAAAGTAGGAAGGGGAGGCCTCAGCCAGACAAGGATAAGGCATTCTGGTAACTTCCCCAGCAGACTCCTAGACTTTCTGACCATATTCTCCTCACACTCTCCTTTCTAGCCCATCCTACCACCTGCAAATACAGTCTGGGCTGCACTTGCTGCCCAGCTCTAGCTTAGCACTGTCATCACCTTTTGTCCCTCTATGTGCCCAGGGAACTGCAGTTTGAAGAGAAAGGTTTAATAGATTATTACATAGTGTAAAGTAATGAGTCCTTCTCAGGGACTCATTTGTAACTTTAAGGGTTTGGAATGTTTCTTAACTTTTTGTGGGATCATAGATTTCTGAGAATCTGATGCCACAATTTTGAATGTAATTTTAGGTGATTCATGGACCCCTAGGCTAAGAATTCCTGCCTGATAGCTAAGGGCTTTTTCAGCTCTAAGTCTGTGGTTCTGTGATCTGGGCATGAGGCCAAGGTCTGCCTGCCCCTTCCGGAGGAAGAGGAGGAGGAATCCACCTTCCAAATATATCTCTTGGCCTGTGTTTCCAGCTGCTTTTGGCTTTAATGCATGACACTATGGGGCTATGGGGATTTCTTGCTTCTCCCACAAGGCCTTTAACTGAGTAACAAAGATAAAGCCAGGGTGCTGGAGTACCCTTCAAAACCCCATGCCTCTGAGCTCCCTTCTTAGGGCCTCTTAGGTCCCAGCCTAAAATTAATGGCAGGAGTAGGAGGGCCTCTGGTGTAGACTATAAATGACTCTCCAGGAAGACTGGTTTGCACTGCCTGGTGGCAAGGCTTTTCCAGACCGTAGAGTCCTCTGGTGGCTGTGAACATGTAAAGGACTTTAGCTAAAATACACAAGCATTAATAGAAGTATAGGGATAGGAACCAGCTGGTAGCAAATCTAAGGGAAGTTCCACAAGGTGTCTGGATCTAGTCCATCGCTACTGTTATAAAGCAAGCTCAGAATTTGGGCTGTGGTGAATGAGACATGGAGGCTGTACTACCAGCACATTCTGAAGTTAGCCGGAGCAACTACTGACTTTCAGCCCTGGAGGCATCATCACTGATTCTAGAGAAACTCCTCTTTTGCAGCTTCTTGTCATTCTTACACTGGAACCCTGAAGTAGAGCTCCCTTATTATGATTTTGCCAATATATTAGGCATGAGTAAGGAGAGGGAGGTCACAATGGATAGTCAGGCCTCCAGCAACAATGAGGACTAGTGCTCCCTCCCCAGGATCAAGGAAAATCTCATATTTTCTCCTTTTTATTTTAACATCTTTATTGGAGTATAATTGTTTTGCAATGTTGTATTAGTTTCTGCTGTATAAGAAAGTGAATCAGCTATATGTATACATATATCCCCATATCCCATCACTCTTGCATCTCCCTCCGACCCTCCCTATCCTACCCCTCTAGGTGGTCACAAAGCACAAAGATGATCACCCTGTGCTGTGCAACTGCTTCCCATTAGCTATCTATTTTATATTTGGGAGTGTATATATGTCAGTGCTACTCTTTCACTTCATCCCAGGTCACACTTCTGCCTCCCTGTATCCTGAAGTCCACTCTCTACCTCGGCACCTTTTTTCCTGTCCTGCTGCTATGTTCATCAGAACCATTTTTAATTTATTTTAGATTATATATATATATATATATATATATGTTAGCATACAGTATTTGTTTTTCTCTTTCTGACTTCACTCTGTATGATACACACTAGGTCTTTCCTCATTACTACAAATAACTCAATTTCATTTCTGTTTATGGCTGAGTAATATTCCATTGTATATATGTTCCACATCTTTATCTATTCATCTGTCGATGGACAGTTAGGTTGCTTCCATATCCTGGCTATTGTAAGTAGAACTGCAATGAGCATTGTGGTACATGACTCTTTTTGAATTATGGTTTCTCACGGTATATGCCCAGTAGTGGGATTGCTGTGTCATATGGTAGTTCTACATTTAGTTTTTTAAGGAACCTCCATACTGTTCTCCGTAGTGGCTGTATCAATTTACATTCCCACCAACATGCAAGAGGGTTCCCTTTTCTCCACACCCTCTCCAGTATTTATTGTTTCTAGATTTTTTGATGATGGCCATTCTGACTGGTGTGAGATGATATCTCATTGTAGTTTTGATTTGCATCTCTCTCATGATTAATGATGTTGAGCATTCTTTCATGTGTTTTCTGGCAATCAGTATATCTTCTTTGGAGAAATATCTATTTAGGTCTTCTCCCCATTTTTGGATTGGGTTGTTTGTTTTTTTTGATATTGAGCTGCATAAGCTGCTTGTAAATTTTGGAGATTAATCCTTTGTCAGTTGCCTCATTTGCAAATATTTTCTCCCATTCAGAAGGTTGTCTTTTCATCTTGTTTATGGCTTCCATTGCTGTGCAAAAGCTTTTAAGTTTCATTAGGTCCCATTTGTTTATTTTTGTGTTTTTTTCCATTTCTCTAGGTGGTGGTACAAAAAGGATCTTGGTGTGGTTTATGTCATAGAGTGTTCTATGTTTTCCTCTAAGTGTCTGATAGTGTCTTACATTTAGGTCTTTAACCCATTTTGAGTTTATTTTTGTGTATGGTGTTAGGGAGTTTTCTAATTTCATTCTTTTACATGTAGCTGTCCAGCACCACTTATTGAAGAGGCTCTCTTTTCTCCATTGTATATTCTTGCCTCCTTTCTCAAAGATAAAGGAACCATATATGTGTGGGTTTATCCATGTGCTTTCTATCCTGTTCCATTGATCTATATTTCTGTTTTACTGCCAGTACCATACTGTCACTATTACTGTAGCTTTGTAGTATAGTCTGAAGTCAGGGAGCCTGATTCCTCCAGCTCCTTTTTTTCTCAAGATGCAGGGTCTTTTGTGTTTCCATACAAATTGTGAATTTTTTTGTTCTAGTTCTGTGAAAAATGCCATTGATAGTTTGATAGGGATTGCATTGAATCTGTAGATAGCTTTGGGTATTATAGTCATTTTTACAATGCTAATTTCTCCAATCCAAGAACATGGTAAATCTCTCCATCTGTTTGTATCATCTTTGACTTCTTTCATCAGTCTTATAGTTTTCTGCATAGAGGTCTTTGTCTCCTTAGATAGGTTTATTCCCAGATATATTATTATTTTTGTTGCAATGGTAAATAGGAGTGTTTCCTTAATTCCTCTTTCAGATTTTTCATTGTTAGTGTATAGCAATGCAAGAGATTTCTGTGCATTACTTTTGTTCTTTGTTTTTTTGTGTGTGTGGTATACAGGCCTCTCACTGTTGTGGCCTCTCCCGTTGCAGGGCACAGGCTACGGACGCGTAGGCTCTGCGGCCATGGCTCATGGGTCCAGCCGCTCCGTGGCATGTGGGATCTTCCCAGACTGGGGCACAAACCCGCGTCCCCTGCATTGGCAGGTGGACTCTCAACAACTGCGCCACCAGGGAAGTCCTGTGCATTACTTTTGTATCCTGCTACTTTACCAAATTCATTGATTAGCTCTAGTAGTTTTCTGGTAGCATCTTTAGAATACTCCGTATATTATCATGTCATCTGCAAACAGTGACAGTTTTACTTCTTCTTTTCCAATTTGGATTCCTTTTATTTCTTTTTCTTCTCTGATAGCAGTGGCTAAAACTTCCAAAACTATGTTGGATGATAGTGGTGTGAGTGGTAACCTTGTCTTGTTCCTGATCTTAGAGGGAAGCATTTTAGTTTTTCACCTTTGAGAATGATGTTGTTTGTGGGTTTGTCATATATGACCTTTATTATGCTGAGGTAGGTTCCCTCTGCCTACATTCTCGAGAGTTTTTATCATAAATGGGTGATGAATTTTGTTGAAACCTCTTATTCTATCGAGATTGTCACATGGTTTTTATACTTCAGTTTTTTAATATTTTGTATCACGTTGATTGATTTGCACATTGTGAAGAATCCTTGCATTCCTGCAGTAAACCCCACTTGATCATGGTGTATGATCCTTGTAATGTGCTGTTGGATTCTGTTTGCTAGTATTTTGTTGACGATTTTTGCATCTATGTTCATCAGTGATATTGGCCTGTAGTTTTCTTTTTTTGTGACATCTTTGCCTGATTTTGGTGTCAGGGTGATATTGGCCTTGTAGAATGAGTTGGGCAGTGTTCCTCTCTCTGTTACATTTTGGAAGAGTTTGAGAAGGATAGGTGTTAACTCTTCTCTAAATGTTTGATGGAATTCGCCTTTGAAGCCATCTGGTCCTGGGTTTTTGTTTGTTGGAAGATTTTTAATCACAGTCTCAATTTCAGTGCTTGATATTGGTCTCCTCATAGTTGCTATTTCTTCCTATTTCACTCTGGAAGGTTGTGCATTTCTAAGAATTTGTCCATTTCTTCCAGGTTGTCCGTGTTATTGGCCTATAGTTTCTTATAGTAATCTCTCATGATTCTTTGTATTTCTGCACTGTCAGTTGTTCCTTCTCCTTTTTCATTTCTGATTCTGATGATTTGATCTTCTCCCTTTTTTTCTTGATGAGTCTGGCTAATGGTTTATCAATTTTGTTTGTCTTCTCAAAGAACCAGCTTTTAGTTTTATTGATCTTTGCTGTTGTGTCCTTCATTTCTTTTTCATTTATTTCTGATCTGAACTTTATGATTTCTTTTTCCTGCTAACTTTGGCATTTTTTGGTTCTTTCTTTAATTGCTTTAGGTGTAAGGTTAGGAGTTTTATTTGAAATTTTTCCTGTTTCTTGAGGTAGGTTTGTTTTGTCATAAACTTCCCTCTTAGAACTGATTTGCTGCATCCCATAGGTTTTGGGTCATCGTGTTTTCATTGTCATTTGTTTCTGGGTATTTTTTTTATTTCCTCTTTGATTTCTTCAGTGATCTCTTGGTTATTTAGTAGCATATTGTTTAGCCTCCATGTGTTTGTATTTTTTGCAGTTTTTTCCTATAACTGAATTCTAGTCTCGCAGCATTGTGTCCAGAAAATATACTTGATACGATTTCACTTTCCTTAAATTTACCAAGGCTTCACTTGTGACCCAAGATATGATCTATCCTGCAGAATAT
Organism: Grampus griseus; assembly: GCF_964374135.1. Lineage (NCBI taxonomy): Eukaryota > Metazoa > Chordata > Mammalia > Artiodactyla > Delphinidae > Grampus > Grampus griseus. The sequence continues at coordinate 56,408,084 of NC_138999.1, forward strand.
TCCATGAGCACTTGAGAAGAAAGTGTATTCTGTTGTTCTTGGATGGAATGTCTTGTAAATATCAATTAAATCCATCAGGACTCGTGTCATTTAAAGCTTGTGTTTCCTTTTTTATTTTCATTTTGGATGATCTTTCCTTTAATGAAAGCAGGGTGTTAAAGTCCCCTATTATGATTGTGTTATTGTTGATTTCCCCTTTTATGGTTGTTAGCAGTTGCCTTATGTATTGAGGTGCTTCTCTGATGGGTGCATACATATTTACAATTGCTATATCTTCTTCTTGGATTGATCCCTTTATCATTATGTAGTGTCCTTCTTTGTCTCTTGTAATAGTCTTTATCTTAAAGCCTATTTTGTGTGATATGAGAATTGCTCCTGCAGCTTTCTTTTGATTTCCATTTGCATGGAATATCTTTTTCCATCCCCTCACTTTCAGTCTATATATGTCCCTATGTCTGAAGTGGGTCTCTTGTAGACAACATGTATACAGATCCTGTTTTTGTATACTTTCGGCCAGTCTCTGTCTTTTTGTTGGAGCATTTAATCCATTTACATTTAAGGTCATTATCAATTGTGTTTGTTCCTATTACCATTTTCTTTTTTCTTTTTTTTTTTTTTTTTTTTTTGGTCTGCTTGAGAAGGACCCAGGTCTTCTCTAACAACTTAATATGGCTGGCCTCCTAGGATCCTGGAGTGAGCAGTGCCCCAAGGGCCTAGGTCTCTGTCATCAACAGCTACCTGGCAGAACCCTGACCTTTTTTTTTTTCCATATAATTAATATTTATTAAATTTGTTTGTTAGCTTGGTTTTGTTTTTTTTCTTGTAATAACTTTATTTTTTTTACATCTTTATTGGAGTATAATTGCTTTACAATGGTGTGTTAGTTTCTGCTTTACAACAAAATGAATCAGTTAGACATATACATATTTTCCCATATCTCTTCCCTCTTGCATCTCCCTCCCTCCCACCCTCCCTATCCAACTTCTCCAGGCGGTCACAAAGCACCAAGCTGATTTCCCGGTGCTATGTGGCTGCTTCCCACTAGCTATCTACCTTAAGTTTGGTAGTGTATATATGTCCATGCCTCTCTCTCGCTTTGTCACAGCTTACTCTTCGCCCTCCCCATATGCTCAAGTCCATTCTCTAGTAGGTCTGTGTCTTTATTCCTGTTTTACCCCTAGGTTTTTCATGACATTTTTTCCCTTAAATTCCATATATATGTGTTAGCATACAGTATTTGTCTCTGTCTTTCTGACTTACATCACTCTGCATGACAGAGTCTAGGGGTATCCAACTCATTATAAATAGCTCAATTTCGTTTCTCTTTATGGCTGAGTAATATTACATTGCATATATGTGCCATATCTTCTCTATCCATTCATCCAATGATGGACACTTAGGTTGTTTCCATATCCGGGCTACTGTAAATAGAGCTGCAATGAACATTTTGATACATGACTCTTTTTGAATTATGTTTTTCTCAGGGTATATGCCCAGTAGTGGGATTGCTGGGTCATATGGTAGTTCTATTTGTAGTTTTTAAAGGAACCTCCATGCTGTTCTCCACAGTGGCTGTATCAATTTACATTCCCACCAACAGTGCAAGAGTGTTCCCTTTTCTCCACACCCTCTCCAGCATTTATTGTTTCTAGATATTTTGATGATGGCCATTCTGACTGGTGTGACATGATATCTATTTGTAATTTTGATTTGCATTTCTCTAATGATGAGTGATGCTGAGCATTCTTTCATGTGTTTGTTGGCAGTCTGTATATCTTCTTTGGAGAATTGTCTACTTAGGTCTTCTGCCCATTTTTGGATTGGGTTGTTTGGTTTTTTTTTTATTAAGTTTCATGAGCTGCTTATAAATTTTGGAGATAAATCCTTTGTCAGTTGCCTCATTAGCAAATATTTTCTCCCATTGTGAGGGTTGTATTTTGGTCTTGTTTATGGTTTCCTTTGCTGTGCAAAATCATTGAAGTTTCATTACGTCCCATTGGTTTATTTTTGTTTTTATTTCCATTTCTCTAGGAGGTGGATCAAAAAGGATCTTGCTGTGATTTATGTCATAGAGTGTCCTGACTATGTTTTCCGCTAAGAGTTTGATAGTTTCTGGTCTTACATTTAGGTCTTTAATCCATTTTGAGCTATTTATGTGTATGGTGTTAGGGAGTGATCTAATCTCATACTTTTACATATAGCTGTCCAGTTTTCCTAACACCACTTATTGAAGAGACTGTCCTTTCTCTGCTGTACATTCCTGTCTCCTTTATCAAAGATAAGGTGACCATATGTGCATGGGTTTATCTCTGGGCTTTCTATCCTGTTCCATTGATCTATCTTTCTGTTTTTGTGTCAGTACCATACTGTCTTGATTACTGTAGCTTTGTAGTATAGTCTGAAGTCAGGGAGCCAGATTCCTCCAGCTCTGGTTTCCATTCTCAAGACCGCTTTGGCCATTCGGGGTCTTTTGTGTTTCCATACAAATTCTGAAATTTTTTGTTCTAGTTCTGTGAGAAATGCCAGTGGTAGTTTGATAGGGATTGCATTGAATCTGCAGATTGCTTTGGGTAGTAGAGTCATTTTCACAATGTTGATTCTTCCAATCCAAGAACATGGTATATCTCTCCATCTATTTGTATTATCTTTAATTTCTTTCATCAGTGTCTTATAATTTTCTGCATACAGGTCTTTTGTCTCCTTAGGTAGGTTTATTCCTAGATATTTTATTCTTTTTGTTGCAATGGTAAATGGGAGTGTTTTCTTGATTTCAATTTCAGAGTTTTCATCATTAGTGTATAGGAATGCCAGAGATTTCTATGCATTAATTTTGTATCCTGCTACTTTACCAAATTCATTGATTAGCTCTAGTAGTTTTCTGGTAGCATCTTTAAGATTCTCTATGTATAGTATCATGTCATCTGCAAACAGTGACAGTTTTACTTCCTCTTTTCCAATTTGGATTCTTTTTATTTCCTTTCTTCTCTGATTGTTGTGGCTAAAACTTCCAAAACTATGTTGAATAAGAGTGGTGAGAGTGGGCAACCTTGTCTTGCTCCTGATCTTAGTGGAAATTCTTTCAGTTTTTCACCATTGGGGACGATGTTGGTTGTGGGTTTGTCATATATGGCCTTTATTATGTTGAGGAAAGTTCCCTCTATGTCAACTTTCTGCAGGGTTTTTGTCATAAAAAATGTGTTGAATTTTGTCAAAAGCTTTCTCTGCATCTATTGAGATGATCATATGGTTTTTCTCCTTCAGTTTGTTAATATGGTGTATCACATTGAATGATTTGCATATATTGAAGAATCCTTGCATTCCTGGAATAAACCCCACTTGATCATGGAGTATGACCCTTTTAATGTGCCGTTGGATTCTGTTTGCTAGTATTTTGTTGAGGATTTTTGCATCTATGTTCATCAGTTATATTGGCCTGCAATTTTCTTTCTTTGTGACATCCTTGTCTGGTTTTGGTTTCAGTGTGATGGTGGCCTCATAGAAGGAGTTTGGGAGTGTTCCTCCCTCTGCTATATTTTGGAAGAGTTTGAGAAGGATAGCTGTTAGCTCTTCTCTAAATGTTTGATAGAATTCACCTGTGAATCCATATGGTCCTGGGCTTTTGTTTGTTGGAAGATTTTTAATCACAGTTTCAATTTCAGTGCTTGTGATTGGTCTGTTCATATTTTCTATTTCTTCTTGATTCAGTATTGGTAGGTTGTGCCTTTCTAAGAATTTTTCCATTTCTTCCAGGTTGTCCATTTTATTGGCATAGAGTTGCTTGTAGTAATCTCTCATGATCTTTTGTATTTCTGCAGTATCAGTTGTTACTTCTCCTTTTTCATTTCTAATTCTATTGATTTGAGTCTTCTCCCTTCTTTTCTTGATAAGTCTGGCTAATGGTTTATTAATTTTGTTTATCTTCTCAAAGAACCAGCTCTTAGTTTTATTGATCTTTGCTATTGTTTCCTTCATTTCTTTTTCATTTATTTCTGATCTGACTTTTATGATTTCTCTTCTTCTGCTAACTTTGGGGTTTTTTTGTTCTTCTTTCTCTAATTGCTTTAGGTGCAAGGTTAGGTTGTTTATTTGAAATGTTTCCTGTTTCTTAAGGTAGCATTGTATTGCTATAAACTTCCTTCTTAGAACTGCTTCTGCTGCATCCCATAGATTTTCGGTCATCGTATCTCCATTGTCATATGTTTCTAGGTATGTTTTTATTTCCTCTTTGATTTCTTCAGTGATCACTTCATTATTAAGTAGTGTATTGTTTAGCCTCCATGTGTTTGTATTTTTTACAGATCTTTTCCTGTAATTGATATCTAGTCTCATAGTGTTGTGGTCAGAAAAGATACTTGATACACTTTCAATTTTCTTAAATTTACCAAGGCTTGATTTGTGACCCAAGATATGATCTATCCTGGAGAATGTTCCATGAGCACTAGAGAAAAATGTGAATTCTGTTCTTTTTGAATGGAATGTCCTAAAAATATCAATTAAGTCCATCTTGTTTAATGTATCATTTGAAGCTTGTGTTTCCTTATTTATTTTCATTTTGGATGATCTGTCCATTGGTGAAAGTGGGGTGTTAAAGTCCACTACTATGAATGTGGTACTGTCAATTTCCCCTTTTATGGCTTTTAGTATTTGCTTTATGTATTGAGGTGCTCCTATGTTGGGTGCATACATATTTACAACTGTTCTATCTTCTTGTATTGATCCCTTGATCATTATGTAGTGTCCTTTTTCGTCTCTTCTAATAGTCTTTATTTTAAAGTCTATGTTGTCTCATATGATTATTGCCACACCACCTTTCTTTTGGTTTCCATTTGCATGAAATATATTTTTCCATCCCCTTACTTTCAGTCTGTATGTGTCCCTAGGTCTGAAGTGTGTCTCTTGTAGACAGCTAATATATGGGTCTTGTTTTTGTATCCATTAAGCTAATCTGTGTCTTTTGGTGGGAGCATTTAGTCCATTTACATTTAAGGTAACTATCGATATGTATGTTCCTATTCCAATTTTCTAAATTGTTTTGGGTTCGTTACTGTAGGTCTTTTCCTTCTCTTGTGTTTCTTGTCTAGAGAAGTTCCTTTAGCAGTTGTTGTAGAGCTGGTTTTGTCGTTCTGAACTCTCAGCTTTTGCCTGTCTGTAAAGGTTTTAATTTCTCCATCAAATCTGAATGAGATCCTTGCTGGGTAGAGTAATCTTGGTTGCAGCTTTTTCTCCTTCATCACTTTAAATATGTCTTGCCAGTCCCTTCTGGCTTGCAGAGTTTCTGCTAAAAAATCATCTGTTAACCTTATAGGGATTCCCTTGTGTGTTATTTGTTGTTTTTCCCTTGCTGCTTTTAATCTGTTTTCTTTGTATTTAATTTTTGACAGTTTGATTAATATGTGTCTTGGAGTATTTCTCCTTGGATTTATCCTGTATTGGACTCTCTGTGCTTCCTGGATTTGATTAACTATTTCCTTTCCCATATTAGGGAAGTTTTCAACTATAATCTCTTCAAATATTTTCTCAGTCCCTTTCTTTTTCTCTTCTTCTTCTGGAAAGCCTATAATTCGAATGTTGGTGTGTTTAATGTTGTCCCAGAGGTCTCTGAGACCGTCCTCAGTTCTTTTCATTCTCTTTTCTTTATTCTGTTCTGCAGTAGTTATTTTCACTATTTTATCTTCCAGGTCACTTATCCGTTCTTCTGCCTCAGTTATTCTGCTATTGATCCCATCTAGAGTATTTTTCATTTCATTTCTTGTGTTGTTCATCATTGTTTGTTTCATCTTTAATTCTTCTAGGTCCTTGTTAAATGTTCCTTGCATTTTGTCTATTCTATTTCCAAGATTTTGGATCGTCTTTACTATCATTATTCTGAATTCTTTTTCTGGTAGACTGCCTATTTCCTCTTCGTTTGTTAGTTCTGGTGGGTTTTTATCTTGCTCCTTCATCTGCTCTGTGTTTTTCAGTCTTCTCATTTTGCTTATCTTACTGTGTTTGGGGTCTCCTTTTTCCAGGCTGCAGGTTTGTAGTTCCCGTTGTTTTTGGTGTCTGTCCCCAGTGGCTAAGGTTGGTTCGGTGGGTTGTGTAGGCTTCCTGTTGGAGGGGACTAGTGCCTGTGTCTGGTGGATGAGGCTGGATCTTGTCTTTCTGGTGGGCAGGTCCACATCTGGTGGTGTGTTTTGGGGTGTCTGTGGACTTATGATTTGGGGCAGCCTCTCTGCTAATGGGTAGGGTTGTGTTCCTACCTTGCTCATTGTTTGATATAGGATGTCCAGCACTGTAGGTTGCTGCTTGTTGAGTGAATCTGGGTGCTGGTGTTGAGATGGAGATCTCTGGCAGATTTTTACCATTTGATATTATGTGTAGCTGAGAGGTCTCTTGTGGACCAGTGTTCTGAAGCTCGCTCTCCCACCTCAGAGGCACAGCTCTAACTCCTGGATGCAGCACCATGAGCCTTTCATCCACATGGCTAAGAAGAAAAGGGAGAAAAAGTAGAAAGAAAGAATTAGTAGAAGTAGAAAGAAAGAAAGAAACAAAGGAGGGAGGGAGGGATGAAGGAAGGAGGGAAGGAAGGAAAAAGGCAAGAAAGAAAATAAAGTAAAATAAAATAAAGTAACATAAAATATAATAAGTTTATTAAAATAAAAAAGTAATTATTAAGAGAAAAAACCCAAAAAAACAGACGGATAGAACCCTGGGACAAATGGTGGAAGCAAAGTTATACAGACAAAATCTCACACAGAAGCATACACATACACACTCACAAAAAGAGGAAAAGGGGAAAAAATCATAAATCTTGCTCTCAAAGTCCACCTCCTTAATTTGGGATGATTCGTTGTCTAAAGGAGGGAAGGAAGGAAAGAAAGAACGAAGATAAAGTAAAATAAAATAAAGTTATTAAAATAAAAATTAATTATTAAGAAAAATATTTTTTAAAAAAACACAGACGGATAGAACCCTGGGACAAATGGTGGAAGCAAAGCTATACAGACAAAATCTCACACAGAAGCATACACATACAGACTCACAAAAAGAGGAAAAGGGGAAAAAATTATAAATCTTGCTCTCAAAGTCCACTTCTTAATTTGGGATGATTCGTTGTCTATTCATGTATTCCACAGTTGCAGGGTACATCAAGTTGATTTTGGAGCTTTAATCCGCTGCTTCTGAGGCTGCTGGGAGAGATTTCCCTTTCTCTTCTTTGTTCTCACAGCTCCCAGGGGCTTAGCTCTGGATTTGGCCCCGCCTCCGCGTGTAGGTCACTGGAGGGTGTCTGTTCTTCGCTCAGACAGGATGGGGTTAAAGGAGCTGCTGATTCGGGGACTCTGGCTCACTCAGGCCGGGGGGAGGGAGGGCCACAGAGTGCAGGGAGAGCCTGCGGCGGCAGAGGCTGACGTGACATTGCACCAGCCTGAGGCTCACCGTGCGTTCTCCCGGGGTCGTTGTCCCTGGATCCCGGGACCCTGGCAGTGGCGGGCTGCACAGGCTGCCCAGAAGGGGGTGTGGATAGTGACCTGTGCTCACATACAGGCCTCTTGGTTGTGGCAGCAGCAGCCTTAGTGTCTCATGCCCGTCTCTGGGGTCCACGCTTTTAGCTGTGTCTCGCGCCCGTCTCTGGAGCTCCTTTAAGCAGTGCTCTTAATCCCCTCTCTTCGAGCACCAGGAAAGAAAAAGGGAAGAAAAAGTCTCTTGCCTCTTCGGCAGGTCCAAACTTTTCCCCGGACTCCCTCCCGGCCAGCCGTGGTGCACTAACTGCCTGCAGGCTGTGTTCATGCTGCCAACCCCAGTCCTCTCCCTGTGCTCCGACCAAAGCCCAAGCCTCAGCTCCCAGCCCTGCCCGCCCCGGCGGGGGAGCAGACAAGCTTCTCTGGCTGGTGAGTGCTCGTCGGCACCGATCCTCTGTGCGGGAATTTCTCTGCTTTGCCCTCTGCACCCCTGTGGCTGTGCTGTCCTCCGTGGCTCTGAAGCTTTCCCCCTCCGCCACCCACAGTCTCTGCCCACGAAGGGGCTTCCTAGTGTGTGGAAACCTTTCTTCCTTCACAGCTCCCTCCCACTGGTGCAGGTACCGTCCCTATCCTTTTGTCTCTGTTTATTCTTTTTTCTTTCTCCCTACCCAGGTACGTGGGGGATTTCTTGCCTTTTGGGAGGTCTGAGGTCTTCTGCCAGCGTTCAGTAGGTGTTCTGTAGGAGTTGTTCCACATGTAGATGTATTTCTGGTGTATCTGTGGGGAGGAAGGTGATCTCCGCGTCTTACTCTTCCGCCATCTTCCCGGAAGTCCTCCTACCATTTTCTTAATTGTTTTGGGTTTGTTTTTGTAGGTCTTTTCCTTTTCTTGTGTTTCCTGCCTAGAGAAGTTCCTTTAGCATTTGTGTAAAGCTGGTTTGGTGGTGCTGAATTCTCTTAGCTTTTGTTTGTTTTTAAAGGTTTTAAATTCTCTGTTGAACCTGAATGAGATCCTTCTTGGGTAGAGTAATCTTGGTTGTAGGGTTTTCCCTTTCATTACTTTAAGTATGTCCTGCCACTCCCTTCTGGCTTGCAGAGTTTCTGCTGAAAGATCAGCTGTAAACCTTATGGGGCTTCCCTTGTATGTTAATTGTTGCAGTCCCTTGCTGATTTTAATATTTTTTCTTTCTATTTAATTTTTGATTGTTTGATTAATGCATGTCTTTGCATGTTTCTCCTTGGATTTATACTGCACGGTACTCTCTGCACTCCTGGATTTGATTGACTTTTCCTTTCCCATGTTAGGGAAGTTTTCAACTATAATCTCTTCAAATATTTTCTCAGACCCTTTCTTTTTCTCTTCTTCTTCTGGAACCCCTATAATTCTAATATTGGTGCAGTTTATGTTGCCCTAGAGGTCTCTGAGACTGTCCTCAATTCTTTTAATTCTTTATTCTGTTCTGCGGCAGTTATTTCCACTATTTTATTTTCCAGGTCACTTATCCATTCTTCTGCCACATTTATTCTGCTATTGATTCCTTCTAGAGAATTTTTAATTTTATTTATTGTCTTGTTCATCATTGTTTGTTTGCTCTTTAATTCTTCTAGTTTCTTGTTAAACATTTCTTGTGTTTTCTCCATTCTATTTCCAAGAGTTTGGATCATCTTTACTATCATTACTCTAAAGTCCTTTTCAGGTAGAGAGCTTACTTCCTCTTCATTTGTTTTGTCTTGTGGGGGTTTACCTTGCTCCTTCATCTGTTGCATATTTCTCTGTCTTCTCTTTTTTTTTCTAACTTACTGTGTTTGGGGTGTACTTTTTGCAGGCTGCAGGTTCATAGTTCCTGTTATTTTTGGTTTCTGCCCCCCAGTGAGTGAGGTTGATTCAGTGCCTTTTATAGGCTTCCTGGTGTCTGTGTTCTGGTGGGTGGGGCTGGATCTTGTCTTTCTGGTGGGCAATGTCATGTCTGCTGTTGTGTTTTGGGGTGTCTGTGAACTTAGTATGACTGTGCAGCCTCTCTGCTAATGGTTGGGGTTGTGTTCCTGTCTTACTAGTTCTTTGGCATGGGGCATCCAGCACTGATGCTTGCTGGTCATTTGGTGGAGCCGGGTTTTAGTGTTGAGATGGAGATGTCTGGGAGAGCTCTCACCAATTGATATTACATGGGACCAGGAGGTCTCTGATGGTCCAATATCCTTGACTCAGCTCTCCCACCTCAGAGTCTCAGGCCTAACACCTGGCTGGAGCACCACGACCCTGCCAGCCACAGAGCTCAGAAGGAAGAAAAAAAAAAGGAAGAAAAATAATAATAAAATAAAAAATTAAATGAAATTAAAAAACAAAAAAAGAAGAGAGCAACCAAACCAATAAATCCACCAATGATAGAAAGCACTAAACATTAAACTAAGATAAACATAACAATCAGAAACAAATCAGTTGCAGAAAGAAAACCCCAAGTCTGCAGTTGTTCCCAAACTCCACCACCTCAATTTTGGGAACTTTCATTGTCTATTCAGGTATTCCACAGATACAGGGCTCATCAAGTTGTTTGTGGGGATTTAATCTGTTGCTCCTGAGGCTGCAAAGAGAAATTTCCTTTTCTCTTACTTGTTCACCCAGCTCCTTGGGTTCAGCTCTGGTTTGGGCCTTCCTCTGTGTGTAGGTCACCCTCAGGTGTCTGTTCCCCACCCAGACTGGAGAGGGTTAAAGCAGCAGCTGATTAGGGCTCTCTTGGTCACTCAATTCAGGGAGAGGGAGGTATACGGTAGTCATAATTGGAATGTGGGGTGAGCCTGTGGTGGCAGAGGCTGGCATGACATTGCAGCAACTTGAAGCATGCCATTCATTCTTCCAGGGAAGTTGTCCTTGGATATCATGACCCTAGCAGTGCGGTGCTGCACAGGCTCCCTGGCGGGTTTGGGTAGTGACCTGTGTTTGTGCACAGAATTCTTGGTGGCAGCAGCCTTAGCATTTAATGCCCGTCTCTGGGGTCTGAGCTGATAGCCATGGCTCAAGCCCGACTCTGGAGCTCACTTAGGCAGTGCTCTGCCTTCTGCTGGCACATGGGGAAGCAACCCCCTTTCCTCGTGCACCCCAAAACTATGGTCTTTTGCCTCTTCAGCAGGTCCAGTCTTTTTCCCTGACTCCCTCCTGGTTAGTTGTGGCGCACTAGCCTCCTTCAGGCTGTCTTCACTCAGCCAACCCCAGTCCTCTTCCTGGGATCTGACCTCCAAAGCCCGAGCTTCAGCTCCCATCCCCCACCCATCCCGGTAGGTGTGCAGACAAGCAGGTTGGTGAGTTCTGGTTGGCACTGATCCACTGTGCAAGAATCTCTCCACTTTGCCCTCTGCACCCCTGTTGCTGCATTCTTCTCTGTGGCTCTGAGGCTCCCCCCCTGACCACCCCCTGTCCCTGCCAGTGAAGGGGCTTCCTAGTGTGTGGTAACTTTTCCTCCTTCACATCTCCCTCCCAGAGGTGCAGGTCCCATCCCTATTCTTTTGTCTCTGTTTTTTTCTTTTTTTCTCTTTTGCCCTACCCAGGTACGTGGGGAGTTTCTTGCCTTTTGGGAAGTCTGAGGTCTTCTGCCAGGACTCATTATGTGTTCTATAGGAGTTATTCCACATGTAGATGTATTTTTGATGTATTTGTGGGGAGGAAGTTGATCTCCATGTCTTACTCCTCTGCCTTCTTGAAGGTCTCCTCTCTCATATCTTCTTTTGGTCTCACACCTATATAGCCAACTGCTTGTTGGGCATCAGAAGCCTAGATGTGCCACAGATATTTTTCTAAATTCACCAAATCCCAACTTAACTCATCACTTCCCTTTCCTAAACTAGTTGTTTCAGTTAGGAGGCTTTAAGGTACAAATACCAGAAATTAAGTAAATTAAATTATGGTAAAATTATAACAATTTGTTGTCTTTAACAAACACACTGGAGATGGTCACATATGCTGGCCAATTCAGTGGCTCAGTAGTATCAAGGATCCAGGTCCTTTCCATATGTTTTCTGTATTATCATCAGCATGTCAACTACTCCTCTTATGGTCAAAAAAATGGCCATAGTAGTGCCAGACATTGTTTTTATAATAATGTCCAAACACTGAAAGACAGGGAGATCCTTCCTTTTGAACATTTTTAGAGAGAGAAAATCTTTCCTAGAAGCTCCACAACAGATTTCTCTTCACTTGTCATTGGTAAGAATTGTACCACATGCTTTATGCTTTACAAGTTAGGCTTAGATTCAGCAGCAACACGGCAGAAAAACAAACAAACAAATCAAAACAGGTGACCTAAATATGATAAAATTTTATACAGGAGAACAGAGGTATGCAGTCCAGGGCTGGTATGGTAGCTTCATAAACTCATCAGAAACCCAGGATCCTTCCAGTCTTCTATTTTGTCATCCTTAAGGAATTGCCCATATCTACATGATCCTAGAAGGCTGTTGAAGATCCATTCATCACATCCATGTTCAGGAAGGAATATGGTACAAATAAATGAGAAGGTGTATCCTCTCCATTTTAAAGTCTTCCAATTAAATCTCACTGGCCAAAACTTAGTGGCATAACCACAGCCAGCTGCAAGAAAATCTGGCAGTAATGTGCCAGGCTAAAAATTGGCACTCTATTGCTAAGAATGAAATGGAAAATGGATATTTGGGGATGACCAGCGCTCTGAAGAACATAATCCTTTTAAATCAATCACTGGAGAAGGAAATAAAATTTCCATTATTAGTTCATACCAGTGACTCCCAGTCAGGGGTGATTTTGTCCTCCAGGAAACATTTGACAATGTCTGGAGACATTTTTAGTTATCACAACTTGGGGGAAGTGTTGCTACTAGTACCTGGTAGTTAGAAGACCAGGAAGCTGCTAAACATCCTGCAAAGCACAAGACAGGACCCCACATCAAAGAATTACTTAGCCTAAAATGTTAATAAGGCTGGGAGCTTAGAAACTCTGGCTTAGACTTATCAAGATCTACCACAAACTTACCTTGGGCTCTTGGGCTGGAGAAAAGCCCAGGCTTTTCTAGCTTTCCATATGTCAGTGAATGGTAAATAATCTATCCAGCTGTCCAGGCTAAAATTCTGGGAATTGTCCTTCCTTGGCTTAAAACTCTACAGTGGCTTCTCGTTGCTTTCAGGATAAAGACAAAACCCTTAATATGACCTGAGAGAACCTACATTGTCTGGGCTCTACCAGCTTTGTAACATACCACTCTCCCCTTGCTCTCTGTGGTCCAGCTATACTGGCCTTTTCTTTCAGTTTCTCAAATGTGTTATAGTCTTTCCCAACTCTCCTCTGCTTCATCTTTCAGATCCAACTTCAGTAGACTGATAGCATTAGTGGTCTTAATTATTCACCCTTCCCTCTATCCATGCCCACTGGCATGTAATATTGTAGTATCCTTCCACTCTGACTAGACCTGCCTATGTGATTTGCTTCAGTCAGTGGAAAGTTGGCATAAGTGACAGGGTGCTGATTCTGAAGCTAGGCATTGAGAAACATTTTGTGCCTTCTCATCCCTGTAGTCAATCCAAGACAAGCCCAGACAAAATCAGTAGAACCTCAGATGACCTGCAGATATTTGAGTGTGAAATAAATGCTTATTGTTATATGGCATTGAGATTCTGTGATTGTTATGCAGCATAACTGTGGCAGAAGCTGACTGATAAACACCTCAATCCAATATCACCAAATTCTGTTCATTCTACTGCTTGTCATCCCACTGACTCAGTTCTGACCTTTAAAATGTTCTAACTGGTCTCCCTATTTCTAGGCCTTCCCTCCTCCAGCCAATCCTCCACACTGCTTCCATAATTATCATTCAAAACAAAAGAAAACAAAAAATTATCATGTTACTCTCCTGCTTAAAATTCTTTGATGTCTCTCCATTGCCTTCAGGATAAGATCCAAACCCCTAAGCCTTACATTGCAGGCTTCCTTTCTATGCTACTTTTACCTTTAAAATCTCATCTGCTTTGTCCTCCCTGGTATCCCCCAATCACAAGGCTCAAACATGCTCTGTACTTTAAAGCCTGTAGACCTCTACTCTTCCCTCTGTTCCCTTCCCTCCCCTCATTTGGGTAAAATTCATTTTCAGCTTTCTAGGTGAACTCAAATACCAGTTCTTCTGTGCGGCCTTCCCTGATTCCCTTCACTTCCTCTCAGATGGAAAATATCATGCCTCTCCTTTGTGCTTCCATGAGGAGCTGTTTAGCTCACACTTCCTTTAGCTTTGAATTATAATTAGTTCCTTAAGCAGTCACCTGTCCCATCCCCTGTGAACTTCCTTTTGTTATTTTTATCCCAGTCCCCTTCCTTGCTCCCACAACCTCCCCATATCTAACATGGAACCTGGAACAAAGTAAGTAATGTGTGTTGCAAAGGAAGAAATCTCTAATTTTAAGCCTGTAATGATAGATCTTTAAGGTGTTATATTAGGGGCAGTTATATCCCATCAAATTATCTTCCCTTCCCTGCCTTCACATTTCCAACCATAATTATCTATTAATAAGAAAGTCATTGGGGTAACAAACTCTCCCTTTGAAAGTTATATAACACCAAGGAGGGGGGAAGTCTTCATTACTGTGTAGCCTAGGTCTTTCCTCTCATATATCTACCTGAGATAAGGTAATAAGCATTTTGTTGTATACAGAAGTGGAGCACAGATGCTCTGTAGAGCTGTACAGGATGCACATTCCAGCTCTAAGTGGTGCCACTCAGATAGGTTCGGGGTAGGGGTGTGGAGTGGGGGCTAAGTATAGTGACTCTGAAATACAGGAAATAAGAGAGAGAGTAACCGGAGAGAGCTGAGGAGGCCAAGAGAGGAGAGGATACGTGAAGAGAGATGAGACAATGAGAGAAGTGATAAAAAAAGAAAGTCTGGAGGCTATAGCAATTTTTCCATGTGCCTCTAGTCTATGAGCCTTTATTCTGCAGCAATCTTAGAACATGAAGACCATGATCCAGGACAGAATTGCCTTGGAGAGGGTAAACACACACTTTGTGGGTGGTCTGCCTACTAAGCCCATGGTACCAAATATCCTCAGCCTTTGCTTCCATGCCCAACTTTATGCTTCAAGGAGTTTCCAAATACTTCTTGCTCTGTATCTCAATTCCCTAGTTTGCCACTGACTCCCTGTGTGACCTTGGGTTGATCCTTTCTACTCTTTAGGCTTCTGGGTCCCCATTTGTAGCATGAGTGGGGGGTTGATAAAATGTTTTACAAGGATTTGACTCAAGGATACTGTGTATCTATGATTCCATAACTATAAGGTGTGTTTGTGAGTGTGAGTGTATAGGTATGTATATGAATTTGGACATGTCTCTGCCCCTTGGGCTTCAGTTAACTTATAAAATGGGTATATTTGATCCAGGTCTCTTAAGGTCCTTCAAGTTTATAAATATCCATAATTCCACAATTCTGCAGTCCAAGTCTTTTCCTCTAAGTCAGATTTTCTTTTTTTGTATCTTTATTATCCTCCTATCCATTTTCTCTGTAGCTCAAGGATGCTTCCCTTCTTGCAACTCCCAGAAAGAAACATGAATATTTCTAGGCCCTGCCCTAGATCTGGGGAGCTGTGTTCCCTTCTGGTCACACTACTCTCAGCTCCAAAGAGCTATGAAAATGCCAGCTGCTTGGAGCTGTCTCCCACTGCTAATAGGTTTTTTTTTTCCAGTTGTCTTGAGAAACTAAATTATTCTCCAAATAAACTCCACTTAGGTTTATAATAAATGTGATTTAAGTGAAAAAATTATCACCCACTTAGGCTGAGAAAACCACTTCAATCTCTCCAGGGAAGAAATGCTTTCATTAACCAGGGCCTCTCCCAGAGTCTTCAAGGCAAAGACCTCACCCTGGGGGTGGCACTCAGAGAAATGCAAATACTGTTGGACTGGAGTGAGCTCACAACTAGTCCCAGCCCTCCTGAGGGACACAGACATTCAGGGTCCATTGAGCCCTCAAGGGGATCATCCTAGACAGCTCCCTTCCCTCAAGCTGGGCAGCCTTTCTTCCAAGCCAGACAGTTGAGATCTCTCCTGTTTGTAAAGATCTTTGGATGTCTCATTACTATTCAAGCCACAGTTTAAAGATCCATATGGATTCTTAAAGATCATCAGATCTAACTGCCTTGTTGAAGAGAGGCAGTTCTCTCAGTCTCTGGGGAGACTGAGGCCTAGAGAAAAAAAAAAAAAGGACTTGCCCAAGGTCACAGGATCAATCAGTGGCAATACCAGAGTCTCCTCAGCCTGTGGAAGAGCAGCAACCACATAGTAGTTTGATTTTTACAATTCTCCCTACCTCATTCTTTCCCATTTATCACCCAGTGCTCTAGTCTAAATCATGCTTGTCAGTTTTTGGTTTTGTGTGAGTACCCAATTTTTGGATGCAATGGAAACTATCAGAGAGTGGGACCTACACTTACCTACAGTCTGGCTCAAAGCATTTACCAGCCACATCTGATTCTGTTTGGGACCTTGGTTATCTGACAGCATAAGCCTATTACGAGCCCCTGGTATTTTTTTAATGACTTCTCTGGCTGAGTTCCCAGCCTCTTTATCCATAATCAAGGACAGCTGCCCCATCCTTCACACAGACAGGAGCTGCTGTAGGCCCTGAAATCTCCGTCTCTCCCTAAGAAACACCTCTAAGAGCATGTTCCATAGAAGGAAGAGAGTGGAATGGAATCTTTCAACTCTGAAAATCTTGGTGACTTAGTCCTCTTCCATTCCAACTCCTGTTTCTCTCCAGAACCCACCCTCAACACTAGTCCCCTCTGCTGACAGGTAGCCTAGTGCATTCTAGTACCATATATCTTCATAAAACAGGAGGCCTGGCAATACATTTTAGGACAACGTGAAAGAGGGACTTATAAACTCTGTTATTGGAAAGTCTAGGGCACACATAGAATATGATTCCCATAGCTGCATTTTTTATTCATTCACTTGTCAATAATTCATTCATTCCTTAACAGTCACCAAGTGTCTATTGTGGGTCAGGCTATGTGTGACATGCTGGGGATAAAGAAATAAGGCACAGACCGTTATCTTCAAGGAGTCCACAGATTAGTAGGAGCAAGTGTGACAATTTTATAATATACAGTGATCCATGTCAGATCAGGGTTAGGTACAAAATGTTGAGTAAGTATATGTGAATGCCTTATTTTGCTTAGGGGATTCCAGCAACATTTCACAAAGGAGATAATTTTTCAGTAATTTTGTAAGGAAAAAAGGGAGTTTGCTGACAAAAATAAGAAAGAGTACCCCAAGCAGTGGGACTACCATATCAAAAGCCCATGGCTGAATTTTAATAGCTAACATTTATTGAGAACCTACTATGTGTCAGGTACTTTATGCATTAACTCATTTAATCCAGACAATAACCCTATGAAGTAGGTAATATTGCAACCTTATTTACAGATGGGAAACTAAGACACATAAAGGTTATACGACTTGCCCAAGGCTACTTTAACTAGGGAATAGGGGAGGCATTATTTGTACCCAAACAGTTGGACGTCAGAAGTGGAGCTCTTAACCACTACATGGTTTTGCTTCCTTCAGACGGTAGTGGGAAATAGCTTGACTGGGATGTAGGGCTGGAGAAGTAGAGACACAGAGAGTGAAAATGCAAGAAGCAGGTTGGAGAGATCCTAATCAAAAGGTCAAGTGGAAAAGAAAAGGTCAAGTGGAGAAACAAAGAGGAGACATTGGAATGGGGAAGGCATTTGCATTAGTTATGACTCTTCAGGCACAAATTCAGGTCTATGTGGAATACCCTATTTGCTCACCTCTATGTAAGACACTATTGCCACCTCCCAAGGAGGCTTAGGCAAGTTTCCAGAAAAATGGGAGAAGGGCCTCTAATTCCCAGTTTCTCATGGCCACCTCTGACACCCTTGTTATCCAAGACCAGCCAATGGGCCATGAATGAGGCAAGCTGGAAACCACCGGAGGTCATAGGGCCCCAGGCAACTGCTGTCTTTGGCCTTAGTTTGGAAAGAGCTCGTGAGGCTCAAGAGAGGTAGTATTTCAGATTTGGGAGGGAGCTGGGTGAGCAGAGATGTCATTTCCTGAGAGGTGGTGCCAGTGAGGTACCACTGAGGTGCCTCAGTGAGAATTTGTCTTCTGGCCACAAAAACTTGCTTTCAAAATTTAACCACATTAATAAGGTTTTCTTTTTTCATCATTCTTTCTGCCTTTAATCTTTTTTTTAGTAGTTAATAATTTTTTTGTGTGAAATAGCAGTCACTTTCAGTTATGTTGCAAAGAAGCAGAAAATGGGTGTGGCAGACACTGCTTGTCCTTACCCAATATCCATTCTCCTCTTCCTGTCTAACAGAACTCTGATTTTGTTTGGGGCAGAAGTGGGCCCAGCAGGGGTGGGGGAAACCTACACTTCTTAGCCTCCCTCAGCTTGCAGAGGGGTAGCCAGAAGATTTAGTTCTGACCAATGATATGCAAGCAGAAGTAACTGTGTGGCAATTTCACAAAAGAGTTTTTAAAAGAGGATAGACTCAGTGGACACATAACTTTTGCCTTTTCCTGTCCTTACTACCTACAATGCAGACATGGTGCCTGGTGCTATAGGGGCTATCTGTCTCATAGATAGACTCCTATATATACCCTGAGGATGATACCACAGGTAAGAATAGTAGAACATAGAGACACAGGGGCCTGGATACCCAGTGGGTCCTGGACTCTAACTCTTGATTTCTTGCTGAATATATATGTATATATATTACCCCTACTTGTTTAAACCTCTGGGTTTGTTTGTATGCTTGTTTGCTTTTATTATTTGTTGCCAGATGCAATCCAAATTGGTATAGTTCGCATAACTTCTTGAGCTGGAGTTTAAAGACAGAATCCACTGTGGAAGAGGTGATCCTGAGGGATGAGCTGGGGGCAGCCCCTCCTTCTTTCCTGCAGGCTTTTCTTCCCAAGCTTCTCTTTGTCCAAACCTGGGAATTTCTTCTGTTCTGATTAAATCAGGAAGGCTGTTCCCTTACAAGGAGTGGCAGTGAGGACCAGAGCCTTCGAGGGAAAGCAAAACCCAGGAGATAAAATATGGGCATCTGATACAAGCTGTACCTTCCCTCCTACATCTGTCTTTCGGAAATCTTCTCTGGCAAAACCTAGGATGTTCCCTGTTCTGTTTCTTTTTAAATATGCAAATTTAATGAGTTAATGACTACAAGCAAGACAAAGTGATAAAATTGTGCTTCTTTTTTTTTTTGCGGTTCGCGGGCCTCTCACTGTTGTGGCCTCTCCGGTTGCGGAGCACAGGCTACGGATGCGCAGGCTCAACGCCATGGCTCACAGGCCCAGCCGCTCCGCGGCATGTGGGATCTTCCTGGACCGGGGCACGAACCTGTGTGCCCTGCATCTGCAGGCAGACTCTCATCCACTGCGCCACCAGGGAAGCCCTGTGCTTCTTCTATAGACTCGTGACAATGAGATGTTTAGCTATAATTTTCCAATACAAACTTGAAACAATATTCGTATTGAATAAACACCTTCATAAATGAGTCATGTGATGAACACAGAAATTTTGACCAAAGCAAATTGTAAATTGTTGGAATTATTCATATTTTTAATTCAACATGTTTGCTCTATTTAAAAATTAATACCTGTAGAATATCACAATAGATTATATTTTCAGACATTACAGAGAAGGTATATACCATTGTTTATAATCCTTAAAGTACCTCTTAAATTAGAAAATACTGCTATGCTACATATCAAAATTAAAAAACAAAACAAAACAAAAAACATACTGGTTTATTTAAAATATAAACATTTTATTTTATAAATTACTTTAAAATAATAGATATTGATGTGCATTTTAAAAGCACATTAATTCCATCATAACCAATTGGCAAAATTTAGGACAATCATACATCATTTCCATATTCCTTGGTTAAAATTTTTCCTTTATTGTGGCAATTAAATTTAAAAGTAAAATAATGAATTACTGGGAAAATATCAACATCATAATGATTTGCCAGTTTTTTCCAATGGAATAGAATTTAGAATTATGTATCCACTTTAGAAATACTGCAAAGCTCAAACTAGTTGGGAGAATTTAACAACCATTTTTAAGTTCACAAAATACAGTATTTTCATTTAATATTTATAAATATACAGTACTGTTTCCTATACCAATACAGCATTGTACAATAAGTGTAATGCCATCTAAAACTTACAAAGGAGACTCATTTAAACAAGTAGTAAGATAAACAGTAGTACCCATGTTTAGGCACACAAATTGTAAAACTGCAGTTTACTTTTTATGATTGGTTCTGTGCAATTAAAAATGAGACAGGAGAAGGCGGAAGATGGCGGAAGAGTAAGACGCGGAGATCACCTTCCTCCCCACAGATATACCAGAAATACATCTACACGTGGAACAACTCCTACAGAACACCTACTGAAGGCTGGCAGAAGACCTCAGACCTCCCAAAAGGCAAGAAACTCCCCACGTACCTGGGTAGGGCAAAAGAAAAAACAGAGACAAAAGAATAGGGACGGCACCTGCACCAGTGGGAGGGAGCTGTGAAGGAGGAAAAGTTTCCACACTCTAGGAAGCCCCTTCGCGGGCGGAGACTGCGGGAGGCGGAGGGGGGAGCTTCGAAGCTGCGGAGTGCACAGCAACGGGTGCGGAGGGCAAAGCGGGGAGATTCCCGCACAGAGGATCGGTGCCGACCGGCACTCACCAGCCCGAGAGGCTTGTCTGCTCACCCGCCGGGGCGGGCGGGGCTGAGAGCTGAGGCCGGAGCGCAGGGAGAGGACTGGGGTTGGCGGCTTGAACATAGCCTGAAGGGGTTAGTGCACCACAGCTAGCCGGGAGGGAGTCCGGGGAAAAGCCTGCACCAGCAGAAGAGGCAGGAGACTTTTCCTTCCCTCTTTGTTTCCTGGGGCGTGAGGAGAGGGGTTTAAGAACGCTGCTTAAAGGAACTCCAGAGACGGGCGCGAGCCGCGGCTAAAAGCGCGAACCCCAGAGACGGGCGCGAGCCGCGGCTGAAAGCGCGGAATCCAGAGACGGGCGCGAGCCGCGGCTGAGGGCGCGGACTCCAGAGACGGGCGCAAGCCGCGGCTAAAAGCGCGGACCCCAGAGGCGGGCGGGAGACGTTAAGGCTGCTGCTGCCGCCACCAAGGGGCCTGTAGGCGAGCACAGGTCACTCTCCACACCCCTCTTCCGCGGAGCCTGTGCAGCCCGCCACTGCCGGGTTCCCGGGATCCAGGGACAACTTCCCCGGGAGAGCGCACAGCGCGCCTCAGGCTGGTGCAAAGTCACGCCGGCCTTTGCCACCGCAGGCCCGCCCCGCACTCTGTGCCCCTCCGTCCCCGCCGGCCTGAGTGCGCCAGAGCCCCCAATCAGCGGCTCTTTTAACCCCATCCTGTCTGAGCAAAAAACAGACGCCCTCCAGCGATCTACACGCAGTGGCAGGGCCAAATCCAAAGCTTAGCCCTGGGAGCTGTGAGAACAAAGAAGAGAAAGGGAAATCCCTCCCAGCAGCCTCAGAAGCAGCGGATTAAAGCTCCACAATCAACTTGATGTACCCTGCATCTGTGGAATACCTGAATAGACAACCAATCATCCCCAATTAAGGAAGTGGACTTTAGGAGCAAGATCTATGATTTTTTCCCCTTTCCTCTTTTTGTGAATGTGTATGTGTATGCTTCTGTGTGAGATCTTGTCTGTATAGTCTTGCTTCCACCATTTGTCCTAGGGTTCTATCCGTCCATGTTTTTTTTTTAAATTTTTTTTCTTAATAATTAATTTTAATAACCTTATTATACTTTACCTTCGTTCTTTCTTTCTTTCTTTCCGTCCTTCCTTCCCTCCTTTAGACAACGAATCATCCCAAATTGAGGAGGTGGTCTCTGACAGCAAGATTTAGGATTTTTCCCCATTTACCTCTTTTAGTGAGGGTGTATGTGTATGCTTCTGTGTAAGATTTTGTCTGTATAGCTTTGCTTCCAACATTTGTCCTAGGTTCTTTCCGTCCCTTTTTTTTTTTTCTAAATAAGAAGTTTTTAATTCAATAACTTTATTATACTGTATTTTATTTTTACTGTATCTTCTTTCTTTCTGTCTTTTTTCCTTCTTTCCCTCCTTCCTTCCTCCCTCCCTCCCTCCCTCCTTTCTTTCCTTCTTGCCTTCTTTCCTTCTTTGCTTCTTTCTTTCTTTCTTCCTTCCTTCCTACACTCCTTTCCTTCTTTCTTTCCTTATACTTCTACTAATTCCCTCTACTTTTTCTCCCTTTTATCCTGAGCCTGTGGATGAAAAGCTTTGGGTGCTCCAGCCAGGAGGCAGGGCTCTGCCTCTGAGGTAGGACAGCCAACTTCAGGACACTGATCAACAAGAGACCTCCCAGCTCCACATAATATCAAACGGCGAAAATCTCCCAGAGACCTCCATCTTAACACCAGCACTCAGCTTCACTCAACGACCAGCAAGCCACAGTGCTGGAAAACCTATGCCAAACAACTAGCAAAACAGGAACACAACCCCACCCATTAGCAGAGAGGCTGCCTAAAATCATAATAAGTCCACAGACACCCCAAAACACACCACCAGACGTGAACCTGCCCACTAGAGAGACAAGATCCAGCCTCATCCACTACAACACAGGCACTAGCCCCCTCCACCAGGAAGCCTACACAACCCACTGAACCAACCTTAGCCACTAGAGACAGACATCAAAAACAGGAGGAACCACAAACCTGCAGCCTGCAAAAAGGAGACCCCAAACACAGTAAGATAAGCAAAATGAGAAGACAGAAAAACACACAGCAGATAAAGGAGCAAGATAAAAATGCACCAAACCTAACAAATGAAGAGGAAATAGGCAGTCTACCTGAAAGAGAATTCAGAATAATGATAGTAAGGTTGATCCGAAATCTTGGAGATAGAATGGACAATAGATTGGACAAAATGCAAGAATCAGTTAACAAGGACCTAGAAGAACTAAAGATGAAACAAGCAACGATGAACAACACAATAAATGAAATTAAAAGTACTCTAGATGGGATCAATAGCAGAATAACTGAGGCAGAAGAACGGATAAGTGACCTGGAAGATAAAATAGTGGAAATAACTACTGCAGAGCAGAATAAAGAAAAAAGAATGAAAAGAACTGAGGACAGTCTCAGAGACCTCTGGGACAACATTAAACGCACCAACATTCGAATTATAGGGGTTCCAGAAGAAGAAGAGAAAAAGAAAGGGACTGAGAAAATATTTGAAGAGATTATAGTTGAAAACTTCCCTAATATGGGAAAGGAAATAGTTAATCAAGTCCAGGAAGCACAGAGAGTCCCATACAAGATAAATACAAGGAGAAATACGCCAAGACACATATTAATCAAACTGTCAAAAATTAAATACAAAGAAAGCATATTAAAAGCAGCAAGGGAAAAACAACAAATAACACATAAGGGAATCCCCATAAGGTTAACAGCTGATCTCTCAGCAGAAACCCTACAAGCCAGAAGGGAGTGGCAGGACATACTGAAAGTGATGAAGGAGAAAAACATGCAGCCAAGACTACTCTACCCAGCAAGGATCTCATTCAGATTTGATGGAGAAATTAAAACCTTTACAGACAAGCAAAAGCTGAGAGAGTTCAGCACCACCAAACCAGCTATACAACAAATGCTAAAGGATCTTCTCTAGGCAAGAAACACAAGAGAAGGAAAAGACCTATAATAACGAACCCAAAACAATTTAGAAAATGGGAATAGGAACATACATATCGATAATTACCTTAAATGTAAATGGACTAAATGCTCCCACCAAAAGACACAGATTAGCTGAATGGATACAAAAACAAGACCCTTATATATGCTGTCTACAAGAGACCCACTTCAGACCTAGAGACACATACAGACTGAAAGTAAGGGGATGGAAAAAGATATTCCATGCAAATGGAAGCCAAAAGAAAGCTGGAGTAGCAATTCTCATATCAGACAAAATAGACTTTAAAATAAGGACTATTAAAAAAGACAAAGAAGGACACTACATAATGATCAAGGGATCAATCCAAGAAGAAGATATAACAATTGTAAATATTTATGCACCCAACATAGGAGCACCTCAATACATAAGGCAAATACTAACAGCCATAAAAGGGGAAATCGACAGTAACACATTCATAGTAGGGGACTTAAACACCCCACTTTCACCCATGGACAGATCATCCAAAATGAAAATAAATAAGGAAACACAAGCTTTAAATGATACATTAAACAAGATGGACTTAATTGATATTTATAGGACACTCCATCCAAAAACAACAGAATACACATTTTTCTCAAGTGCTCATGGAACATTCTCCAGGATAGATCATATCTTAGGTCACAAATCAAGCCTTGGGAAATTTAAGAAAATTGAAATTGTATCAAGTATCTTTTCTGACCACAACGCCATGAGACTAGATATCAATTACAGGAAAAGATCTGTAAAAAATACAAACACATGGAGGCTAAACAATACACTACTTAATAATGAAGAGATCACTGAAGAAATCAAAGAGGAAATCAAAAAATACCTAGAAACAAATGACAATGGAGACACAACGACCCAAAACCTGTGGGATGCAGCAAAAGCAGTTCTAAGGGGGAAGTTTATAGCAATACAAGCCCACCTTAAGAAGCAGGAAACATCTCGAATAAACAACCTAACCTTGCACCTCAAGCAATTAGAGAAAGAAGAACAAAAAAACCCCAAAGCTAGCAGAAGGAAAGAAATCATAAAAATCAGATCAGAAATAAATGAAAAAGAAATGAAGGAAACAATAGCAAAGATCAATAAAACTAAAAGCTGGTTCTTTGAGAAGATAAACAAAATAGATAAACCACTAGCCAGACTCATCAAGAAAAAAAGGGAGAAGACTCAAATCAATAGAATTAGAAATGAAAAAGGAGAGGTAACAACTGACACTGCAGAAATAAAAGAGATCATGAGAGATTACTACAAGCAACTCTATGCCAATAAAATGGACAATCTGGAAGAAATGGACAAATTCTTAGAAATGCACAACCTGCCAAGACTGAATCAGGAAGAAATAGAAAATATGAACAGACCAATCACAAGCACTGAAATTGAAACTGTGATTAAAAATCTTCCAACAAAGAAAAGCCCAGGACCAGATGGCTTCACAGGCGAATTCTATCAAACCTTTAGGGAAGAGCTAACACCTATCCTTCTCAAACTCTTCCAAAATATAGCAGAGGGAGGACCACTCCCTAACTCCTTCTACGAGGCCACCATCACCTTGATACCAAAACCAGACAAGGATGTCACAAAGAAAGAAAACTACAGGCCAATATCACTGATGAACATAGATGCAAAAATCCTCAACAAAATACTAGCAAACAGAATCCAACAGCACATTAAAAGGATCATACACCATGATCAAGTGGGGTTTATTCCAGGAATGCAAGGATTCTTCAATATACGCAAATCTATCAATGTGATAAACCATATTAACAAATTGAAGGAGAAAAACCATATGATCATCTCAATAGATGCAGAGAAAGCTTTTGACAAAATTCAACACCCATTTATGATAAAAACCCTGCAGAAAGTAGGCATAGAGGGAACTTTCCTCAACATAATAAAGGCCATATATGACAAGCCCACAGCAAACATCATCCTCAATGGTGAAAAACTGAAAGCATTTCCACTAAGATCAGGAACAAGACAAGGTTGCCCACTCTCACCACTATTATTCAACATTGTTTTGGAAGTTTTAGCCACAGCAATCAGAGAAGAAAAGGAAATAAAAGGAATCCAAATTGGAAAAGAAGAAGTAAAGCTGTCACTGTTTGCAGATGACATGATCCTATACATAGAGAACCCTAAAGATGCTACCAGAAAACTACTAGAGCTAATCAATGAATTTGGTAAAGTGGCAGGATACAAAATTAATGCACAGAAATCTCTGGCATTCCTATATACTAATGATGAAAAATCTGAAAGTGAAATCAAGAAAACACTCCCATTTACCATTGCAACAAAAAGAATAAAATATCTAGGAATAAACCTACCTAAGGAGACAAAAGACCTGTATGCAGAAAATTATAAGACACTGATGAAAGAAATTAAAGATGATATAAATAGATGGAGAGATATACCATGTTCTTGGATTGGAAGAATCAACATTGTGAAAATGACTCTACTACCCAAAGCAATCTATAGATTCAGTGCAATCCCTATCAAACTACCACTGGCATTTTTCACAGAACTAGAACAAAAACTTTCACAATTTGTATGGAAACACAAAAGACCCCGAATAGCCAAAGCAATCTTGAGAACGAAAGAAGGAACTGGAGGAATCAGGCTCCCTGACTTCAGACTATACTACAAAGCTACAGTCATCAAGACAGTATGGTACTGGCACAAAAACAGAAAGATAGATCAATGGAACAGGATAGAAAGCCCAGAGATAAACCCATGCACATATGGACACCTTATCTTTGATAAAGGTGGCAGTAATGTACAATGGAGAAAGGACACCCTCTTCAATAAGTGGTGCTGGGAAAACTGGACAGGTACATGTAAAAGTATGAGATTAGATCATTCACATGAATGAAATTTTATAAAGCTGGAATGGCATAAAATGATATCTATATAAATCAGAGGTTTAATTTTTTTTCCTTAACAGTCTTAGGTACCAACCAGATGAAGTTGCTGATAACTCATACACTGATGATTTTTGAGGTATATTGGGAAGGGAAGGTTGGTTATTACCACTATGACTCTTGCTGATTCTACTCATAGTCCTGCAAATGGAAGGAAACCAAGGATGAAGAGACTGAATTGGTCTAGGCAAACAAGAAGAGGTAGAAGGACTAACTCCTGCTGGGCCTTGTCACTCCCAGAGTCACTATTCAGTTCTCCAACATTTGTCAGTCCATCTCTTTCATGACTAATCTTCTGTATAAAATGGCATTGGTAGTTTGGGAGTTTAGTATTGACATGTACACACTGCTATATTTAAAGTAGATAACCAACAATGACCTACTGTATAGCACAGGGAACTCTGCTCAATATTATGTAATAACCTAAATGGGAAAAGATTTTGGAAAAGAATATATACATGTACATGTATAACTGAATCACTTTGCTGAACACCCGAAACTATCAAAACATTGTAAATCAACTATACTCCAATATAAAATTTAAAAATAAATTTTAAAAAGTGACGTTGGAATCTTGATAAAGATTGCAGTGAATCTATCAATGACTTTGAATGGACATTATTATTTTTTTGGCTGCACCTTGTGACATGCGGGATAATTCCCCAACCAGGGATCGAAACCCATGCTCCCCACAGTGGAAGCACAGAGTCTTAACCACTGAACCACCAGGGAAGTCCCTGGATGGACATTTTAACAATATTAATTTTTCCAATTCATGAACACAAGATATTCTATTTATTTGTGTCTTCTGTAATTTCTTTTATCAATTTCTTGTCCTTTTCACTGTAGAAATCTTTTACCTCCTTGATTAAATGTATTCTTAATATTTCATTGTTTTTCATGCTGCTGTAAATGGAATCATTTTCTTTATTTCTCTATTAGATAATTTGTTGTTAGGATATATAAATACCATTTTTCACAGAAGAAGAAAAACAGTTCTAAAATGTGTATGGAACCAAACAGAAAAAACACTGAATAACCAAAGCCATCCTGAGAATGAAAAGCAAAGTGAGAGGCATCATACTTCCTGATTCCAAGATATATTATAAAGTTATGGTAAATAAAAAATTATGGCACAGGGATAAAAATAGACAAATAGACCAATGGAACAGAATCAAGAAACCTGAAATAAATCCATGCATATAGAGTCAACTAAAATTTGACAAGTGAGCCAAGAATACACAGGGGGAAAAGTCAGTTTTTTAAATTAATGGTCCTGGGAAAATTCGCATGTAATAGACTGAAACACACCCCATCTTACACCACTCACAAAAATTAACTTCAAATAGATTAAATACTTAAATGCAATACCTGAATCCATAAAACTCCTAAAGGAAAACATAGGGACAAAGCTTCTTGACATGTGTCTTGGCAATTAGTTTTTGCATATGACACCTAAAGCACAAGCAACAAAAATAAAAATAAACAGGTGAGACTATATCATACTAAAATCCTTCTTCACAGCAAAATAAATAATTAACAAAGTAAAAAGGCAACCTACATAATGGGAAAAATATTTGCAAATCATACATTTGATAAGGAGGTAATATCCAAAATACATAAAGAACTCTTACAACACAATAGTGAAAAAAAAACAATTTAAAAATGGGCAAAGAATCTTAATAGACATTTTTTCCAACGAAGATATAAAAATGGCAAATAGGTACATGGAAAAGTGTTCAACACTAGTAATCATTAGGGAAATGCAAATCAAAGCCATAAAAAGTTGTCCCCTCACCCTTCTTAGACTGAATATCTACAAAAAGACAAGAGATGCAAATGCTGATGAAGATGTGGAGAAAAGGGGACCTTTATGCACTGTTGATGGGAATGTAAATTTGTACAGCATCTATGGAAAACAGTATGGAGTTCTTTAAAAAACTAAAAATAAAGCTACCATATGATCCATTAATAACAATTCTGGGTATATATATGAATAAAACGAAAACAATAACCCAAAAAGACATCTACTCTCTTACGTTTATTACAGATTTATTTATAATAGCCAAGACTTGGAAACACCTGAATATATTGATTGATAAATGGATAAGTTGTTATATGAATACAAAATGGAATATTACTCATCCATAAAAGGGTGAAATAATGCTGCTTATGACAAAATGGATGTACCTTGAGGGCATACTGCTAAGTGAAATAAGTCAGACAGATAAGACAAATACTGTATGATGTCACCTATCTATTGAGTTTTTTTAAAAAACTCACAGAAAAAGTCATCAGATATGTGGCTAACAGAGATGGGGGTGGAGGTGGAGGAACTGGAAGAAGAAGGCCAAAAGATACAAACTTGCAGTTAAAAAATAAATAAATACTAAGAATGCAATGTACAACATGATGACTATATATATATATATATATATATATATTTAACATCTTTATTGGAGTATAATTTCTTTAAAAAGGTGTGTTAGTTTCTGCTCTATAATAAAGTAAATCAGGCCTTACATTTAGGTCATTAATCCATTTTGAGCTTATTTTTGGGTAAGGTGTTATGGAGTGTTCTAATCTCATACTTTTACATATACCTGCCCAGTTTTCACAGCACCACTTATTGAAGAGGCTGTCTTTTCTACACTGTATATTCTTGCCTCCTTTATCAAACATAAGGTGACCATATTGCGTGGGTTTATATCTGGGCTTTCTATCCTGTTCCATTGATCTATCTTTCTGTTTTTGTGCCAGTACCATACTGTCTTGATTACTGTAGCTTTGTAGTATAGTCTGAAGTCAGGGAGCCTGATTCCTCCAGCTCCATTTTTCGTTCTCAAGATTGCTTTGGCTATTCGGGGTCTTTTGTGTTCCCATACAAATTGTGAAATTTTTTGACCTAGTTCTGTAAAAAATGCCAGGGGTAGTTTGATAGGGATTGCATTGAATCTGTAGATTGCTTTGGGTAGTAGAGTCATTTTCACAATGTTGATTCTTCCAATCCAACAACATGCTATATCTCTCAATCTATTTGTATCATCTTTAATTTCTTTCAACAGTGTGTTATAATTTTCTGCATACAGGTCTTTTGTCTCCTTAGGTAGGTTTATTTCTAGATATTTTATTCTTTTTCTTGCAGTGGTAAATGGGAGTGCTTTCTTGATTTCAATTTCAGATTTTTCATCATTAGTGTATAGGAATGCCAGAGATTTCTATGCATTAATTTTGTATCCTGCTACTTTACCAAATTCATTGATTAGCTCTAGTAGTTTTCTGGTAGCATCTTTAGGATTCTCTATGTATAGGATCATGTCATCTGCAAACAGTGACAGCTTTACTTCTTCTTTTCCGATTTGGATTCCTTTTATTTCCTTTTCTTCTCTGATTGATGTGGCTAAAATTTCCAAAACTATGCATTGAATAATAGTGATCAGAGTAGGGATCCTTGTCTTGTTCCTGATCTTACTGGAAATGGTTTCAGTTTTTCACCATTGAGGACAATGTTGGTTGTGGGTTTGTCATATATGGCCTTTATTATGTTGAGGAAAGTTCCCTCTATGCTTACTTTCTGCAGGGTTTTTATCGTAAAAAATGTGTTGAATTTTGTCGAAAGCTTTCTCTGCATCTATTGAGGTGATCATATGGCTTCTCTCCTTCAATTTGTTAATGTGGTGTATCATGTTGATTGATTTGCGTATATTGAAGAATCCTTGCATTCCTGGAATAAACCCCACTTGATCATGGAGTATGACCCTTTTAATGTGCCGTTGGATTCTGTTTACTAGTATTTTGTTGAGGGTTTTTGCGTCTATGTTCATCAGTGATATTGGCCTGTAGTTTTCTTTCTTTGTGACATCTTTGCCTGGTTTAGGTATCAGGGTGATGTTGGCCTCATAGAATGAGTTTGCAAGTGTTCTGCCCTCTGCCATATTTTGGAAGAGTTTGAGAAAAATATGTGTTAGCTCTTCCCTAAAGGTTTGATAGAATTCGCCTGTGAAGCCATCTGGTGCTGGGCTATTGTTGGAAGATTTTTAATCACCATTTCAATTTCAATACTTGTGATTTGTCTGTTCATATTTCCTATTTCTTCATGGTTCAGTCTCAGCAGTTGTGCATTTCTAAGAATTTGTCCGTTTCTTCCAGGTTGTACATTTTATTGGAATAGAGTTGCTTGTAGTAATCTCTCATGATCTTTTGTATTTCTGCAGTGTCAGTTGTTACTTCTCCTTTTTCATTTCTAATTCTATTGATTTGAGTCTTCTCCCTTTTTTTCTTGATGAGGCTGGCTAACGGTTTATCAAGTTTGTTTATCTTCTCAAAGAACCAGCTTTTAGTTTTACTGATCTTCACTCTCATTTCCTTCATTTCTTTTTCATTTATTTCTGATCTGATCTTTATGATTTCTTTCCTTCTGCTAACTTTGGGGATTTTTGTTCTTCTTTCTCTAATTGCTTTAGGTTCAAGGTTATGTGGTTTATTTGAGATGTTTCCTGTTTCTTAAGGTAGGATTGTATAGCTATAAACTTCCCACTTAGAACTGCGTTTGCTTCATCCCATAGGTTTGGGGTCGTCGTGTCTCCATTGTCATTTGTTTCTAGGTATTTTTTGATTTCCTCTTTGATTTCTTCAGTGATCACTTCATTATTAACTAGTGTATTGTTTAGCCTCCATTTGCTTGTATATTTTACAGATCTTTTCCTGTAATTGATATCTAGTCTCATAGCATTGTGGTCGGAAAAGATACTTGATACAATTTCAATTTTCTTAAATTTACCAAGGATTAATTTGTGACCCAACATATGATCTATCCTGGCGAATGTTTCATGAGCACTTGAGAAAAATGTGTATTCCGTTGTTTTTGGATGGAATGTCCTATAAATATCAATTAGGTCCACCTTGTTTAATGTATAATTTGAAGCTTGTGTTTCCTTATTTATTTTCATTTTCAGTGATCTGTCCATTGGTGAAAGTGGGGTGTTAAAGTCACCTACTATGAATGTGTTACTGTCGATTTCCCCCTTTTTTTTTTTAACATCTTTATTGGGGTATAATTGCTTTACAATGGTGTGTTAGTTTCTGCTTTAAAACAAAGTGAATCAGTTATACATATACATATGTTCCCATATCTCTTCCCTCTTGCGTCTCCCTCCCTCCCACCCTCCCTATCCCACCCCTCCAGGCTGTCACAAAGCACCAAACCAATATCCCTGTGCCATGCGGCTGCTTCCAACTAGCTATCTACCTTACTACGTTTGTTAGTGTGTATATGTCCATGACTCTCTCTCGCCCTGTCACAGCTCACCCTTCCCCCTCCCCATAACCTCAAGTCCGTTCTCTAGGAGGTCTGCGTCTTTATTCCTGCCTTACCCCTAGGTTCTTCATGACATTTTTTTTCTTAAATTCCATATATATGTGTTAGCATACGGTATTTGTCTTTTTCTTTCTGACTTACTTCACTCTGTATGACAGACTCTAGGTCTATCCACCTCATTACAAATAGCTCAATTTCGTTTCTTTTTATGGCTGAGTAATATTCCATTGTATATATGTGCCACATCTTCTTTATCCATTCATCTGATGATGGGCACTTAGGTTGTTTCCATCTCCGGGCTATTGTAAATAGAGCTGCAATGAACATTTTGGTACATGACTCTTTTTGAATTTCGGTTTTCTCAGGGTATATGCCCAGTAGTGGGATTGCTGGGTCATATGGTAGTTCTATTTGTAGCTTTTTAAGGAACCTCCATACTGTTCTCCATAGTGGCTGAACCAATTCACATTCCCACCAGCAGTGCAAGAGTGTTCCCTTTTCTCCACACCCTCTCCAGCATTTATTGTTTCTAGATTTTTTGATGATGGCCATTCTGACTGGTGTGAGATGATATCTCATTGTAGTTTTGATTTGCATTTCTCTAATGATTAATGATGTTGAGCATTCTTTCATGTGTTTGTTGGCATTCTGTATATCTTCTTTGGAGAAATGTCTATTTAGGTCTTCTGCCCATTTTTGGATTGGGTTGTTTGTTTTTTTGTTATTGAGCTGCATGAGCTGCTTGTAAATTTTGGAGATTAATCCTTTGTCGGTTACTTCATTTGCAAATATTTTCTCCCATTCTGAGGGTTGTCTTTTGGTCTTGTTTATGGTTTCCTTTGCTGTGCAAAAGGTTTGAAGTTTCATTAGGTCCCATTTGTTTATTTTTGTTTTTATTTACATTACTCTAGGAGGTGGGTCAGAAAGGATCCTGCTGTGATTTATGTCATAGAGTGTTCTGCCTATGTTTTCCTCTAAGAGTTTGATAGTTTCTGGCCTTATATTTAGGTCTTTAATCCATTTTGAGCTTATTTTTGTGTATGGTGTTAGGGAGTGATCTAATCTCATACTTTTACATGTACCTGTCCAGTTTTCCCAGCACCACTTATTGAAGAGGCTGTCCTTTCTCCACTGTACATTCCTGCCACCTTTATCAAAGATAAGGTGTCCATATGTGCATGGGTTTATCTCTGGGCTTTCTATCCTGTTCCATTGATCTATCTTTCTGTTTTTGTGCCAGTACCATACCGTCTTGATAACTGTAGCTTTGTAGTATAGTCTGAAGTCAGGAAGCCAGACTCCTCCAGTTCCTTTTTCGTTCTCAAGATTGCTTTGGCTATTCGGGGTCTTTTGTGTTTCCATACAAATTGCAAAATTTTTTGTTCTAGTTCTGTGAAAAATGCCAGTGGTAGTTTGATAGGGATTGCATTGAATCTATAGATTGCTTTGGGTAGTAGAGTCATTTTCACAATGTTGATTCTTCCAATCCAAGAACATGGTATATCTCTCCATCTATTTGTATCATCTTTAATTTCTTTCATCAGTGTCTTATAATTTTCTGCATACAGGTCTTTCGTCTCCTTAGGTAGGTTTATTCCTAGATATTTTATTCTTTTTGTTACAATGGTAAATGGGAGTGTGTTCTTGATTTCACTTTCAGATTTTTCATAATTAGTATATAGGAATGCCAGAGATTTCTGTGCATTAATTTTGTATCCTGCCACTTTACCAAATTCATTGATTAGCTCTAGTAGTTTTCTGGTAGCATCTTTAGGATTCTCTATGTATAGGATCATGTCATCTGCAAACAGTGACAGCTTTACTTCTTCTTTTCCGATTTGGATTCCTTTAATTTCCTTTTCTTCTCTGATTGCTCTGGCTAAAACTTCCAAAACTATGTTGAATAAGCGTGGTGAGAGTGGGCAACCTTGTCTTGTTCCTGATCTTAGTGGAAATGCTTTCAGTTTTTCACCATTGAGGATGATGTTTGCTGTGGGCTTGTCATATATGGTCTTTATTATGTTGAGGAAAGTTCTCTCTATGCCTACTTTCTGCAGGGTTTTTATCATAAATGGGTGTTGAATTTTGTCAAAAGCTTTCTCTGCATCTATTGAGATGATCATATGGTTTTTCTTTTTCAATTTGTTAATATTGTTTATCACATTGATAGATTTGCGTATATTGAAGAATCCTTGCATTCCTGGAATAAACCCCACTTGATCATGGTGTATGATCCTTTTAATGTGCTGTTGGATTCTGTTTGCTAGTATTTTGTTGAGGATTTTTGCATCTATGTTCATCAGTGATATTGGCCTGTAATTTTCTTTCCTTGTGACATCCTTGTCTGGTTTTGGTATCAAGGTGATTGTGGCCTCGTAGAAGGAGTTTGGGAGTGTTCCTCCCTCTGCTATATTTTGGAAGAGTTTGAGAAAGATAGGTGTTAGCTCTTCTCTAAATGTTTGATAGAATTCGCCTGTGAAGCCATCTGGTCCTGGGCTTTTCTTTGTTGGAAGATTTTTAATCACAGTTTCAATTTCAGTGCTTGTGATTGGTCTGTTCATATTTTCTATTTCTTCCTGATTCAGTCTTGGCAGGTTGTGCATTTCTAAGAATTTGTCCGTTTCTTCCAGATTGTGCATTTTATTGGCATAGAGTTGCTTGTAGTAATCTCTCATGATCTCTTTTATTTCTGCAGTGTCAGTTGTTACCTCTCCTTTTTCATTTCTAATTCTATTGATTTGAGTCTTCTCCCTTTTTTTCTTGATGAGTCTGGCTAGTGGTTTATCTATTTTGTTTATCTTCTCAAAGAACCAGCTTTTAGTTTTACTGATCTTTGCTATTGTTTCCTTCATTTCTTTTTCATTTATTTCTGATCTGATTTTTATGATTTCTTTCCTTCTGCTAGCTTTGGGGTTTTTTTGTTCTTCTTTCTCTAATTGCTTGAGGTGCAAGGTTAGGTTGTTTATTCTAGATGCTTCCTGCTTCTTAAGGTGGGCTTGTATTGCTATAAACTTCCCCCTTAGAACTGCTTTTGCTGCATCCCACAAGTTTTGGGTCGTTGTGTCTCCATTGTCAATTGTTTCTAGGTATTTTTTGATTTCCTCTTTGATTTCTTCAGTGATCACTTCATTATTAAGTAGTGTATTGTTTAGCCTCCATGTGTTTGTATTTTTTACATATCTTTTCCTGTAATTGATATCTAGTCTCATGGCATTGTGGTCAGAAAAGATACTTGATACAATTTCAATTTTCTTAAATTTACCAAGGCTTGATTTGTGACCCAAGATATGATCTATCCTGGAGAATGTTCCATGAGCACTTGAGAAAAATGTGTATTCTGTTGTTTTTGGATGGAGTGTCCTATAAATATCAATTAAGTCCATCTTGTTTAATGTATCGTTTAAAGCTTGTGTTTCCTTATTTATTTTCATTTTGGATGATCTGTCCACTGGTGAAAGTGGGGTGTTAAAGTCCCCTACTATGATTGTGTTACTGTCACTTTCCCCTTTTATGGCTGTTAGTATTTGCCTTATATATTGAGGTGCTCCTCTGTTGGGTGCATAAATATTTACAATTGTTATATCTTCTTCTTGGATTGATCCCTTGATCATTATGTAGTGTCCTTCTTTGTCTCTTGTAATAGTCTTTATTTTAAAGTCTATTTTGTCTGATATGAGAATTGCTACTCCAGCTTTCTTTTGATTTCCATTTGCATGGAATATCTTTTTCCATCCCCTCACTTTCAGTCTGTATGTGTCCCTAGGTCTGAAGTGGGTCTCTTGTAGATAGCTTATATATGGGTCTTGTTTTTCTATCCATTCAGCCAATCTGTGTCTTTTGGTGGGAGCATTTAATCCGTTTACATTTAAGGTAATTATTGATATGTGTGTTCCTATTCCTATTTTCTCAATTGTTTTGGGTTTGTTATTGTAGGCCTTTTCCTTCTCTTGTGTTTCCTGTCTAGAGAAGTTCCTTTAGCATTTGTTGTAAAGCTGGTTTGGTGGTGCTGAATTCTCTGAGCTTTTGCTTGTCAGTAAAGGTTTTAATTTCACCATCA
Source organism: Grampus griseus (assembly GCF_964374135.1). Lineage (NCBI taxonomy): Eukaryota > Metazoa > Chordata > Mammalia > Artiodactyla > Delphinidae > Grampus > Grampus griseus. Next base: position 56,443,551 of record NC_138999.1, read on the forward strand.
AATCTGAATGAGATCCTTGCTGGATGGAGTAATCTTGGTTATAGGTTTTTCCCTTTCATCACTTTAAATATGTCCTGCCACTCCCTTCTGGCTTGCAGAGCTTGTGCTGAAAGATCAACTGTTAACCTTATGGGGATTCCCTTGTATGTTATTTGTTGTTTTTCCCTTGCTGCTTTTAATATTTGTTCCTTGTATTTAATTTTTGATAGTTTGATTAAAGGACTCACCTATAAATTTCACCTATAAATTTTCAGATGGGTTTTAAAACCATCACATTCTCCGACTACAGAAAGACTATCCAACATGCACCCCCATGTTCACAGCACCACTATTTACAATAGCCAAGACATGGAAACAACCTAAATGTCCACTGACAGATGAATGGCTAAAGAAGATATGGTACATATATACAATGGAATACTACTCAGCCATAAAAAGAACAAAATATGGCTTCCCTGGTGGCGCAGTGGTTAAGAATTTGCCTGCCAATGCAGGGGACATGGTTTTGAGCCCTGGTCCGGTAAGATCCCACATGCCCCGGAGCAACTAAGCCTGTGCACCACAACTACTGAGCCCGCACTCTACAGCCCGAGAGCCACAACTACTGAGCCTGCGTGCCACAGCTACTGAAGCCTGCGCACCTAGAGCCCGTGCTCCACAACATGAGAAGCCACGCCCACGCACCGCAACCAACACCCAACACAGCCAAAAAAAACCATATAAATAAATACATTTATTTGAAAAAAAAGAATGAAATAATGCCATTTGCAGCAACATGGACTGACCTAGAGATTATCATACTAAGTGAAGTCAGAAAGAGAAAGACAAATACCATATGATATCACTTATACATGGAATCCAAAATATGACACAAAAGAACTCATCTACGACAGAAACAGACCCACAGACATAGAAAACAAACTTTTGGTTACCAAAGGGTAAGGGGGTGTGGGAGAGGGATGGAGTGGGAGTTTGGGGTTAGTAGATGCAAACTCTTAAATATAGAATGGATAAACAACAAGGTCCTACTGTATAGCACAGGGAACTATATTCAATATCCTCTGATAAACCATAATGGAAGATAATATGAAAAAGAATGTATATGTGTGTGTGTGTGTATATATGCATATATATATATGTGTATATATATATATAACTAAATCACTTTGCCGTATAGCAGAAATTAACACATTGTAAATCAACTATATGTCAATTAAAAAAAAGAAAGACTATCCAAAAACTAATGGGCAATCATGAATAGGAGGACTATGATGGATGCCCTCTACAAACGGTATACACCCAAATATTGACAGTGTTTAGAGTAAGGTGTAGAATTATAGAAGGGTTTTTCTTGTATATAGTTTCTGAATTTTCTTCAATGAACACATATTCCTTAATTAAAAATAGATATGCAAACACATCCTCACATCTAAGTTTGATAATTAAGTAAGAAAAAAAATTCAGGATAAAATGTCAAACAGAATACCTTGTAAACCAAATTAAAAAAAACTTTTAACAGCTTTATTGAGATGTAATTTTATATCATAAAATTTAATTGTTTTAACTGTACAATTAAATACTTTTTAGTAACTTTATAGTTTGTAACCATCACCAAAATCCACTTTTAGGACATTTCTATCACCCCAAAAAGATTCCTCCTACCCACTTTTAGTCAATCTCGATTCTCACTTCCAGCTCCAGGCAACCACTATCTAATTTCCATGTTTATAGATTTGCTAGTTCTCATACAACATGTAGTCTGTGTCTGTTTTCTTTCCCTTAGCAAAGAGTTCTTGAGGTTCATCCATGGTGTGGTATGTATCAGTCCTTTGTTCCTTTTTATTGTTGAATAAAATTCCATTGTATAGATATGCCACAATTTGTTTATTTACTCTTAAGTTGATGGGTATTTGGATTGTTTCAGTTTTTGACTACTGTAAATAATGCTGCTATAAACATCCACATATAAGTCCTTTAGTGAACACTGCTTTCATTTTTCTTGGCTACATACCCAGGAGTAGAATTGCTGGGTCATGTGGTAAATGCATGTTTGCCTTTTCAAGAGACTGCCAAACTTTTTCCAAAGTTGCTGTACCATTTTACATATCTTCCAGTTCCCATTTCTCCATATCTTCCCTAACACTTTGCAGTGTCTGTCTGTCTTTCTTTCTTTTTCTTTTTTTTTTTTTTTGCGGTACGTGGGCCTCTCACTGCTGTGGCCTCTCCCGTTGCGGAGCACAGGCTCCGGACGCGCAGGCTCAGCGGCCATGGCTCACGGGCCCAGCCGCTCCGCGGCACGTGGGATCTTCATGGACCGGGGCACCAACCCGTGTCCCCTGCATCGGCAGACGGACTCCCAACCACTGCGCCACCAGGGAAGCCCGGGTGTCTGTCTTTCTGATTGTAGCCATTGTTGTGGATGTAAGGTGGCATTTCATTTTATTTTTTATTTGCATTTCCCTAATGACTAATGATATTGAGCATCTTTTCATGTACATCTTAGCCAGTTTTATGTCTTCTTTGGTGAAACATTTATTAAAATCTTTTCCTTGTTTTTAAGTTTATTATTTGCCTGGCTATTGAGCTGTAAGACTTCTTTATATATTCTGTATATAAGACTTTTATCAGATATATAATTTGCAAATATTTTTTCTAGTCTATAACCTTTCTCCCAGTCTGGAATCTAGATTTTATGCATTCAATAGTATAATTATCACCAATTGTATGATTTTGTCCATGGAATGCACCAAATTTGAAGCAAACTGAATCAATGAGAAGGTGTGCTTTGGTAGAGCTCTGTTTCTAAGGTTTGAAATTGAAAAGGCAATTGCAGTTGTCCAAGAGCTGGCAATAATTTAGTTACTTTAGAAACCCTGTAAATTAATCTTGACCACCAACTTGGACCAGGAGAAAAATTAAAGAAACAATATACAAAAGGACTAAATATATCCTGAAAAAACAAATCAGTACATTTAATACATGTCTCTACCACTGGTTTAAATTCCAGAAGCATTGAAAATCGTTTTGCCTCAATTATCTAGGGATTGGAAATCAAAGTATAAAACCATATTTTCCAAAATGATAAACTAAGGGTTTTCTGAGATAAGCATTTCTTATTTCAAAAGGAAAGCCACAGTTCTGGAGTTTAATTTCACAACTGAAATGTAAGTCATTTTATCTGCATCTGGATGATTTTATCAATGTAAAATAAAGCAGGTGGCTCAATTCAGCAAATATTTACTGAGCATCTGTTAAATGAGACCCTGTGCTAGGTGAGGCAGGGAATATTAGGACAAGAATAACTGTTCAATTGTGGTTTACTAAACAAGGTAACAGATAACCTAAGTGTTGAGATGTGCAGAATAATTTTATGAGCTGCTACTGATAAGCTCAATTCTGTATTCTGCTAGTGAAGAGTAAAACTGTATAAGAGGATATAAAAATGAAACTCTTTCTGCCTCAGTTTTGTCTGAGTCCCCAAAGGAGGAGAAAAACCAGTACATTACAAATACATTCATGTGCCTGAAGACTTGCAAAAGTAATGTTTTTCAATCTTCAGCACATCGTCTTTTTTGAAGACATATAAATGGTTTCAAGGGGCCCACTCAGCTTCACACCTACCTCTGGGTTTGGGAGACTGATGCCTGACCCTCTCAGAGACAAGTTAAAATGCTGAGAACAATTTTTTTCAATTATTAGTACATTTTCTTATGCAGAGGGAAGGACTGAACATGTGCATTTTATTATTTTATCTCTACTTTTGAGAAAGTGGGTATTTTGTTTGCTTATCCAGTGTTTGAACATAAATATTAATATTTCCTCCCTTTTTACATAAAAGTTAGCTTATGCACTGTATTACATCTTGACATTTTTACTTAATATATTTTAGAGTTTGTAGCACATCAGCACAGAAAAAGCAGCCTCAATCTTTTCATAATTGCATAGCATTTTATTGTGTGGATGTATCATAATTTCTTAAACCAATCCTAAGTTGATGGACATTGGGTGGCCTCCAAATTTTTATCTATTATCAAAGTTTTAAAAAAAACTACAATGAACAACCTCGCATATAAATTTTCTTATATATGTGTGTGTACACATTTGGTAGATAAATGTTCATTTTGATGCCTGTAAAAGTTTTCCAAGTCTCCTTAGGTCTTCTTAGAGACCCTGTATTATCTATATAATCTATTCAGCTACAAAAGAAACACTTGACAGAATAAGTGACATGTACGTGCACACATGTACATGTCCAGAAGAATTCCCGGGTCCAAACTGCATGTGTAATTTTGATGAATACTGCCAAATTGCCTTTCATAAGAGATATATTTACTATTTTCCACCAGAAATGTACACGGGTGCTTGTTTCTTTACGGAGAAGGCCGTAGTTTTCAATGAACTCAGTTGTTTTTTAACTAAAAAAACAACAAACAAACAAAACTCCCAAAACCAAAAACTAGTTTTACAGACCCTCAGCCGGAATCAGGCTTTATTTTTTCCCTGTGTAGGCAAATTCATTCTTCTAATTTGCAGACAGGCAAACCCAAGTGCAAATAGGTTCTTTTCTAAATATAGGCCTCAAGTTATTACATTTTAAAACATCTTTTCTTCTGGTTTCTGCTAAAATTTCTATTTATATGATCCATTTAACTGTTTCTCCTTAAAATTTTGAAATATTTGATCCATCAGGACAGAGTTGTGGTAGCTCCACATGGAGACATAAGCTCATGTTAATACACACTGTTAAATCACTCCACTTCTTTAGTCAGAGAAGAAGTGTCCCTGGAAGCTAAACATTATCAAATTCTCCCTTACTGTCAGAAATATTACCAGAGATACAAAGAACTAAAACACCTCACATATTTACAATTTATCTTTCGTATGCTTTTCCACATAACTAAAAATTACTTAAAATACAAAATCACTCATTTAGAAAAAGATTTTTCAGATAATTTTCCCATAAAGAAAAATTGATTTTTTTCCAGAGGAAAACAAGCTTGGTGATACTGTTAACATAGTTTGTTTTAAAATAATGACATGAGGTTGATCAAAAATTTATAATGCTTTGATATATAACCCTATAAGAATAAGCAGAATTTGGGGTCCTATTAATATGTAGTGTTATAACAATAACCATAATGACTCACATATTTACGGTGCTTTACAGTTTACAAAGCACTTCCATGTACATGATAATGATTGCAGCTGCCGTTGGTTATAAAAACCAGGTATTTTGATAAACTGTACACTATAAACTATTAGTCTCTTTTCATCCAAGATGAGGGGAATGAAAACGCATTGTTTGCTTAAGGACAGAAAGCCAGTGAGTGGTAAATCATAGAGACGGGAAGTAGAATGGTGGTTCCCAGGGGCTAGGGCGAGGGGGGATGGGGAATTATTGTTTAATGGGTATAGAGTTTTTAGTTTTGCAAGATGAAGAGTTATGTAGATGGATGGTGGTGATAGTTGCACAACAATATGAATGTGCCTAATACCACTGAATTGTACTTAAATGGTTAAGGTGGTACATTTTCTGTTATGTGTATTTTATCACAATAAAAAAAACTGGGGGGGGCGGGGAAAGCCAGTGAGTGGTGAAGCCTGAATTTGATTTCATTTTGATCCAACCTTTTCCTTCTACTCAGAGCAGTTATTATCCTCATGTTACAGATCAGGGGACTAAAGCCCAGAAGGACTGAATTGACTTTAGTCACACAATTATCAAGTGGCAGAGTTGAAGTTCAATCCAATGGAAGTGATTTTATAAGCAGAGGCTAAGCACAGGAAGTCAAAATAAAACCAAGGACTCATCAAACCACTAAGGGTTGGGTAATATTGCGTTAATCACTTTACCTGCCTGGGCTGCAGTTTACTAAGTTGTAAAATGAAGGAATGGATATAGATTAAACTATTTTTTTTAAAAATTCAACATTTTTAACCATGACTTACGATAAGAAATGTTTTATGTTGACCCAGTACACACACCATACACACCACCTTGCCCTAGGTTGGGTTTCCCAGAAGCAGACCTTGAGGTAAGGATTTGACTGCAAATGATTTATCAAGGATGTTTTCGGGAGAAAGTGGTATGGGAATAGAGGTGGCAGAGCAGGAAAGGTGCAGAAATCAACCAGGGATCAAATTTCAGGTGCAGTCTCAGCCTCAGCCTGATCCCGTGGGAAGCTCTGGAACATAAGATACACCAGAGACTGACTCGCTTTGAGACAAGAAAGCTGGGCTTTCATATTTCATCCCTAGTCAATCACTGGTTACAGGCCACCCCAGCAGGACGTAACCTCCCAGGCATTTAAGTTCATGGTACCTGTGGTAGCCAGTCCCCAAAGGTGGCCTCCAATGATCCCGGCCTTGTAGTATTCACACCTTCCTGCCTACGCTGTTCCATGGTTGGTCACTCTAACCAATGAAATACAGCAGAAGTAATGGTATGTCACTTCTGAGATTAAGATATGAAAGACTGTGGCTTCCATCTTGGATTCTCTCTTTCTTCACTGCCTCTGTGGGAAGCAAGGTCTCATTTTGTGAGCAGTCCTATAAAGAGGTCCATGACATGCACTCTCATAACAAGGACCTGAGGCCCCCAGCCAACAGCCAGCAAGGAACTGAGGCCTGCCAACAACCACAGGAGTGAGTCTGAAGGCAGATCCTCCAGCCCCAGTCAAACCTTGAGATGACTGCAGCCCCAGCTATTAGCTTTACTGAAATCTCATGATACTCTCTAAGCTAGAACCACCCAGCTAAGTTACTTCTGGATTCCTGACCCTCAGAAATTGTGTAAGATAATAAATGTTGTCATTTTAAGTCACTAGGTTGTTGAAAAATTTATTATGCGACAACAGATAAATAATACAAATACATTGGGCTACCATGTCTCCAGTAGCTGAAGGGAAGTTTTCTGAAAAACTACAGAGAAGATTCTTTAGGAATGAAGCACAAAGACACTGAGGGATGGGCAGAACCAGCAAAAGAGACCTGAGGTGATGTGAGCAGAGCATCAATCATGTCTGCTATCTCTCCAAAACAATGTTTCATGAAACAACACTTACCCTTATTACATGCAATGCACTTTGATAATTTCTATTTGATTATACTCTTATTTGGTTTATTAAGTGCTGGGAGTGAGCCCTTAAATTGATTTCACAGTTCACTAACAAGTTGTGACCTGCAGTTGAAAAACAGTGAACTTAATCGTCTTTGAGGCTCCTTTTAGATCTAAGCTTTTGTAATTAGGAGTTGGCACAGTGCTATTACATTAACGACTAATATTTATCGAACACCCACTATGCCATAACTATTCCAAGCACTTCACATATATTGCTTCATGTGAAGACAATAAGGTAGTAACTACTGATATCCCCATGTTACAGATGTGAAGACTGGTAAGTGGCAGAGGCCAGGAGGAAACCCAGTCAGTCTGCCTTCAAAACCCATTGTCAAGAGTGCAGGCACCTACATGCGACTGTTTGGGTTCAAATCCTGATGCCAACAGTCGATCAATAAATGTTTCTAATTATGATCATGAAATAACCCAATTATTGGCAGTCATCAGCTCACTGACGGGGATAGTTCTAACAAAAGGAAGTTTAGGATCAGGGTCATGCATATGGACTGAATTTAGAGGTTAACTCATTGATAATCAGCTCAATGTTCCACTCTGCTTCAGCATGCTGGCCCAGTCTTCACCTTAAATTTAGCCACTTATACATTTAAATAAGGGCTCTGGTCTCGGTTATTTAACATCTGCATGGTTGAATATCTAAAGTACATTTCACTGTAAATAGAAGGAATTTCAACATACTCATTTTTATGTATTGTTTTATTAAAGTACAAAGATACTTCTCTAATAAATGAATCTAACTAAAATACATTAGTCACTATTATGTAGAGCATATTCCTACTGAAGTCAGTGAACACTAATCAATCTTTCGGTTTGAAAAATAGGGTCAATAAACATTACGATATAAATGACTAAAATGGTTAAAAAACAGACTTTCCTGGTGGCACAGTGGTTAAGAACCCACCTGTCAATGCAGGGGACACGGGTTCAAGCCCTGGTCCGGGAAGATCCCACATGCCACGGAGCAACTAAACCCGTGTGCCACAACTACTGAGCCCGCGCTCTAGAGCCCATGAGCCACAACTACTGAGCTCGAGTGCCCTAGAGCCCGTGCTCCACAACAAGAGAAGCCACTGCAATGAGAAGTCAGCGCACCACAACATGTAGCCCCTGCTCGCTGCACCTAGAGAAAGCCCGTGCACAGCAAGGAAGACCCAACGCAGCCCCAAATAAACAAATTAATTAACTAATTAAAAAAAACTGCACAGAACCTGTATATCTGGAACTATTACCTTTTGGCTGAATGCTTCTGAGTCATGTTTCCATCAATTATATCTTTTATGTCACAGGATAAATACAGCATTTACACAGATAGTGAAGTCAGTATAAAAGCATAACATCCTTTTAATAGAAGATTATGAGTAATCAAAGATTTATACACCTGCTGAGTGAATTATCTAGAGTTGGACACATGTAGGGGATACATGTCAGGAAGATATTTCAGCAGCTTTGTTGTCAGGTGACTTGAAGGATTTAGAAAGTAGAAAGAAAAATGTGGTTTATGTCCCACTTCATATGCTACTGTGTGATTATGGATTACAGGGCAACAAGGGTGACTGCAACCTAGCTTGGGACACTGTTAGCAGATATAAGACACTGTTCCCCTGTCACCTATCTTTTTAAAAAAAACACAAAAAACAAAACCCACTTGTTTTGTATACATTGCTAAAGAGGGAGTTACAGAAAGCATCATGGCTCCCCCAAACCAAATATCAATCTAGATATCCTGAAAAATTAACAATTTAAAATAAAATTTTTTTCTGGGCAGAAGACCTAAATAGATATGTTTCCAAAGAAGACATACAGATGGCCAACAGGCACATGAAAAGATGCTCAACATTGCTAATTATTAGAGAAATGCAAATCAAAACTACAATGAGGTAGCACCTCACACCAGTCAGAATGGCCATCATTTAAAAAAAATCTACAAATAACAAATGCTGGAGAGGGTATGGAGAAAAGAGAACCCTCCTACACTGTTGGTGGGAATGTAAATTGGTGCAGCCACTATGGAAAACAGTATGGAGGTTCCTCAGAAAACTAAAAGTAGAGTTGCCATATGATCTAGCAATCCAACTACTGGGTATATACCCAGAGAAAACCATAATTCAAAAAGACACATGCACCCCAATGTTCATTGTGGCACTATTTACAATAGCCAAGACATGGAAGAAACCTTAATGCCCATTGACAGACGAATGGATAAAGAAGATGTGGCACATATATACAATGGAATATTACTCAGCCATAAAAAGAAACGAAATTAAGTTATTTATATTGAGGTGGATGGACCAATAGTCTGTCATACAGAGTGAAGTGAGTCAGAAAGAGAAAAACAAATACCGTATGCTAACACATATATATGAAATCTAAAAAAAAAAAAAAAAAGGTAATGAAGAACCTAGGGGCAAGACAGGAATAAAGACACAGACCTACTAGCAAACAGAATCCAACAGCACATTAAAAGGATCATACACCATGATCAAGTGGGGTTTATTCCAGGAATGCAAGGATTCCTCAATATACGCAAATATATCAATGTGATAAACCATATTAACAAATTGAAGGAGAAAAACCATATGATCATCTCAATAGATGCAGAGAACGCTTTTGACAAAATTCAACACTCATTTATGATAAAAACCCTGCAGAAAGTAGGCATAGAGGGAACTTTCCTCAACATAATAAAGGCCATATATGACAAGCCCACAGCAAACATCATCCTCAATGGTGAAAAACTGAAAGCATTTCCACTAAGATCAGGAACAAGACAAGGTTGCCCACTCTCACCACGCTTATTCAACATAGTTTTGGAAGTTTTAGCCAGAGCAATCAGAGAAGAAAAGGAAATAAAAGGAATCCAAATCAGAAAAGAAAAAGTAAAGCTGTCACTGTTTGCAGATGACATGATCTTATACATAGAGAATCCTAAAGATGCTACCAGAAAACTACTAGAGCTAATCAATGAATTTGGTAAAGTGGCAGGATACAAAATTAATGCACAGAAAGCTCTTGCATTCGTATACACTAATGATGAAAAATCTGAAAGTGAAATCAAGAAAACACTCCCATTTACCATTGCAACAGAAAGAATAAAATATCTAGGAATAAACCTACCTAAGGAGACAAAAGAACTGTATGCAGAAAATTATAAGACACTGATGAAAGAAATTAAAGGTGATACAAATAGATGGAGAGATATACCATGTTCTTGGATTGGAAGAATCAACATTGTGAAAATGACTCTACTACCCAAAACAATCTATAGATTCAGTGCAATCCCTATCAAACTACCACTGGCATTTTTCACAGAACTAGAACAAAAAATTTTGCAATTTGTATGGAAACACAAAAGACCCCGAATAGCCAAAGCAATCTTGAGAACAAAAAAAGGAACTGGAGGAATCAGGCTCCCTGATTTCAGACTATACTACAAAGCTACAGTTATCAAGACGGTATGGTACTGGCACTAAAACAGAAAGATAGATCAATGGAACAGGATAGAAAGCCCAGAGATAAACCCATGCACATATGGACACCTTATCTTTGATAAAGTTGGCCGGCATGTACAGTGGAGAAAGGACAGCCTCTTCAATAAGTGGTGCTGGGAAAACTGGACCGGTACATGTAAAAGTATGAGATTAGAGCACTCCCTAACACCATACACAAAAATAAGCTCAAAATGGATTAAAGACCTAAATATAAGGCCAGAAACTATCAAACTCTTAGAGGAAAACATAGGCAGAACACTCTATGACATAAATCACAGCAGGATCCTTTCTGACCCACCTCCTAGAGTAATGTAAATAAAAACAAAAATAAACAAATGGGACCTAATGAAACTTCAAACCTTTTGCACAGCAAAGGAAACCATAAACAAGACCAAAAGACAACCCTCAGAATGGGAGAAAATATTTGCAAATGAAGTAACCGACAAAGGATTAATCTCCAAAATTTACAAGCAGCTCATGCAGCTCAATAACAAAAAAACAAACAACCCAATCCAAAAATGGGCAGAAGACCTAAATAGACATTTCTCCAAAGAAGATATACAGAATGCCAACAAACACATGAAAGAATGCTCAACATCATTAATCATTAGAGAAATGCAAATCAAAACTACAATGAGATATCATCTCACACCAGTCAGAATGGCCATCATCAAAAAATCTAGAAACAATAAATGCTGGAGAGGGTGTGGAGAAAAGGGAACACTCTTGCACTGCTGGTGGGAATGTGAATTGGTTCAGCCACTATGGAGAACAGTATGGAGGTTCCTTAAAAAGCTACAAATAGAACTACCATATGACCCAGCAATCCCACTACTGGGCATATACCCTGAGAAAACCGAAATTCAAAAAGAGTCATGTACCAAAATGTTCATTGCAGCTCTATTTACAATAGCCCAGAGGTGGAAACAACCTAAGTGCCCATCATCAGATGAATGGATAAAGAAGATGTGGCACATATATACAATGGAATATTACTCAGCCATAAAAAGAAACGAAATTGAGCTATTTGTAATGAGGTGGATAGACCTAGAGTCTGTCATACAGAGTGAAGTAAGTCAGAAAGAAAAAGACAAATACCGTATGCTAACACATATATATGGAATTTAAGAAAAAAAAATGTCATGAAGAACCTTCGGGTAAGGCAGGAATAAAGACGGAGACCTCCTAGAGAATGGACTTAAGGTTATGGGGAGGGGGAAGGGTGAGCTGTGACAGGGCGAGAGAGAGTCATGGACATATACACACTAACAAACGTAGTAAGGTAGATAGCTAGTTGGAAGCAGCCGTATGGCACAGGGATATTGGTTTGGTGCTTTGTGACAGCCTGGAGGGGTGGGATAGGGAGGGTGGGAGGGAGGGAGACGCAAGAGGGAAGAGATATGGGAACATATGTATATGTATAACTGATTCACTTTGTTTTAAAGCAGAAACTAACACACCATTGTAAAGCAATTATACCCCAATAAAGATGTTAAAAAAAAAATATGTGTCTTGGTGTATTTCTCCTTAGGTTTATCCTGTATGGGACTCTCTGTGCTTCCTGGACTTGACTAACTATTTCCTTTCCCATATTAGGGAAGTTTTCAACTGTAACCTCTTCAAATATTTTCTCATGCCCTTTCTATTTCTCTTCTTCTTCTGGAACCCCTATAATTCGAACGTTGGTGCATTTAATGTTGTTCCAGAGGTCTCTGAGACTGTCCTCAGTTCTTTTCATTCTTTTCTCTTTATTCTGCTCTGCAGTAGTTTTTTCCACTATTTTATCTTCCACGTCACTTATCCATTCTTCTGCCTCAGTTATTCTGCTATTGATCCTATCTAGAGTATTTTTAATTTCGTTTATGGTGTTGTTATCGTTGCTTGTTTCATCTTTATTTCTTCTAGGTCCTTGTTAAATGTTTCTTGCATTTTCTCTATTCTATTTCCAAGATTTTGTATCATCTTTACTATCATTATTCTGAATTGTTTTTCAAGTTGACTGCCTATTTCCTCTTCATTTGTTAGGTCTGTTGGGTTTTTATCTTGCTCTTTCATCTGCAGTGTGATTTTCTGTCTTCTCATTTTGCTTATCTTACTGTGTTTGGGTTCTCCTTTTTGCCGGCTGCAGGTTCGTAGTTCCTCTTGTTTTTGGTGTCTGTCCCCAGTGGCTAAGTTTGGTTCAGTGGGTTGTGTAGGCTTCCTTGTGGAGGGGACAAGTTCCTGTCTTCTGGGGGATGAGGCCGGATATTTTCTTTCTGGTGGGCAGGTCCACGTCTGGTGGTGTGTTTTCGGGTGTCTGTGGTCTTATTATGATTTTAGGCAGATTCTCTGCTAATGGGTGGGGTTGTGTTTCTGTCTTGCTGGTTGCTTGGCATAGGGTGTCCAGCACTGTAGCTTGCTGGTTGTTGAGTGAAGCTGGGTGCTGATGTTGAGATGGAGACCTCTGAGAGATTTTCGTCATTTGATACTATGTGGAGTTGGGAGGTCTCTTGTGGACCAGTGTCTTGAAGTAGGCTCTCCTACCTCAGAGGCACAGCACTGACTCCTGGCTGCAGCAACAAGGGCCTTTCATGCACATGGCTCAGAATAAAAGGGAGAAAGAGTAGAGAGAAAGAAAGAACAGAAAGAAAGAAAGAAAGAAAGAAAGAAAGAAAGAAAGAAAGAAAGAAAGAAAGAAAGAAAGAAAGAAAGAAAGAAAGAAAGAAAGGAAGGAAGGAAGGAAGAAAGGAGGAAAGGAAGGAAGGAAGGAAGGATGGAAGGAAGAAAGAAAGAAAGAAAGAAAGAAAGAAAAAGAAAGGAAGGAAGAAAGAAAGAAAGAAAGAAAGAAAAGAAAGAAAGAAAGAAAGAAAGAAAGAAAGAAAGAAAGAAAGAAAGAAAGAAAGAAAGAAAGAAAGAAAGAAAGAAAGAAAGGAGGGAGGGAGGGAGAGAGGGAGGAAGGAAGGAAGGAAGGAAGGGAGGAAGGAGGGAAGGGAAGAAAGAAAGAATATAAAATAAAGTAAGATAAAATAAAATAAATTTATGAAAATAAAAATAATTATTAAGAAAAAAAATTTTAAAGAAAAAAAAAAAGGACAGCTAGAACCCTAGGACAAATGGTGGAAACAAAGCTATACAGACAAAATCTCACACAGAAGCATACACATACATACCCACAAAAAGAGAAAAAGGGAAAAATATAAAATTTGCTCTTAAAGTCCACCTCCTCAATTTGGTATGATTCATTGTCTATTCATGTATTCCACAGATGCAGGGTACATCAAGTTGATTGTGAAGCTTTAATCTGCTGCTTTGGAGCCTTCTGGGAGAGATTTACCTTTCCCTTCTTTGTTCTCACAGCCCTGGGGTCTCAGCTTTGGATTTGAGTCCTCCTCTGCCTGTAGTTTGCCGGAGGTCGTCTGTTCTTCACTCAGACAGGATGGGGTTAAAGGAGCAGCTGCTTCGGGGACTATGGCTCCTTCAGGCCTGGGGGAGGGAGGGGTACGGAGTGCAGGGTGAGCCTGTGGCGGCAGAGGCCAGCGTGACATTGTGCCAGCCTGAAGCGTACCATGCGTTCTCCTGGGGAAGTTGTCCCTGAACCAGGGACCCTGGAAGTGGCCGGCTGAACAGGTTCCCTGGAAGGTGGGTGTGGATAGTGACCTGTGCTTGCACACAGGCTTCTTGGTGGTGGCAGCAGCAGCCTTAGCGTCTCATGTCCATCTCTGGTTGTCTGAGCTTTTATCCACGGCTTGTGCCCGTGTCTGGAACTCCTTTAAGCAACGCTCTTAATCCCCTCTCCTCATGCACCAGGAAACAAAAGTGAAGAAAAAGTCTCTTGCTTCTTCAGCAGATCCTGACTTTTCCCTGGACTCCCTCCCAGCTAGCCGTGGTGCACTAACCCCCTACAGGCTGTGTTCATGCCACCAACCCCAGTCCTCTCCCTGTGCTCCAACCGAAGCCCAAGCCTCAGCTCCCAGCCCCACCCGCCCCGGCAGGTGAGCTGACAAGCCTCTCGGCCTGGTGAGTGCCGCTCAGCACCGATCCTGTGTGTGGGAATCTCTCTGCTTTGCCCTCTGCATCCCTTTTGCTGTGCTCTCCTCCGCGGCACCTAAGCTTTCCCACTCCGCCACACGCAGTCTCCGCCTGTGAAGGGGCTCCTAGTGTGTGGAAACCTTTCCTCCTTCACAGAACCCTCCCACTGGTGCAGGTCCCATCCTTATCCTTTTGTCTCTGTTTATTATTTTTTCTTTTGCCCTACCCAGGTATGTGGGGAATTTCTTTCCTTTTGGGAGGTCTGAGGTCTTCTGCCAGCATTCAGTAAGTGTTCTGTAGCAGTTGTTCCACGTGTAGATGTATTTCTAGTGTATCTGTGGGGATGAAGTTGATCTCCACGTCTTACTCTTCTGCCATCTTTCCCTTGTCCCTGGAACTCCTTTAAGCAGTGCTCTTAATCCCCTCTCCTCACGCACCAGGAAACAAAGAGGGAAGAAAATGTCTCTTGCCTCTTAGGCAGTTCCAAACATTCTCACGGACGTCCTCCCGGCTAACCGTGGTGCACTAACCCCTTCAGTCTCTGTACACACTGCCAGTCCTTTCCCTGTGATCCGACCAAAGCCCGAGCCTCAGCTCCCAGACCCTGCCCACCCCGGCGGGTGAGCAAATTAGCCTCTCAGGCTGGTGAGTGATGGTCATCATGTATCCTCTGTGCGGGAATTTCTCCGTTTTGCCCTCCGCACTCCTGTTGCTGTGCTCTCCTCCTTGGCTCAGAAGCTTCCCCCCTCCACCACCCACAGTCTCTGCCCTCGAAGGAGCTCCCCAGTGTGTGGAAGCCTTTCCTCCTTCACAGCTCCCTCCCAGTGGTGCATGTCCCGTCCCTATTCTTTTGTCTCTGTTTTTTTCTTTTTTCTTTTACCCTACCCATGTACCTGGGGAGTTTCTTGCCTTTTGGGAGGTCCGATGTCTTCTGCCAGCATTCAGTGGGTATTCTACAGGAGCAGTTCCACATGTGGATGTATTTCTGATGTATCTGTGGGGAGGAAGGTGATCTCCTTGTCTTACTCTTCCGCCTTCTTCCTAGAGGAGCCCAAAGTCTCAAGCATTTATTGTTTGAAGATTTTTTGATGATGGCCATTCTGACTGGTGTGAGATGATATCTCATTGTAGTTTTGATTTGCATTTCTCTCATGGTTAATGATGTTGCGCATTCATTCACATGTTTGTTGGCAATCAGTATATCTACTTTGGAGAAATGTCTATTTAGGTCTTCTGCCCATTTTTCAATTGAGCTGTTTGGTTTTTTTTTTTTTTTTGATACTGACCTGCATGAGCGGCTTGTAAATTTTGGAGATTAATCCTTTGTTAGTTGCTTCATTAGCAAATATTCCCTCCCATTCTGAGGGTTGTTGTTCTGTCTTGCTTATGGTTTCCATTGCTCTGCAAAAGCTTTTAACATTCATTAGTTCCGATTTGTTTATTTTTGTTTTTATTTCCATTTCACTAGCAGGTGGGTCAAAAAGGATCTTGCTGTGATTTATGTCATAGAGTGGTCTGCCTATGTTTTCCTCTAAGCGTTTGATGGTATCTGGCCTTACATTTAGATCTTTAATCCATTTTGCATTTATTTTTGTGTATGGCATTAGGGGGTGTTCTAATTTCATTCTTTTACATGTAGCTATCCATTTTTCCCAGCACCACTTATTGAAGAGGCTCTCTTTTCTCCACTGTATATTCTTGCCTCCTTTATCAAAGATAAGGTGACCATATAAGCGTGGGTTTACCTCTGGGTTTCTATCCTGTTCCATTGATCGATATTTCTGCTTTTGTGCCAGTACCATACTGCCTTGTTTACTGTAGCTTTGTAGTATACTCTAAAGTCAGGGAGCCTGATTCCACCAGCTCCGTTTTTCTATCTCAACATTCCTTTGGCTATTCGACGTCTTTTGTGTTTCCATACAAATTGTGGAAATGTTGTTTTAGTTCTGCAAAAAATGCCAGCGGTAATTTGATAGGGATTGCATTGAATCGGTAGATTGCTTTCGGTAGTAGATTCATTTACACAATGTTGATTCTTCCATTCCAAGAACATGGTCTATCTCTCCATCTCTTTGTATCATTTTTAATTTCTTTCATCTGTGTCTTACAATTTTCTGCATATAGGTCTTTTGTCTCCTTATGTAGGTTTATTCCTACAGATTTTATTCTTTCTGTTGCAATGGTAAATGGGAGTGTTTTCTTAATTTCACTTTCAGATTTTTCATTGTTAGTGTATAGGAATACAAGAGATTTCTGTGCATTAATTTTGTATCCTGCTAATTTACCAAATTCATTGCTTAGCTCTAGTAGTTTTCTTTTAGCATCTTTAGGATTCTCTATGTATAGAATCATGTCATCTGCAAACAGTGACAGCTTTACTTCTTCTCTTCCAATGTGCATTCCTTTTATTTCTTTTTGTTCTCTGATTGCTGTGACTAAAACTTCCAAAACTATGTTGAATAGTGTTGTGAGTGGGCAAACTTTTCTTGTTCCTGATCGTAGTGGAAATCCTTTCAGTTTTTCACCATTGAGCATGATGTTGGATGTGGGTTTCTCATATATGGCCTTTATTATGTTGAGGAAAGTTTCCTGTATGTGTACTCTCTGGAGGGTTTTTATCATACATGGGTGTTGAATTTTCTCTAAAGCTTTCTCTGCATCTATTGAGATGATCATATGGTTTTTATCCTTTAATTTGTTAATATGGTGTATCACGTTGATTGATTTGCATATATTGAAGCATTCTTGCATTCCTGGGATAAACCCCATTTGATCATGGTGTGTAATCCTTTTAATATGCTGTTGGATTCTGTTTGCTCGTATTTTTGTTGAGGATTTTTACATCTATGTTCATCAGTGATATTGGCCTGTGGTTTTCTTTTGTTGTGACATATTTGCCTGGTTTTGGTGTCAGGTTGATATTGGCCTCATAGAATGAGTTTGGTAGTGTTCCTCCCTCTGCTATATTTTTGAAGAGTTTGAGAAGGATAGCTGTTAGCTCTTCTCTAAATGTTTGACAGAATTCACCTGTTAAACCATATGGTCCTGGGCTTCTGTTTCTTGGAAGATTTTTAATCACAGTTTCAATTTCAGTGCTTGTGATTGGTCTGTTCATATTTTCTATTTCTTCCTGATTCAGTCTTCGCAGGTTGTGCTTTTCAAAGAATTTGTCCATTTCTTCCAGATTGTCCATTTTATTGGCATAGAGTTGCTTGTAGTAATCTCTCATGATCTTTTGTATTTCTGCAGTGTCAGTTGTTACTTCTCCTTTTTCATTTCTAATTCCATTGAGTTGAGTCCTCTGTCTTTTTTCTTTGATGAGTCTGTTTTATCAGTTTTGTTTATCTTCTCAAAGAACCAGCTTTTAGTTTTATTGATCTTTGCTATCGTTTCCTTCATTTCTTTTTCATTTATTTCTGATCTGATTTTTATGATTTCTCTCCTTCTGCTAACTTTGGGGACTTTTTGTTCTTCTTTCTCTTACTGCTTTATGTGTAAGGTTAAGTTGTTTATTTAGATGTTTCTTGTTTCTTAATGTAGTATTTTATTGCTATAAACTTCCCTCAGAGCTGCTTTTGCTGCATCCCATAGGCTTTGGGTTGTCATGTTTTCATTGTCATTTGTTTCTAGGTATTTTTTTGATTTCCTCTTTGTTTTCTTCAGTGATCTCTTGGTTTTTAAGTCATTTATTTTTTAGCCTCCATGTGTTTTTTTTATTTATTGCAGTATTTTCCTGGTAACTGATATCTAGTCTCATAGTGTTGTGATTGGAAAAGATACTTGATACTATTTCAATTTTCTGAAATTTACCAAGGCTTGATTTGTGAGCCCGGATATGACATATCCTGGAGAATGCTCCATGAGCAGCTGAGAAGAAAGTTTATTCTCTTGCTTTTCGATGGAATGTCCTATAAATATCAATTAAGTCCATCTAGTTTAATGTATCATTTAAAGCTTGTGTTTCCTTATTTATTTTCATTTTGGATGATCTGTCCATTGGTGAAAGTTGGTTTTTAAAGTACCCTACTATGATTGTTTTACTGTCAATTTCCCCTTTTATGGCTGTTAGTATTTGCCTTATGTATTGAGGTGCTTCTATGTTG
The DNA here is from genome assembly GCF_964374135.1 of Grampus griseus. NCBI lineage: Eukaryota > Metazoa > Chordata > Mammalia > Artiodactyla > Delphinidae > Grampus > Grampus griseus. The sequence goes on from NC_138999.1 coordinate 56,462,288, forward strand.
GGTGCATAAATATTTACAGTTGTTATATCTTCTTCTTGGATTGATCCCTTGATCACTATGTAGTGTCCTTCTTTGTCTCTTGTAATAGTCTTTGATTTAAAGTCTATTTTGTCAGATATGAGAATTGCCACTCCAGCTTTCTTTTGATTTCCATTTGCATGGAATATCTTTTTACACCCCCTCACTTTCAATCTGTATGTGACCCAAGTCTGAAGTGGGTCTCTTGTAGACAGCATATATATGGGTCTTGTTTTTCTATGCAATCAGCCAGTCTATTTCTTTTGGTTGGAGCATTTAATCCATTTACATTTAAGGTAATTATCGATATGTATATTCCTATTATCATTTTCTTAATTGTTTTGGGTTTGTTATTGTAGGTCTTTTCCTTCTCTTGTGTTTCCTGCCTACAGAAGTTCCTTTAGCATTTGTTGTAAAGCTGGTTTGGTGGTGCTAAATTCTCTTAGCTTTTGCTTGTCTTTAAAGGTTTTAATTTCTCCATCAAATCTGAATGAGATCCTTGCTGGGTAGAGTAACCATGTTTGTAGGTTTTTGCCTTTCATCTCTTTAAACATGTCCTGTCACTCCCTTCAGACTTGCAGAGTTTCTGCTGAAAGATCAGCTGTTAACCTTATAGGGATTCCCTTGTGTGTTTGTTGTTTTCCCACACTGCATTTAATATTTTTTCATCGTATTTATTTTTTGGTAATTTGATTAATATGTGTCTTTGCGTGTTTCTCCTTGGATTTATTCTGTATGGCACTCTGTGCTTCCTGGACTTGATTAATGATTTCCTTTCCTATATTAGGGAAGATTTCAACTATAATCTCTTCAAATATTTTCTCAGTCCCTTTCTTTTTCTCTTATTCTTCTGGGACCCCTATAATTCAAATTTTGCTGTGTTTATTGTTGTCCCAGAGGTCTCTGAAACTGTCCTCAGTTCTTTTAATTCTTTTTTCTTTATTCTGCTCTGCAGTAGTTATTTCCACTCTTTTATCTTCCAGGTCACTTATCCATTCTTCTGCCTCAGTTATTCTGCTATTGATCCCATCTAGAGAATTTTTAATTTCATTTATTGTGCTGTTTATCACTGTTTGTTTGCTCTTTAGTTCTTCTAGGTCCTTGTTAAACGTTTCTTGCATTTTCTCCATTCTCTTTCCAAGATTTTAGATAATCTTTCCTATGATTTTTCTGAATTCTTTTTCAGGTAGGCTGCCTATTTCCTCTTCATTTGTTAGGTCTAGTAGGTGTTTACCTTGCCCCTTCATCTGTGTCTTTCTCTGTGTTCTCATTTTGCTTAACCTACTGTGATTGGGGTGTCCTTTTCGCAGGTTGCAGTTTCGTAGTTCCCATTGTTTTTGGTGTCTGCCCCCAGTGGCTAAGTTTGGTTCAGTGGGTTGTGTGGGCTCCCTAGTGGAGGGGACTATCGCCTGTCTTCTGGAGGATGAGGCCGGATATTTTCTTTCTGGTGGGCAGGTCCACATCTGGTGGTGTGTTTTCGGGTGTCTGTGGTCTTATTATGATTTTAGGCAGCCTCTCTGCTAATGGGTGGGTTTGTGTTCCTGTCTTACTAGTTGTTTGGCATAGGGTGTCCCACACTTTAGCTTGCTGGTCGTTGAGTGGAGCTGGGTCTTGGTGTTGAGATGGAGATCTCTGGGGGATTTTGGTCATTTGATATTACATGGAGCTGAGAGGTCTCTTGTGGACCAATGTCCTGAACTTGGGTCTCCCACTTCAGAGGCACAGCCTTGACTCCTGTCTGGAGCACCAAGAGCCTGTTATCTGTGCAGCTCAAAATAAAAGGGAGAAAAGAAAGAAAGAAGAAGTTAAAATAAAATTATTAAAATAAAAAATAAAATATAATTATTAAAAAAAATTTAAGTAATTAAAAGAAAGAAAAAGAAAGAAAGAAGAGAGCAACCAAACTAGAAAACAAATCCACCAATGATAACAAGCGTTAAAAAGTATACTAAAAAAAAAAAAAAAGATAAAGGACAGACAGAACCCTAGGACAAATGGTAAAACCAAAGCTATACAGACAAAATCACACACAGAAGCATACACGTAAACACTCACAAAAAGAGAAAACGGGAAATATATATATATATATATACAACGAATTCAGACCTCCTAGACAACCTATTCAGACCTCCTCCATTTCAGATGATTCGTTGTCTATTCCACTGATGCAGGGTACATCAAGTTGATTGTGGAGATGTAATCCACTGCTCTTGAGGCTGCTGTGAGAAATTTCCCTTTCTCTTCTTTGTTCGCACATCTCCTGGGGTTCAGCTTTGGATTTGGCCCTGCCTTTGAGTGTAGATCGCCTGAGGGCCTCTGTTCTTCACTCAGACAGGACAGGGTTAAAGGAGCAGCTGAGTTGGGGGCTCTGTCTCACTCAGGCAGTGGGGAGGGAGAGGTACGGAATGCGGGGCGAACCTGCAGCAGCAGAGCCCAGCATAACGTTGCAACAGCCTGAGGCACGCTGTGTGTTCTTCCGGGGAACTAGTCCCTGGATCATGGGACCTTGGCAGTGGCAGGCTGTACAGGTTTCTGGTAGGGGAGGTGTGGATAGTGACCTGTGCTTGCACACAGCCTTCTTCATGACTGCAGCAGCAGCCTTAGCGTCTCATGCTTGTCTCTGGGGTCCCTGCTGATAGCCGCAGCTTGTGCCCGTCTCTGGAGCTTTTTTTTTTTTTTTTTTTTTGGTATGCGGGCCTCTCGCTGTTGCGGCCTCTCCCGTTGCAGAGCACAGGCTCTGGACGCACAGGCTCAGCAGCCATGGCTCACGGGCCCAGCCGCTCCACGGCATGTGGGATCCCACCGGACCGGGGCACGAACCCATGTCCCCTGCATCGGCAGGTGGACTCTCAATGACTGCGCCACCAGGGAAGCCCCTGGTGCTTCTTTAAGCAGTGCTTGTAATCCCCTCTCCTTGTGCACCAGGAAACAAAGAGGGAAGAAAAAGTCTCTCGCCTCTTTGACAGGTCCAGACTTTTTCCCAGACTCCCTCACAGCTAGCTATGGTGCACTAGCTCCCTTCAGGCTGTGTTCACACAGCCAACCCCAATCCTCTTCCTGGCATCTGACCTCCGAAGCCAGAGCCTCAACTCCCAGCCCCCACTCTTCCCGGTGGGTGAGCAGACAAACTTCTCTGGCTGGTGAGTGCTGGTCAGCCCCGATCTTCTCTAAGGGAATCTCTCCACTTTGCTCTCCACACCCCTGTTGCTGCACTCTCCTCTGTGGTTCCAAAACTTCCTCCCTCTGCAACCCGCAGTCTCCACCTGCGACGGGCCTTCCAAGTATGTGGAAACCTTTCCTCCTTCACAGCTCCCTCCCAGTGGTGCAGATCCCGTCCTTATTCTTTTGTCTCTGTTTTTTTCTTTTTTCTTTTGCCCTACCCAGTTACGTGGGGAGTTTCTTGCCTTTTGGGAGGTCTGTGGTCTTTTGCCAGCATTGAGTAGGTGCTCTGTAGGAGTTGTTCCACATGTAGATGTATTTTTGCTGTATTTGTAGGGAGGAAGATTTTCTCCACATCTCACTCTTCCACCATCTTGAAGCTCCTCTCCGATGATGACTATATTTAATGCTGCTAAATGGTATACTTGTAAGTAGTTCTCATCACAAGGGAAAAAATTATTTACTTTCTTTTGGTATCTATATGTGATAATGCATGTTAGCTAAACTTATTATGGTAATGATTTCACAATAAATGTGAGGCAAGTCATTATGTTGTACACCTTAAACTTATACAGTGCTTTATGCCAATTATATCTCAATAAAACTGAATAAAAGAAACACTACTGATTTCTGCATGTTGATTTTGTATCCTGTAGCTTTACTGAACTTATTCATTGGATCTTAGGTCATTTGATGGTGTCTTTAGGATTTTTTATAAAGTCATGTCATCTGCAAATAGAGCCAATTTTACTCCTTTTTTTTCCATTTGTGATACCATTTTTTTTCTTGCCTGATTGCTCTGGCTAGGACTTTCAGCACTATGTTGGAGAGGTAAGAGTAGGTACCCTTGTCTTGTTCCTGATCTTAGAGGAAAACTTTCATATTTTCACCATGGAATATGACGTTTGTTGTGGGCTTGTCCAATAAGGTCTTTATTATTTTGAGGTGTGTTCCTTGTATACCTAATTTGTTGAGAGTTTTTATCATTGAGTGGATGTTGAATTTTGTTTAATGTGTTTTCTGTATCTATTAAGATGATTTATTGATTTGCTTATGTTGAACCAACCTTGCATCCCAAGAATTAATCCTACTAGATTATGGTGTATGATCCTTTTAATGTGCTGTTGAATTTGGTCTGCTAGTATTTTATTGAGAAATTTTGCATCCGTGTTAATCAGAGATATTAGCCTGTAGTTTTCTCTTAGTGTCCTTCTCTGGCTTTGGTATCAGTATGATGGACTAATGGAATGAATTTGGGAATGTTCCCTCCTTTTTGATTTTTGGAAAATGTTTAGAAGAATTGGTGTTATTCTTTAAATTTTTGGTGCAATTTAACAGTGAAGCCATCTGGTCCAGGGCTTTTATGTATTGGGAGATTTTTGATTACTGATTCAATCTTGTTACTCATTACTGGTCTGCTCAGATTTTCTGTTTCTTCCTGATTCATTCTTGAGAGGGTGTATGTTTCTAAGAATTTATCCATTTCTTCTAGGTTGTCCTGTTTGTTGGCATGTGGTTGTCCATAGTAGCTTCTTATAATCCTTTGTATTTCTGTGCTACTATTTGTAATGACTACACTCTCATTAATAATTTTGTTGATTTGGGTCCTCTCTTTTATTCTTGGTTAGTTTAGCTAAAGGTTTGTAAATTTTGTTTGTCTTTTAGAAAAGCAAATCTTAGGTTTTTAATCTTTTCTACTGTTTTCTTGTATACTAGTTCATATATTTCTGCTCTCATCATTATTATGTCCTTCCTTCTGCTAAATTTGGTCTCAGTTTGTTCTTTTTCTAGTTGTTTGAGGTTAAAGTTAGGTTGTTTATTTGAGATCTTTCTAGTTTCTTGTTGTATGCATTTATAGCTATAAACTTCCCTCTCAGACTACTTTTGCTGAAACCCATAAGATTTGGTTTGTTATGTGTCCATTTTTTTCTCTCAAGATACATTTTTAATTTTCCTTTTAATTTCTTCTTTGATCCATTTTTTAGTAAGGGGAGTGTTGTTTTATTCCATGCATTTATGAATTTTTCAGTTTTCCTCCTGCTATTGATTTCCAGTTTCATACCATGGTGGTCAGAGAAGACACTTGGTATGATTTCAGTCTTCTTGAATTTGCTGACTTGTGTCCAAACACATAATCTAACCTAGAAAAAAAAATCCATGTGCACTTTGGAGGAATGTGGATTCTGCTGTTGTCTGATAGAATTATCTGTTTATGTCTGTTAAGTCCATTTAGACTATAGTGTTCTTCAAATCCACTCTTTACTTACTGATTCTCTATCTGGATAATCTATCCATTGTTGAGAGTAGGGTATCAAAGTCACCAACTATTATTTTACTGCTATTTATTTATCCTTGTATTTCCTTTATATAATTTTCTGCTCTGATGTTGGGTTCATAAATATTTATAATTATACCTTCTCGATTGATTGACCCCTTTATCATTATATAATCATCCTATTTGTCTCTTTTTAACATTTTTATCTTAATGTCTATTTTGTCTGATGTAATATAGCCTTGATCTTTTTTAGTTTCCATTTGCTTGAAATATTTTTCCACCCCTTCATTCTCACTGTCTGTGTGTCTTTAAAGCTAAAGTGAGTCTCTTGTAGGTAGTATGTCATTGGATGTTGTTTTTATTATCCATTTAGTCATTGTATGTCTTAGGATTTGAGAATTTAATCTATTTACCTTTAAAGTAATTATTCATAGCTAATGACATTATTGCCATTTTGTTCATTGTTTTCTGGTGCTTGTATATATTCAGTGTTCCTTGCTTCTTATCCTGCTATCTTCTTTTATGATTTGATGACTCTTTGTATCAGTATGCATTGGCTTCTTTATCATGATCTTTTGTGTTAACTACTACAGGATTTTTTCCTTGTGGTCATATCATGAGGCTTACATAAAATATCTTAAAAATTATAACATCCTATTTAAGCTGATAACAACTTAACTCCAATAGCATTCTTAAACTTTACACTTCACTTCCCCCCTTACATTTTAGGTTATTAATGTTACAATTTGCATATTTTTTATATTGTGTATCTAATAACAGATTATTTTAGTTATGATTATTTTAATACATTTTCAAACTTATAAACTAGAGTTGAAAGTGAGTTATGCAGCATCATTACCACATTACAGAATCTGTCTTTGACTATTATTTGTTGTTACCAGTGAGTTTTACACTACCTTCATATGTTTCTACAATGTTAATGTTAATTAGTGTCCATTTATTTCCACTTGAACAATGCCCTTTAGCATTTCTTGTAAGGCAGTTAAAGTGGTGATGAACTCCCTCAACTTTCATTTGTTTAAGTTTTTATCTCTCCATTTCTTTTTTTTTTTTTTTTATATCTCTCCATTTCTTAAGGACAGCTTTGTTAGGTGTAATATTCTTGGTTGGCAGTTTTTTTCTTTCAATATTTTGAATATATCATCTCATTATCATCTGGTCTGAAAAGTTTCTCTTGAGAAATGTGCTGACAGTCTTATGGGAGTCACCTTGTATATGCCAGGTTGCTTTTCTCTTACTGCTTTCAAATCTCTTCCTTTTTTCTTTGACTTTTGATGATTTAATTATAATGTCTCTCAATTTATCCCTATCAGGTTCAACCTATTTGGGGTCTTTAGGCCTCATGGATCTGGATGTCCATTTCTTTTCCAAGATTTGGCAACTTTTTAGCCATTACTGCTTTAAATATATTTTCTGTCCTTTTTTCTTTCTCTTCCTTTATTGGGATTCCCATAATGAAGACATTGATTTATTTATGGTGCTCTATAAGTTCTACAGGCTTTCTTTTCTTTTTTTCCTTTTCGCTCCTCTGACAGGGTAATTTCAAATGCTCTGTCTTCTAGATCACTGACTGTTTCTTCTGCATCATCAAGTCTACTGTTGAAGCTCTCTATTTAATTCTTCAGTTTAATCATTTTGTTCTTCACCTCCAGCATTTCTGGGGTTTTTATGGTTTCTAATTTTTGTTGAACCTATCTTTTTGTTCATATGTTATTTTCCTAATTATGTTTAGTTGTCTGTATGTTTTTGTAGTTCACTAAATTTCTTTAATAAGATTATTCTGAGTTCTTTATCTGACAGTTCATAGCTCTCCATTTCTTTAGGATCAGTTATTGGATCTTTATTAGAGTCCATTTGTGGTGCCATATTTACCTGATTTTCCATGATCCTTTATTCCTTACACTGGTATCTGTGTATTAGAGTAGGTGGTCTCCTCTTCCTGACTTTACAAGTTTGTTTTGGCAGGGAACCCTTCAACAGTCAGCTCAGGTTTTGGTTCTGGTTGTGTGAGCTGATATCTGGCAGGTGGGGCTTGCTATCTGTGTCCATCTCTGGGAGAGGTTACCGCTCAAGCTTGAGGTCAGAGGGAGTGCCTCTTGCTGAAAACAGTTGAACAGGACTGCAGGCTTTGTTCCATGTCCAAGTAAAGCTATAATATGGGCTCCATGGTTTCCTGGATTCTCTGATCTGGCTTTCTAGATGGTCTAGACAGGATACTATATTCAGTAGTTGATGGGACTCTGAATTAGCTCTCCTGTTCAGGCAAGGCAGCAGAATGGTTACCAAGGTCAGCAAACCTTGCTTGGAGACCCAAGTCAAGTAAGACTGCACACTGAATTCCATTGCCAGATGGGCCCACCTGCTTTCATCTGTTGTTGGGGAGAGCCTTCAACTTGAATCTCTGCTCAAGTGCCACCATAAGTAGGGTTGAGGGATGGATAGGTTAACCAACTTAATATATACTCATTAGGTTTCCTATTTGAGCAGGCTGAAAGGTATATCTAGCACTTGGTGAGGCTACAAATTAGTTTCTCTGCCAAGGTGTAGCCACAAGACAGGCCCCAAGATTAGTAAGCCTCTTCTTTGGAGACCAAATTAAGCAGAACTATGCACCAAATTCCCTGGACTTGTGGACCATTGCCTTGACTTTGCAGATGGGGAGGGCTGCCTGCTGGGCTCGTCACTCAAGTGCCAGTGTAATCAGGGTTGCAGAATGAACTGCATAGACTCCTGGGAGCTCTGGTTAGGTTTCCTGGTCAGGCAGGACTCATGGCTATATTCAGGAGTGAACAGGGCTATGAACTATTCTACCTCCCCATGTAGGCCTGTAGAACAGGCTCCAAGGCTGACAACTTTCTTGTTTGGGGACCAAATTAGGCAAAACTGTGCACTAAGCTCCCTCACCAGACAGAGCCACTGGATTTATTCTGCATATGGGAAGAACAACTAGTCATGCTGTCCACTTGAATGCTATTGTGCTAAGCAGATTTCTAGTGCTCTAACCAGGCTTTCGGTCAGGTGGGGCTGAGAGCTTCATTCATCAGCAGACAAGACTATGAGTTAGCTTCTCTGTCCCATGGGGCAGCAGAACAGACTCCAAGTCCAGAAAGGCTTGTTGTTTGGGGGTCCTTGTCAAGTTCTCTGCTAAGACTAGGCCAAAATCTTGGCTCTGCAGATGAATAATTCTGCAGGTTGGGATTTCCACTTGGATTCTGCTGTGAGTAGGAACTCAGTCTGCAAAGATCCAAGTGTTGGTTGATGTAAGCCCTGTCTCCATCTCTATCTGACCTTAGTGGTCAAGCCCCACAGATTCTCTGGTGATCTCATGAGGCAAGAGCTGAGTGGACCTCCTGAGAAGTAACCCACAATACTGGGCAGCTGAATGTCCACCTTGGGCTCTCTTTTGCCCACTGGAGAAACAATAGGCTCATGGCAGCTCTCTCAGTGCAATGCAGTGACATCCAAAGCTGAGTCAACTCAAACGAACCTAATCTGTCAGGGCTATAAATTCCATTAGACTAGACTATCTAGTCTAATGTCCTACGTATATAGATAGGGATACTGAAACATAGAACTCAAGGATAAAATTTAGTAGTGATACCAGGATTAAGACTTAGGCATTCATACTCTTATTCCAGTTCTCTTTCTAGTATTCCTGGCCCAGAGAAGGTGCCTGGGAAATGTTCATTAAAGGAATGAATAAATAGATTAATGTTACACCTAAACTGAAACAAGTGGTTCTGACAATGCTTTGGAAATGGAGAGAAATGCTTAGAGAAGGGTTATTGATATCAGACCAGAAGCTCCTAGAAGACAAGAACAAGGTTTCCTGGTCTCTTACTATATACATATTTTATTTCACTATGGCCCAGTAAGAACCATCAGGAATCCAGGAAAATGCTTGATGAGGACAATGAGTGATTCTTCTCTCAAACAAGCCCTCTGTCTCTATCCCTCTGCCTCTCTCTCTCTCTCTCTCTCTCTCTCTCTCTCTCTCTCTCATACACACACACACACACACACACACACAATTCCTCTTTTGCCAGGAAGAAGGATATCCTGTAAAGAAGCAAGCACATTGTGGCATAAAAAATAGCACTGGAGCTGGACTCAGAGAAATCTAAGTTTGGATTCAAGTTCTGCCAGTTACAAGCTGTATGATACACAAATCTCTTAACCTCTCCAAGCTTGTTTCCTAATCTGTTCAATGGGAATTTTAAAAACCTTCCTCACAATGTTGTTGGGAAGATTAGATGAGATGATTTAATAAAAAGTTGATTAAATTACAATTAAGGTTGTGTTGAGTTCCTATAATGGAAATTAAACTAAAATGACTTAAATAAATAAGGACTTTGTGTCACCAATGAAAATCTGGAAGTAGATCACAGAGGAGTGGGACAATGGTTCCACAAAGTCATTAAGGATCAGATTCTTGTGCTTTTGGCTCCACCATACGAAGCATATATCTTTCTACCTTGTGCTCTCAAATCATCACATTCTAAGCATGCAAAGGAGAAGGACAAAAGTACATGCCAGCTGAGTCTATCCCTTCTCATCAGGGAAAATAATCTTTCCTAGAAGTCTCAACCAGGAATCTTTTGTTTGCATTTCATTGGACACAACTGCATCACATGGCCATTACTAGCTGCAGTAAGTCTGTGGAGCAGAGAATTTTATGTGAGTGCATTGTTGACCCAAGTTAAATAATAACTCTATAAGGAAGAAGGGAAGAATGGATAAAGGGTGGGCAAATTGCAGAGTTTGTTACAATGGTGTATCTGAAAGGTTTTTTTTGTTTTTACATCTTTATTGGAGTATAATTGCTTTACAATGGTGTGCTAGTTTCTGATTTATAACAAAGTGAATCAGTTATACATATGTTCCCATATATTTTCCCTCTTGCATCTCCCTCCCTACCACCCTCCCTATCCCCGCCCTCCAGGCCGTCACAAAGCACCGAGCTGATCTCCCTGTGCTATGCAGCTGCTTCCCACTAGCTATCTACCTTACCTTTGGTAGTGTATATATGTCCATGCCTCTCTCTCACTTTATCACAGCTTACCCTTCCCCCTCCCCATATCCTCAAGTCCATTCTCTAGTAGGTCTGTGTCTTTATTCCTGTCTTACCCCTAGGTACTTCATGATACTGTTTTTTTCTTAGATGCCATATATATGTGTTAGCATACGGTATTTGTCTTTCTCTTTCTGACTTACTTCACTCTGTATGACAGAGTCTAGTTCAATCCACCTCATTACAAATAGCTCAATTTCATTTCTTTTTATGGCTGAGTAATACACCATTGTATATATGTGCCATATCTTCTTTATCCATTCATCCGATGATGGACACTTAGGTTGTTTCCACCTCTGGGCTATTGTAAATAGAGCTGCAATGAACATTTTGGTTCATGACTCTTCTTGAATTATGGTTTTCTCAGGGTATATGCCCAGTAGTGGGATTGCTGGGTCATATGGTAGTTCTATTTGTAGTTTTTAAGGGAATCTCCATACTGCTCTCCATAGTGGCTGTACCAATTCACATTCCCACCAGCAGTGCCAGAGTATTCCCTTTTGTCCACAGCCTCTCCAGCATTTATTGTTTCTAGATTTTTTGATGATGACCATTCTGACTGGTGTGAGAGGATATCACATTGTAGTTTTGATTTGCATTTCTTTAATGATTAATGATGTTGAGCATTCTTTCATGTGTTTGTTGGCAGTGTCTATATCTTCTTTGGAAAAATTTCTATTTAGGTATTCTACCCATTTTTGGATTGGGTTGTTTGGTTTTTTGTTATTGAGCTGCATGAGCTGCTTATCACTGATGAACATAGATGCAAAAATCCTCAACAAAATACTAGCAAACAGAATCCAACAGCACATTAAAAGGATCATACACCATGATCAAATGGGATTTATTCCAGGAATGCAAGGATTCTTCAATATACGCAAATCAATCAATGTGATAAACCATATTAACAAACTGAAGGAGAAAAACCATATGATCATCTCAATAGATGCAGAGAGAGCTTTTGACAAAATTCAACACCGATTTATGATAAAAACTCTGCAGAAAGTTGGCATAGAAGGAACTTTCCTCAACATAATAAAGGCCATATATGACAAACCCACAGCCAGCATCATACTCAATGGTGAAAAACTGAAAGCATTTCCAGTAAGATCAGGAGCAAGACAAGGTTGCCCACTCTCACCACTCTTATTCAACATAGTTTTGGAACTTTTAGCCACAGCAATCAGAGAAGAAAAGGAAATGAAAGGAATCCAAATCAGAAAAGAAGTAAAGCTGTCACTGTTTCCAGATGACATGATACTATACATAGAGAATCCTAAAGATGCTACCAGAAAACTACTAGAGCTAATCAATGAATTTGGTAAAGTATCAGGATACAAAATTAATGCACAGGAATCTCTGGCATTCCTATACACTATTGATGAAAAATCTGAAAGTGAAATCAAGAAAACACTCCCATTTACCATTGCAACAAAAAGAATAAAATATCTAGGAATAAACCTACCTAAGGAGACAAAAGACCTGTATGAATAAAATTATAAGACACTGATGAAAGAAAGTAAAGACGATACAAATAGATGGAGAGATATACCATGTTCTGGGATTGGAAGAATCAACATTGTGAAAATGACTCTACTACCCAAAGCAATCTACAGATTCAATGCAATCCCTATCAAACTATCACTCGCATTTTTCAGAGAACTAGAACAAAAAAATTCGCAATTTGTATGGAAACACAAAAGACCCCGAATAGCCAAAGCAATCTTGAGAACGAAAAACGGAGCTGCAGGAATCAGGCTCCCTGACTTCAGACTATGCTACAAAGCTAGAGTAATCAATACAGTATGGTACTGGCACAAAAACAGAATGGTAGATCAATGGAACAGGATAGAAAGCCCAGAGATAAGCCCACACACATATGGTCACCTTATCTTTGATAAAGGAGGCAGGAATGTACGTTGGAGAAAGGATAGCCTCTTCAATAAGTGGTGCTGGGAAAACTGGACAGGTACATGTAAAAGTATGAGATTAGATCACTCCCTAACACCATACACAAAAATAAACTCAAAATGGATTAAAGACCTAAATGTAAGGCCAGAAACTATCAAACTATTGGAGGAAAACATAGGCAGAACACTCTATGACATAAATCACAGCAAGAGCCTTTTTGACCCACCTCCTAGAGAAATGGAAATAAAAACAAAAATAAACAAATGGGACCTAATGAAACTTCAAAGCTTTTGCACAGCAAAGGAAACCATAAACAAGACCAAAAGCCAACCCTCAGAATGGGAGAAAATATTTGCAAATGAAGCAACTGATAGATTTTATACACAGGGACAGTCTGGCACATAAGAGATGTTTAACAAATGTGAGTCATTGATCTCTGAATCTGAGAGAAGTTCACGTGATATGTGAAGACAAAGTCATTCTGACCCATTGGGTGGGGGTATTCAAGAGTCAGAGTTTCAGATTGGAGCTCCCCACCAAGGTGTCTACCTACATCTAATTTCTTAAGGAATTTGCAAGATAATGGAAAATCCCTGAACAAAGACAAGAAAAGATTATAAAACCTCACACATCCAGATCTTGTCTACTGGCCTTGAACAATTCCTGAAATTACCATTCAGCTTATTCTTTTGCACTAAGACATTGTCTCTAGTCTAAAATCCCAACCTGTTACCTTGGAGTGTGTAATACGTTGGTCTCTTAAGCCATTTGCATATCAGCACAACTATAATTGTGAGCCATCAGTTGTGCCCTGAAAGAGTGGTGGGGTGAGTACTTGTGGAAAGGTGAAAATGAGTTTTAGGAAAGTCCAAACCAGGGGGAAGCTCATGGTAACTCTGTGGAGACAGGCAATCAGAATTAGACCTAGATGGTGGGCACAAGGGACCCACAGGGAATATATAAACTCCTGATCAATTTACTCTTTTCCTTTGGGATGGACCTGTTTAGGCCTCATGATCTAGTTTTTAAGCCAATTGTGGGACACAGAGGCCACCAACAAGTTTTTCAGACTCTGATGTCTTACCCTGTTCTCCAATTCACTGACAAAGCTTGGTCTCACTTTTCTTCTTATTACCATAGTTGAAATTCCTTTACTGATAGAGAAGGAAGGCTAGAATAAGAGTAAGGAGGTTCAATTTCCAACTCTGATGCTCACTTTTTGATAAAAGGGGGAGATTGTTTAGGATAAAACATTGCAAAGTTTTACTTTTCTCACCTATCAAGTGAGGATGAGAATCCCCATCTGGCTCATAGGATGGTTGTGTACCACCCTTCAGATAACAGAAAGAAAGGGCTTTGAAAAGAATAGATCCTGATGTGTTGTACAAATGTAATAAATTATTTTCTGGGTTTATCTATGGCTTATTCATTCATTCAGTAACAATTATTGAGAGCTTACTATGTTGTGGGCTCTGTTTTAGCATAGGATATGCTGTGCTGAAGAAAACAAACACAGCCCCTATTTTCTTAAAATATTAATTTTGGTAAGAGAGCTAGAAAGTAAACAAGGAAATATCAATGAGTAATAAAGAAGTGTTATTATAGAATTAAACAGGGTTATATGATTGGGGGTAACTGGGTTGTCAATTAGAGTTTGGTCACAGGAAGAGAAGCCACTATGTGGATTCCAGGTATGAAGAGTTTACTATAGGAATTAGGAGGTTATACAGCTATTATATGAGCTGGGGGAACAAAAATTATCTTACTCTGAAGTATCAAAATGGGTGGTTTTCAAGAGCTGGTGGGGAATCTGTGAAATACAATTTGTATTCCAAAGGAAACCATAAACAAGATGAAAATACAACTCTCAGAATGGGAGATAATATTTGCAAATGAAGTAACTGAGAAAGGATTAATATCCAAAATTTACAAGCAGCTCATGCAGCTTAATATCAATAAAACAAACAACCCAATCCAAAAATGGGAGAAGACCTAAATAGACATTTCTCCAAAGAACACATACAGATGGCCAAGAAGCACATGAGAAGCTGCTGAACATCACTAATTATTAGAGAAATGAAAATCAAAACTACAGTGAGGTATCACCTCACACCAGTTAGAATGGATATCATCAGAAAATCTACAAACAACAAATGCTGGAGAGGGTGCGGAGAAAAGGGAACCCTCTTGCACTGTTGGTGGGAATGTAAATTGATACAGCCACTATGTAGAACAGTATGGAGGTTCCTCAGAAAGCTAAAAATAGAACTACCATACAACACAGTAATCCTACTGGGCATATACCCTGAGAAAACCATAATTCAAAAAGGGTCTTGTGGGCTTCCCTGGTGGCGCAGTGGTTGAGAGTCTGCCTGCCGATGCAGGGGATGCGGGTTCATGCCCCGGTCCGGGAAGATCCCACATGCCACGGAGCGGCTGGGTCCGTGAGCCATGGCCGCTGAACCTGCGCGTTGTGTTCCGCAACGGGAGAGGCCACAACAGTGAGAGGCCCGTGTACCGCAAAAAAAAAAAAAAAAAAAGGGTCTTGTACCACAATGTTCTTTGAAGCTCTACTTACAATAGCCAGGACATGGAAGCAACCTAAGTGTCCATCAACAGATGAATGGATAAAGAAAATGTGGCACATATATACAATGGAATATTACTCAGCCTTAAAAAGAAATGAAATTGAGTTATTTGTAGTGAGGTGGATGGACATAGAGTCTGTCATATGGAGTGAAGTAAGTCAGAAAGAGAAAAACAAATACCATATGCTAACACATATATATGGAATCTAAGGGAAAAAAAGGTTATGAAGAACCTAGGGGCAAGATGGGAATAAAAACGCAGACCTACTAGAGAATGGACTTGGGGATACGGGGAAACTGGGACAAAGTGAGGGAGTGACATGGACATATATACACTACCAAATATAAAATAGATAGCTAGTGGGAAGCAGCTGCATAGCACAGGGAGATCAACTTCGTGCTTTGTGACCACCTAGAGGGATGGGATAGGGATAGTGGGAGGGAGGGAGACACAAGAGGGAAGAGATATGGGGATATATGTATATGTATAACTGATTCACTTTGTTATAAAGCAGAAACTAACACAACATTGTAAAGCAATTATACTCCAATAAAGATGTTAAAGAGAAAAAAAAATAAGATATGAGATGTGACCTGAGCCTTGAGGGAACACGTCCACCTCATTCTGCCTGTTTCAGGCACCTTAAAATCAAAGAAAGGTGAATATATTAGTTTTTCCTGTGTTGGATAGCTGGTTGATTAACAGAAGTCTGTTTTAGAAGTCTGCGTGACTAACAGACTTACTGATAGGCTAGCCAGCTGGAACTGACTAAATTTCTGATTGGATGACTTACAAACTGACAGAAGGAGTAGCAAACTGACAGTTGATAGGATGACTTGCTGACATTCTGACTAATTGAATAATTTGCTGGACGATTTATTACTGGTCTATTAGACAAGCTTTCTGCCTGTCTGTCTCAGCTGCCTGGCAGGTTGATTGTTTTGTTACTATTTCCTATTCTACATATGACTGATAGGCTAATCTTATGGACTGTGTTCAGATATACAGATTCATTGACATACAAGTTTGGTGACTATCTGACTGTCTGATTCTTTGACTGTCTGACCTACTGGCTGGTTATCATACTAGCTGACAGACTGTGTAACTTTCTTTCCAACTGATGGATCTTCAGGCTGACTGACAGGCTAGTCCACTGGGTTTGGAAATGGGTGACTTGCTAGCTATTATTCTGTCTGACAGACTTGTCAACAAGGTGGTCATGTGCATAGTCAAGGGTGAAAAAACAGGAGTGATAAGACATGTAATTCAAGATGCTACCCCATGCAGATGAAAGAGGAAGGCAACTTGGTGATAAGGAAAAAGATAGGGCATTTGACAAAGGGGTTAATAGTTTTCTCCTGACAGCTCAAGGGGAAAAATGGCTCTAGAAAAAATCAATCCATTAATAATGGGACATAATGTTAGCTCTAAACTGCTTGAGACACAAAGCTTATTACTCAGCTTGATCATTAACAAGGAAAATAGCAGATGATACGTGGATATTAAAGAAACAGTAAAACATCAAGCATGATCATAAAGGAGTCACTTACTGAGCCAGCAGGATGAGTATTGAGAAGGCACAAATCCCAGAGTCCATGGATTCAGCTCCAAGTACATAGGCACAAAGGAGCCCGTAAAGAAAAGAGACTCAAGGGCTGTACTTGTTTTCCAGTAGAAAGAAGAGGAAGGAATTATTGTCTTTTTGGTCTCTGAATAACCTAAACCTGAAGTCTCCTTTTCTCTAATGTCCTTCAATTTTATACTAAAAAATACCAACTGGTACTATACTTACTACTGTAGTCCACACATTATTCATTGAGCACTAGATGTCAATCTTGATGCCTGCCTCACCCACAGTTTCTTATAGATAGCTGGCTACACCTTCAGACCTTGGTATAGGAAGGTATGACTGTTCCCATGCATAGCCATAACTATTAAACTATGGATGCAAAATTAATGAAATGTTAGCCTAGCCATAGACTTGCCTGTGACTTATGACATTGTCTACTACAAAAAGTTTTATTGGGGAAACTCTCAATTCTTCAGAAATTGAACTAAGAAATATATAGAGAAGGAGGGAGTTAGCAGTTGGCCTAGAATCTAAAAGGTGATGAGGTAAAGAGCAACAATGGCAACCATAATGCGCCAACTTTAAGCCTAAATTCTATGGAAATAGAACCACAAGTCTAGAGGCAGAGAAGAGGGTGATAAACTGACCATAATTGAAATGTGAAATCATGGAGTCATCATGGGGTAGCTGAGTTCCATTCATAGAAGACTACCAGAATGTGGAGCCATAACCTCTAGCTGCTGAAATCTGTGGAATTTCTTTTGACCCATTCTATAGTTCCCTCTTTTACTGAATGCCAAGTGATGTGTTTATCTTGTGCTCTTGGAGGCATGTCCCTAAAGTAAATCTATCATCCTTAAAGAAACAGAGAGTTTATTATAACCAAAAGAAATATAAAGTCTAGGGACTTATCTGGTGATGCAGTGGTTAAGAATCCATGTGCCAAGGCAGGGAACACAAGTTCAATCCCTGGTCCAGGAAGATCCCACATGCTTTGGAGCAACTAAGTCCATGCACCACAACTATGGAGTCTGCTCCCTAGAGCCTGTGAGCCACAACCACTGATCCCACGCACTGCAACTACTGAAGCCCGCACACCTAGAACTCATGCTCCACAACAAGATAAGCCACTGCAATGAGAAGGCCACACACTGCAATGAAGAGTAGCCCCACCTGCCGCAACTAGAGAAAGCCTGCGTGCAGCAAACGAAGACTCAATGCAGACAAAAAAGAAAAAGAGAGAGAACTATAAAGTCTATGTATAGAAACTCCTAACCTCTCCCTCCCTTCATTCCTTTTTATCAAAGTGTTCCTTCTTCTACATTTCCATATCCTTATGAACTCTTATGTAAAATATATGAGGTCCCATTTTCTTAGATGTGTAATATCCCAAGTCTTGGATTTCTATCAATTATTAATATTTGTACGGAATTTTCACATTCCTTTAAAAATTTTTAGCCCATAGCCCTGAGAGTTGGACAAGGTAGTTGTTACCACCATTTTTGAGCTAAAGTAACAGGCACACAGGGAAAAAAATGATTGGTCTAAAGTCAAGTAGTACTCTAGCTAGGACTATAACTCACTTTCCTGGACTTCCAGTCCTAGATTTTTTTCCTTTAGTTATTGTTGCCTAAGGATTCATTCTTTAGATCAGAGTTCTCAAAATGGGTTGTGCTACCTCATATGATCCAGAAGACAATATGGTGTGACAAGTAAAAAACTTAAAAGTTAAAAATGCTATATAGACTTTTGTTTTTGGAAAGATGGAACAGACATAATTTTTCTTATTCTTCATATTAAATATGACTAAAAACCCTGGACATTGTATATAAAAAAAATATAGCAAGACTGAAATGTAGAGAGAAGAAGGCAGACTGGCAAGGGACTTTGAGACTTGAGAAATGGTGGTCAGCTCCCCAGGTTTTCTTTTGCTTATTAAGACATGGAGCTGAAGACCGACAACCCAGAAACATGAATGGCACAGACGTAAAAACCTGCTACAAGCATCTGCTCTCTATAGCCAAAAGACCAGAAAAGGAGAAACCTAGCAAAACAGAAAGTTTTAAGTAATACCGCTTTACTCCAGCCAGACAACATGGAAAAAAATGATGGTCCCATACCAACCTATGTGTATTAGTAGGGGTTCCCCAGAAAAACAGAACCAATAGGCCGTAAACATATATATAAAGATTTATTTTAAATATTAGTGACTTGGGCCACACAACTGTGGGGTGTGGCAAGTCCAAAATTTTTAGGGCAGGCCAATATGCTGGAAATTCTGGCAAAAGTTGATGTTGTAGTCTTGAGCCAAAAGCAGTCTCAAGGCAGAATCCCTTCTTCCTCAGGGGACTCCTGTCTTTTCTCTTAAGGCCTTCAACTGATTGGATGAGGTCCATCCACATAATGGATAGTAATCTGCTTTACTCAAACTCTACTTATTTAAACACTAATCACTTCCAAAAAAATACCTTTACAATCACATTTAGACTGGTGTTTGACCAAACTACTGGACATTATAGCTTAAACAAGCTGATACATAAAATTAACGATCACAGTTCACCTCTTGTCAATGTGACACCCGTACACATCTCCTTAAATTATACTTAATCTCAAAAAGACAATAGCAAGGTCATACTTTTGCCTAACATAATACAACTACTCTATATACAACTGAAAATTCACTAACTCTTTCCCTAGAAGAGGAAGCAAAGCCCTTGAGTGATGTTTTCTCTTCTCAATATCCTGTAACTTAAATATTATGATGTAAAGTTAACAGTACTTATATACAGTTATGGAAAGTCAATACATCTTATGTTATATAAACAGGGGATAAAAGAGAGATGAAAACAAAGATATACATGTAGATATATATATATGTACATACTATATACACACATACAAAAATATTCATAAAAATAAGGAAGAAATATTCATAACAATTACAGTTCTAATATCTGCAAATGGTCACATGGCTGGTATTTATAACTACCTTCTTCCTCTACCTATTCTGTATTCCATTTGCCTTCAGCAAATACCTCAGATTGTAGTGGTTCCTTACCGGTGGCATGACCCAAATCTTCATTCCTGAAGGTTCTGGGCCATTGATAGTCTTGCCTGAATTGAGTTGTTGTAGTTTTCAGTTGGCTTTAATCACAGGGCATGGCACTAAGAAACACCCTAAGGGATTTTCAGTGTTCCAGACATACTCTACTTTACATCTGTTGTAGATTACTAGTCCAATTTGTCACGGCGATCAGGATCTATCATTGCAGCCAGCACAGTTACTCCCTTCCTTGACTGTTGATTCAGAGCATGAGGAACCCCAAATGGCTGTGTGATAGTTTTCCAGTTCAATGGAATCATTGTTGTGTCTACTAGTAGAAGCATTCCTCCCTTTGTAACTCTTTAAGATATCTAGACCAGCAGAGCAAAAGATTACAGGGACAGGAAGCTGGTGGATCACTAGTGGTAATAATGAGTAGGGCCACTCTTATTTCTACCTTTTGATGCCTGGACTCATGAATATTGGCTTTTGGAGAAACAGTGCCATAAATTTGATGCTGATTTAGAGTTTAAACAGCCTCCTGGAGAACTTGCCCCAGCTCTACAAGGTACAGTTTCCCACTTAGCTGATGTTTTAACAGTCTTAAAAAAGCCATTTTATCATTTATTGCTTTAGGATGGCAGGGAAAATAGTAGGACTAATAAATTCCATGAACACAGACCCATTGCCACACTTCAATTGCTGTGAAATGCATTCCTTGAAGGAACACACTTGATTACTGTGTGAGATGCATAGTAATCAAATTGATAAAAATTAAAGGCAAAGAAACATTATTAAAAGCAACAAGGGAAGAGCAACAAATAACATACAAGGGAACTCCCATAAGGTTATCAGCTGATTTCTCAGCAGAAACTCTGTAGGCCAGAAGTGAGTGGCATGATATATTTAAAGTCATGAAAGGACAGAACCTAAAACCAAAAATACTCTACCCAGCAAAGCTCTCTTTCAGATTTGATAGAGAAATCCAAAGCTTTACAGACAAGCAAAAGCTAAGAGAAATCAGCACCAACAGACCAGCTTTGCAACAAATGCTAAAGAAATTTCTCTAGGTGGAAAAGATAAGGCCACAACTAGAAAAAAAAAAAAGAAAATTACAAATGGAAAAACTCACTGATAAAGGCAAACATATAGTAAAGGTAGGAAATCATGTGCACACAAATATGATATCAAAACCAGCAACTGTGAGAAAAGGAGAGAACAAATTCAGGATACTGGAAATGCATTTGAAATTAAAAGAGCAGCAAATTAAAACAAGCTTGTTTACATATAGACTGCTATACCAAAACTTCATGGCAACTGCAAACCAAAAATCTACAATAGATACACACACAAAATAGAAAAATGCATCCAAACCACTAAAGTTAGTCATCAAATCACAAGAGAAGAGAACAAAAGAGGAAGGGAAGAAAAAAGACCTACAAAAACTAATCCAAAACAATTAACAAAATGGCAATAGGAACATACATATTGGTAATTACCTTAAAAGCAAATGGACTACGTGCTCCAAGAAAAAGACATAGACTGGCTGAATGGATAAAAAACCAAGACCCATATATACACTGTCTAAAAGAGACCCACTTCAGAACTAGGGGAACGTACAGACTGAAAATGGGGAAATGCAAAAATGTATTCCATGCAAATGGAAATCAAAAGAAAGCTGGAGTAGCAGTACTCATATCAGACAAAATTGACTTTAAAATAAAGAGTGTTACAAGAGACAAAGAAGGATCAAGCCAAGAAGAAGATATAACAACTGTAAATATATATGCACCCAACATAGGAGCACTTCAATATATAAGGCAAATACTAACAGTCATAAAAGAAGATATCAACAGTAACAATAAAAATGGGGGACATTAACATCCCACAATCATCGATGGACAGATCATCCAGACAGAAAATCAATAAGGAAACAGAGGCCTTAATTGAGACATTAGACCAGATGGAATTAACTGATATTTATAGAACATTCCATCCAAAAGCAACAGAATACACATTCTTCTCAAGTGCACATGAAACGTTCTCCAGGAATGATCACATGCTGGACCAAAAAGCAAACATCAATAAATTTAAGAAAATTGAAATCATATCAACATCTTTTCTGACCACAACGCTATGAGATTAGAAATGAATTCCAGGAAAAAAATGTAAAAACACAAACACATGGAGGCTAAACAATATGCTACTAAAAAACCAATGGATCTCTGAGGAAATCAAAGAGGAAATCAAAACTACCGAAAGACAAATGAAAGTGTAAGCATGACAAACCTTTGGGAGGCTGCAAAAGCTGTACTAAGAGGGAAGTTTATAGCAATATAATCTTACCTCAGGAAACATGAAAAAATCTCAAATAAAAAAACTTGACCTGACACCTAAAGCAACTAGAGAAAGAAGAACAAACAAAACCCAAAGTTGGTTGAAGGAAAGAAATCATAAAGATCAGAGCAGAAATAAATGAAATAGAGATGAAGAAAACAACAGAAAATCTCAATGAAACTAAAAGCTGGTTCTTTGAGAAGATATACAAAACTGATAAATTTTTAGCCAAACTCATCAAGAAAAAGAAGAGGACTTAAATCAATAAAATTAGAAATGAAAAAGGAGAAGATACAAGGGACACCACAGAAATACAAAGGATCATAAAAGATTACTACAAGCAACGATATGCTAATAAAATGGACAACCTAGAAAAAAATGGACAAATTTGTAAAAAGGTACAATCTCCCAAGACTGAACCAGGAAGAAATAAAAACTATGAACAGACCAATCCCAAGTACAGGAGTTGAAACTGTGATTAAAAAATTCCTAACAAACAGAAGTTCAGGACCAGATGGTTTCACAGGTGAATTCTAGCAAACATTTAGAGAAGAGTTAACACCTATCCTTTTGAGACTATTTCAAAAAATCACAGAGGAATGAATACTCCCAAATTCATTCTATGGGGCCACCATCACGCTGATACGAAAGCCAGGCAAAGATACAAAAAAAAAAATCATAAGTCAATATGACTGATGAACATAGATGGAAAAATTCTCAACAAAATACTAGCAAACAAATCCAACTATACATTAAAAGGGTCATATACCACGATCAAGTGGGATTTATCCCAGGTTTTTTCAATATCCTCAAATCAATTGGTGTGATACACCACATTGACAAATTGAAGAATAAAAACCATATGATCATCTCAATAGATGCAGAAAAAGGTTTTGACAAAATTCAACACCAATTTATGATAAAAACTCTGCAGAAACTGGGCAAAGAGGAAACATATCTCAACATAATAAAGGCCATATAAGACAAACTTACAGCTAACATCATACTAAATGTTGAAAAGCTGAAAGCATTTCCTCTAAGATACGGAACAAGACAAGAATGTCCACTCTCACCACTTTTATTCAACAAAGTTGTGGAAGTCCTACCCATGGCTATCAGAGAACAAAAAGAAATAAGGGGAATCCAAATTGGAAAAGAAGAAGTAAAACTGTCACTGTGTGCAGATGACATGATACTATAGATAGAAAATCCTAAAGATGTTACCAGAAAACTACTAAAGCTCATCAATGAATTTGGTAAAGTTGCAGGGTATAAAATTAATACACAGAAATCTCTTGCATTTCTATACATTAACAATGAAATATCAGAAAGAGAAATTAAAGGAACAATACCATTTACCATCACATCAAAAAGAATAAAACACCTAGGAATAAACCTATCTAAGGAGGTCAAAGACTTGTACTCCAAAAACTACAAGATGCTGTGAAAGAAATCAAAGATGACAGAAAGAGATGAGAGATATACCATGTTCTTGGATTGGAAGAATCAATAATGTCAAAATGACTATCTTATCCAAGGCAATCTACAGATTGAATGAAATCCCTTTCAAATTACCAATGGTATTTTTTACAGAACTAGAACAAAAATTCTTAAAATTTGTATGGAGACAAAAAAGGTCCTGAATACCCAAAGCAATCTTGAGAAAGAAAAACGGAGCTGGAAGAATTAGCTGGACTTCAGACTATACTACAATGCTACAGTCATCAAAGCAGTATGGTACTTGCACAAAAATAAAAATAGAAATATAGATCAAAGGAACAGGATAGAAAGCACAGAAGTAAACCCACACCCCTATAGTCAATCAATCTACAACAAAGGAGACAAGACTACACAATGAAGAAAAGACAGTCTCTTCAATAAATGGTGCAAGAAAACTGGACAGCTACCTATAAAAAAATGAAATTAGAACATTCTTTAACACCATACACAAAAAGAAACTCAAAATGGATTAAAGACCTAAATGGAAGACTAGATACTATAAAACTCTTAGAGGAAAATATAGGCAGAACACTCTTTGACATAAATCCCAGCAATATCTTTTTGATCCATCTTATAGAGTAATGGAAATAAAAACAAAAAATAAAAAAGGGGACCTAATTAAACTCAAAAGCTTTTGCACAACAAAGGAAACCATAAATAAAATGAAAAGACAACCCACAGAATGGGAGAAAATATTTGCAAATGATGAGACTGACAAGTGATTAATCTTCATAATTTACAAACAGCTCATGTGGCTCAATGTCAAAAAAAGCCAAACAACCCAGTCCAAAAAAAAAATGGCAGAATACCTAAATAGACATTTCTCCGAAGAAGACATACAGTTAGTCAAGAGGCACACGATAAGGTGTTCAACATCGCTAATTGTTAGAGAAATGCAAATCAAAACTACAATGAGATATTACCTCACACCAGTCAGAATGGCCATCTTCAAATTATTTAAAAACAATAAATGCTGGAAAAGGCGTGGAGAAAAGGAAACATTCCTACACCGTTAGTGGCAATGTAAATTGGTACAATCACACAACCTCTATGGAGAACAGTATGGAGGTTACTTAAGAAACTAAGAATAGAGCTACCATATGATCCCGCAATCCCACTGCTGGGCATATATCTGGAGAAAAACATGGTTTGAAAGGATACATGCACCCCATAGTTCATTGCAGTGCTGTTTACAATAGCCAAGACATGGAAGCAACCTAAATGTTGCTTCGACAGATGAATGGATAAAGAAGATGTGGCACATATATATAATGGAATATTACTCAGACATTAAAATCAATGAAATAGCAACATGGATGGATCTGGAGATTATCATACTAAGAGACAAGTCAGACAAAGACAAATATTATATGATATTGTTTAGATGCAGAATCTAATAAAAAACGATAAAAATGAACTTATTTATAAAACAGAAACAGACTCACAGATGTAGAAAATGAACTTATGGTTACCAGGGAAGAATGGTGTGTCGGGGGGGGGATAGATTGGGAGTTTGGGATTGACATGTACACACTGTTATGTTTAAAATAGATAACCAACAAGAACCTACTGTATAGCACAGGGAATTCAACTCAATATTCTCTAATAACCCAAATGGGAAAAGAATTGGAAAACAATAGATACATGTATATTTATAACTGAATCACTTTGCTGTACACCTGAAACTAACACAACATTGTTAATCAATTATATTCCAATATAAAATAAAAGTTAAAAAAAGTAATACTGTGTGGAATAATGCTATGCACTCAATTGTTTTCCCCCTCAAGCTTCAACTGATTGAATTCCTAACACCAATGTGACTGTATTTGGAGTAAGGAATTAATTAAGGTTAGATGAATTCATAAGAGTGGGACCCTGATCAGATAGGATTAGTGTCCTTATAAGAAGAGACACTCAGAGCATTCTCCCTCCCTCTCCCACATGCACACAAAGAAGAGGTTATGTGAGCACATGGTGAGATGGTAACTGCCTACAAGCCCAGAGAAAAGTTCCCACAAGAAACCTACACTGATGGCTGTTGATCTGAGATGTCTAGCCTCCAAAATGTGAGAAAATAAATTTTATGTTGTTTAATTCACCCAGTATATTATATTTTGTTATGGCATCCTAAGCTGACTAGTACAAATACCAGGACAGTGGATGACTCATTCTGTATGGTAAATTGCCATGGATGGTAATTATAGCAGAAGCACTGCATGCAGAGAGGGCAAATCTGTATCCAGGGTAAGTATCTATTTGAGTAAGATCAAAGTGCTACTCCTTCCATAGTGGAAATGCTCCAGTGTAATCAATCTTCCACCAGACTGATCACCTCAGGGAACAGTGCCATATCAGAGACTCAGTGTTGATTTCTACTATTGGCAGATTGGGTAGTGAGCCATGGCCTTAACCAGATCAACCTTGGCGAATAGAAGCTCATATTGCTAAGTCCATGCCTAACTTCCATCCCTGACAACATGGTCACTTTGTTCATGAGCTCATTGGACAATGAAAAGAGACGCTGGGGAAAGAGGCTAACTGGTAGCCACAGAATGGGTCATCCTAGCACTTGATTATTAAAAATTTCCTCTGCTGATATTACCCTGTGGTGAGCATTCACATGGTACATAAATATCTTTGTTTTTCACCCATTCAGAAAGATCTATTGACATCCCTATTCCCCAGACATCCTGGGTACCAATTTTCCAATCATGTTCCTTCCAATTACCTGACAATACAGGCAAACCATTGACCACATCTCATAAACTGGTATACAGCTACATCTCCAGCCATTTCTCCTTCTAAGCAAGACAAACAACTATGTACCGGGAAATTTTTCCACTGGGAAGATTTACTTTCACCACTATCCTTCAGGGATGTCCCAGAAAGGGGTTGTAGTGCTACTGCTGATGCTGTCCACTTTTGGGTGGTGCCTACATATTGTACAGAAGCATCTGTAAATCAGGCCCTAGTTTACTTTTGCCCTCTGATCACAGAGAACTCTCCATAAGGCTTAGCTTCAAGCTAAGGGAAAGAAGGTAATGTATCAGAAATGGGGACCATGGGTATTTGGGCCCCTCCTCCATATAACTTATTGTGTCTTCAAGTCTTGCTTGAGCCCAATCTTATATACCACTTCCACTG
This sequence comes from Grampus griseus, assembly GCF_964374135.1. Taxonomy (NCBI): domain Eukaryota; kingdom Metazoa; phylum Chordata; class Mammalia; order Artiodactyla; family Delphinidae; genus Grampus; species Grampus griseus. The sequence continues at coordinate 56,488,929 of NC_138999.1, forward strand.
ATGATAGATTGCTGCTGTTCACACTTAACTTTATGGTTGCATAGGTCAGAAAACAACAAGTTCATGATGGGAAGTTCATGAACTTGGGAGACAATGTTCATGATTATCTGCTGAGAATTTTAAGTCTTTGATCTGAGATCCTAAGGTTCTGAGCTTTGATTCATATATAAAGTCCTGCCAAAATCTCCAAAGAGTACCCCTTTCTGCTACTGACACTTCAAGCACCAGTGGGTCTGCATGCCCCCAAGTGGCTAGAATCTTACATGGCAGCCTGGACCTGTTACAGAGGCTTCTCCCATCTAGGGGCCACCCAAAATTAACGGCTTTTCAGGTTACCCAGTAAATGGGCCAGAGTGGCACACCCAAATGAAGAATATTTTACCTTCAAATTTCAGAGGCCTACTAAGCAGTGTACCTCTATTTTGGTTGTAAGAGGGGCAAAATATAACAATTTACCCTTCAATTTAGAAGGGATATCTTAACATGCCCCACACTACTGGATGCCTAGAAATTCCACTGAGTTGGAAAGCCCCTGAACTTTTGTCAGATTTATTTCACACCCTCTGATATGCAAGTACCTTACCAATGAGGCAGAACAGGGAAGGTGTATTTATGACCTTGCCAAGTGAAAGAAAAATGGCTCTGGTGGTCTTTACTAGCAGTATGGATTTTTAAAAAAAGCAATGGCCAGATCAACAGCTGTATACCAGGTACTAAAGGTGTATTAATTTTGTCAAGCAATGAAACTATATCTGGTACAACAGCTGCAATTGGCATCATCACCTGGTTAAGCTTACGACAATCCACTTTTTTTTTTTTTTTTTGGTACACAGACCTCTCACTGTTGCAGCCTCTCCCATTGTGGAGCACAGGCTCCAGACGTGCAGGCTCAGTGGCCATAGCTCACGGGCCCAGCCGCTCCACGGCATGTGGGATCCTCCCAGACTGGGGCACGAACCCGTGTCCCCTGCATCGGCAGGTGGACTCCCAACCACTGCACCACCAGGGAAGCCCACGACAATCCACTTTAATTATTCAAGATCCATCTGTTTTCTACACAGGCTAAATAGGTGAATTGAATGCAGATTGAGTGGGAAACCTACACTTCCACCCATGAGGCTGTAATGAGGCACCCCTATATCTCCACTGGACTGGCATCAGAGAAGAGTAAGTAGGAAGTCAGAACTTTCAACCAGTTGTCCAGTAACACATCCCCCCATTCCAGACATATTAGGGGAGACAGCTCAGGAGCTTAGACTTCCTCTACCACTTGGCAGTAATAAAAGTACTCCTCCTCATCTCTACTGGAGTGATGTCAAAGTTGGACAAGAAAGAGTTGGGACTTTCACAATCACCAAGTGATAAAGAGGCTTACTCCAACATGCTGTGAGTGGACAGACCATGTAGGGAGTCAGAAATCTCACCTGCAACCAGCAGTAATTAGAAATTTCATCTTTTGTCAACAGGCTACATAGGGAACCTGAACTTCTACCTCCATGTAGAATAATGAGGTGGAACATTTATCTCCCTTGCTGGAGTGGTGTTTTAAAAAATCCACCTAAAACATAAATTATATATGTTTAAAATAACATCTAGAGTCTCCTGACATACTTGGAAATGTCTAGGTTTTAATGAAAACTCTCTCATCAAATGAAAAACCATGAAGATTTCAAGCAGACTGAACAGAGGAAATCAATAGATGGCAAAATAAAATGATAGAGGTTTTAGAATTATCTGACAAATATTTTAAAGCAGGCATGATAAAAATTTTTCAACACACAATTACAAACACATAAAACTTATGATAAAATAGAAATCTTCAGCAAAGAAAAAGAAAGATTCAGCAAAAGTGAAGGAAGGGGGCTTCCCTGGTGGTGCAGTGGTTGAGAGTCTGCCTGTCGATGCAGGGGACATGGGTTCGTGCCCCAGTCCGGGAAGATCCCACATGCCGCGGAGCAGCTGGGTCCATGAGCCATTGCCACTGGGCCTGCACATCCAGAGCCTGTGCTCTGCAATGGGAGAGGCCACAACAGTGAGAGGCCCACAAAAAAAAAAAAAAAAAAAAAAAAAAAAGCTAAAGGAAGGACGGAAGGATGAACCAAATAAAGAACCAAAGAACGAAAAAAAAAAAAAAAAACAAAGAACAGGAAAATGGAAAATAAGGACTCAATTATACAATAACTGAAACATTGCATTGGCCAAAAAGTTCCTTTGGTTTTTAAGTAAAAATAAAAGACACATTTTTCATTTTTACCAAGAACTTTATTGAACAGCATATTCACCCTTTTGTTCCACTACCCTCTGCCATTTTTCAGGTAACTTCATAATTCCATCTTCCCAAAACGTTTTATCTTTTTGAGCAAAGAACTGTTCCAGGTACCTTTTACAGTCTTCTGGGGAATTGATATTTTTTCCATTAAGAGAATTTTGTAAAGACCGAAATAAATGGAAATCTGAAGTTGCAATGTCTGGTGAATATGGAGGATGAATCAGAACTTCTCAGCCAAGCTGTAACAGTTTTTGCCTGGTCATCAAAGAAACATGCGGTCTTGTATTATCCTGATGGAAGATTATGTGTTTTTTGTGGACTAATTCTGAACACTTTTCATCGAGTGCAGCTTTCTGTTGGTCTAACTGGGAAAATTGTTGGAATTAATTGTTTGGTTTTCCGTAAGGAGCTCATAATAGAGGACTCCTTTCCAATCCGACATATATACAACACCACCTTCTTTGGATGAACACCGGCCTTTGGAGAGGTTGGTGGTGGTTCATTTTGCTTGCCCCAGATCTCTTCCTTTACACATTATTTTACAATATTCACTTTTCATTGCCCATCACAATTTGCTTTAAAAACAGAACAATTTCATTAGGTTTAAGTAGAGAATCTCATGCAGAAATATGGTCAAGAATGTTTTCTTCACTTAACTTATGTGAAAATAAAATGTCAAAGTAATTCACATAACCAAGGTGGTGCAGATGATTTTCAACACTTGATTTGGATATTTTGAGTATGTGAGCTATCACCCACATGGTATAAAGTTAATCGTTCTCAATTAATGTCTTGATTTGATTTCTATCAACTTGAAGAGGTCTACCTGATTGTGAAGCATCATCCAGTGAGAAATCTTCAGCACGAAACTTTGCAAACCACTTTTGACATGTTTGATCAGTCACAGCACCTTCTGCATACACTGCACAAAATTTTTTTACATTTCAGTTGTGTTTTTGCCTTTCTTAAAATAATAAAGCATAATATGCCAAAAATTTTGATTTTTTTCTTCCATCTTCAATATTAAAATGGCTACACAAAAATTCACCAATTTTGATAAGTTGTTTTTAAAATGCACACTGATATGACAGCTGTCACAATACGATCTAACAAAATTGTTCCGAATGTGATTAAAGACAACTAAGCACTGCTAGAGCCATCTAGTGCTGCTAGAGCCAAAAAAAAAAAAATGAACGTTTTGGTCAACCCAATAAAAGGTTCTAGTGATATCATCAAGTGATGTCATCAAGATGGAAGAGTAGGAGACTCCAGCCTCCATTACCCCACAAAGATGACAAATTAGACAACTATTCATGAACAAAAATAGTTCTGGGAGAGCTCAGGAGTTTACTTAAGATACTTCAGCAACAAAGAGAAACAAAAAGCCTGAGAATATCCACCCAAAAGGGTAGGAATAACAGCTGCATTTTGCCTGCATCATCCCACACCCCAGGCCAGCATTCCTCAAGAAGAAATGTCTTGGCTTGAAAGAGTTCCCCTCACTGTGAAAGGAAGAACTGGGTGAGCAACCAGCTTCCCAAGCCCTTGGGGACACAGCATGAAGGATCCATTTTGTTTTCACTGCATCCAGAGACAGGCAAAGCAAAGACATCTAGAGATAGCCAGGAACAAGAAGAGCAGAGGATAGCAGTATCAGCCATGAAGTGGGAGCAACTATGGTTTCTGGTAGTTTGCGACACAAAGAACCCCAGCAGCTTTTGCCACTGGAGAAACAAATAGCCAGGACAACTACCACAGATGCCCTGAAGATTTTTCCAATGAAGTTTTACCCCATAGGTTTTGCATTCAGACAACAGCCACCTGAGGAACTCCTTGCTCACTCCCTCCTCTCCACCACCAGCTGCCAGTGCCCAGGATCCACATTGGAAAACAGTACAAAACTCCATGGTGCTTACATGTAAGATGCCTGCAGTTTACCACTGCCACCATACATGTGTTCATGGCTAGCCCCTGCAGCTGTGCACCTGCAGCCCAACTCCCACCACTGACCTCCACTTCCATGCACATGCTTGTGGCAAGACCCTAAAGCCACAGGAGTACACACTGATAGGCAGGGTCACCACAGCTGCTAGAGCAACCACAGTTGATCCCAACTCCTTATACTGGTGCTGGCTCTTGCTACTATGTGTGTGTCAGCAACTGGCACCTGCCACTACATAGACACCTGTAGCTGGCCCCTAAAACAAAGTGTAAGCATGCCACAAATCCAGCCAACACCACCACCTTCCTTGGCCCCTAACCACTGGATGTGAAGGCACACTGAGGAACCCAATAGCTTTTACAGCCTCTGCAGTACCTTTTCTGATCTTGCCAAGAGTCACAGTTGTCGATGTCATGGAGCCCAGCAACCTGAGCTGATGAAGTGTCAGGCTCTCTGGACACAATATGGCAACATGCCCTGAACCACTAGACCTGGAGTCACAGATATCCTAGTGTACCCCCACCCACAGATAAACATCTTTCCTTACTGAAGTCAAATATAAAGTCTGGAAGAGGTGAATGCTTCTTCTAATACACAGACAGCTACACGAGACTGCAAAGACCACAAAGAATCAGGGAAACATAACACCAATAAAAAAATACAGTAAACTTCCAGTAACTGACACCGAAGAAATGGAAATTCACGAATATACACGAATTGGCTGAAAAAGAATTCAAAATAACTGTTCTAAAGATGCTCAGAGAACAACAAGAGAACACAGATAAAACAATTGTATGAATTTAGGAAAATAATACATGGACAAAATGAGAAGTTCAACAAAGAGGAAACATAAAAAAGAAAAAACAGAGATTTTGAAGTTGAAGAAAACAATGACTGTACTGAAAAATTCAACAGGGCGCATCAAAAATAGACTGGACCTCAAAGAAGAAAGACTCAATGAACTCAAATACAAATAATTTGAAATCATCCAGTCCAAAAAAAGAAAAGAATAAAAATGAATGAAAAAAGTCTATGGGACATCATTAAGGGAAGCAATCTATTGATTATTGGAGTTCCAGAAGGAGAAGGGAGAGAGATTGGAGAAGAAAACCTTATTTAAAAAAAAATGACTGACAACTTCCCAAATCAGGGGAGAGATTTGGACATCCAAGTTCATGAAGTTCAAAGATACCCAAACGAATTAAACTCAAAGAGATCTTCTCCAAAACACATTTATATTAAAACTGTAGGGCTTCCCTGGTGGCACAGTGGTTGAGAGAACACCTGCCGATGTGGGGACATGGGTTTGTGCCCCGGTCTGGGAGGATCCTGCATGCTGCAGAGTGGCTGGGCCTGTGAGCCATGGCCGCTGAGCCTGCACGTCCGGAGCCTGTGAGCCACAACGGGAGAGGCCACAACAGTGAGAGGCCCACATACCACAAAAACAAGCAAACAAACAAACAAAACAAAACAAAAAACTGTAAAACAATTAAAGACAAAGAGAGAATCCAAAAATCAGCAAGATAAAAGAAGTTTTCACTTACAAGGGAACCACAAAAAGGCTATAAGTAGATTTATCAGGAGAAAACACACTGGCAAGGAAGATGGGGATAAAGTATTCAAACCTCCCAAAGAAAAAAACTTGCCAATCAAAAATGCTTTATCCAGCATGTTGCCTTTCAGAAATAAAGGAGAAATAAAGACTTTCACAGAAAAACAAAAGATGAGGGAGTTCATCACAACTACACCTGCCTTATAGAAAATGCTGAAGGAAATTATTTAAGCTGAAATGAAAGGATGCTAATGAGTAACCTGAAAATGTATGAAAATATAAAACAAACTGGCAAAAGTAAGCACAGAGTCAAATTCAGAATATTCTAACGGTAATGTGGTGGTGTGTTAATCACTTAGCTGCAGTAAAAAGGTCAAAAACAGAAGCATTAAAATAGCTATAGCTACAATAATTTACTAATGAAAGCACAATATAAAATTGTTAATTGTGATAATAAAAGCATAAAATTAGAAGGGGAAGTAAAAGGATAGAGTTGTTTTTTTGTTGTTGTTTTTATTTTTTTATTTTTATTTTTATTTTTTACATCCTTATTGGAGCATAATTGCTTTACAATGGTGTGTTAGTTTCTGCTTTATAACAAAGTGAATCAGTTATACATATACATATGTTCCCATATCTCTTCCCTCTTGCGTCTCCCTCCCTCTCAGCCTCCCTATCATACCCCTCCAGGCGGTCAGGAAGCAATGAGCTGATCTCCCTGTGCTATGCAGCTGCTTCCCACTAGCTATCTACCTTATGTTTGGTAGTGAATATATGTCCATGCCTCTATCTCGTTTTGTAACATCTTACCCTTCCCCCTCCCGATATCCTTGAGTCCATTGTCTGGTAGGTATGTAACTTTATTCCTGTCTAACCCCTAGTTTCTTCATGACATTTTTTTTCTTAAATTACATATATGTGTGTTAGCATACGGTATTTGTCTTTCTATTTCTGACTTAATTCACTCTGTAAGAGAGACTCTAGGTCAATCCACCTCATTACAAACAGCTCAATTTCATTTCTTTTTATGGCTGAGTAATATTCCACTGTGTATATGTGCCATATTTTCTTTATCCATTCGTCCGATGATGGACACTTAGGTTGTTTCCATCTCTGGGCTATTGTAAACAGACCTGCAATGAACATTTTGGTACATGACCCTTTTTGAATTATGGTTTTCTCAGGGTACATGCACAGTAGTGGGATTGCTGGGTCATATGGTAGTTCTATTTGTAGTTTTTTAAGGAACCTCCAAACTGTTCTCCATAGTGGCTGTACCAATTCATATTCCCACAAGCAGTGCAAGAGTGTTCCCTTTTCTCTACACCCGCTCCAGCATTTATTGTTTCTAGATATTTTGGTGATGGCTATTCTGACCGGTGTGAGATGATATCTCATTGTAGTTTTGACTTGCATTTCTCTAATGATTAATGATGTTGAGCATTCTTTCATGTGTTTGTTGGCAGTCTGTATACCTTCTTTGGAGAAATGTCTATTTAGGTCTTCTGCCCACTTTTGGATTGGGTTGTTTGTCTTTTTATTATTGAGCTGCATGAGATGCTTGTAAATTTTGGAGATTAATCCTTTGTCAGTTGCTTCACTTGCAAATATTTTCTCCCATTGTGAGGGTTGTATTTTGGTCTTTATGGTTTCCTTTGCTGTGCAAAAGCTTTGAAGTTTCATCAGGTCCCATTTATTGATTTTGTTTTTATTTCCATTTCTCTAGGAGGTGGGTCAAAAAGGATCTTGCTATGAATTATGTCATAGAGTGTTCTGCCTATGTTTTCTTCTAAGAGTTTGATAGTTACTGACCTTACATTTAGGTCTTTAATCCATTTTGAGCTTACTTTTCTGTATGCTGTTAGGGAGTGATCTAATCTCATACTTTTACATGTACCTGTCCAGTTTGCACAGCACCACTTATTGAAGAGGCTATCCTTTCTCCACTGTACATTCCTGCCTACTTTATCAAAGATAAGGTGACCATATGTGCGTGAGTTTATCTCTGGGCTTACTATCCTGTTCCATTGATCTATCTTTCTGTTTTTGTGCCAGTCCAATACTGTCTTGATTACTGTAGCTTTGTAGTATAGTCTGAAGTCAGGGAGCCTGATTTCTCCAGCTGCGTTTTTTTGTTCTCGTGACTGCTTTGGCTATTTGGGGTCTTTTGTGTTTCCATACAAATTGTGAAACTTTTGGTTCTAGTTCTGTGAAAAATGTCAGTGATAGTTTGATAGGGATTGCATTGAATCTGTAGATTGCTTTGGATAGTAGAGTCATTTTCACAATGTTGATTCTTCCAATCCAAGAACATGGTATATCTCTCCATCTATTTGTATCATCTTTAATTTCTTTCATCAGTGTCTTATAATTTTCTGCATAAACATCTTTTGTCTCCTTAGGTAGGTTTATACCTAGATATTTTATTCTTTTTGTTGCAATGGTAAATGGGAGTGTTTTCTTGATTTCACTTTCAGATTTTTCATCATTAGAGTATAGGAATGCCAGAGATTTCTGTGCAATAATTTTGTATCCTGCTACCTTACGAAATTCATTGATTAGCTTTAGTAGTTTTCTGGTAGCATCTTTAGGATTCCCTATGTATAGTATCATGTTATCTGCAAACAGTGACAGCTTTACTTCTTTTCTGATTTGGATTCCTTTCATTTCCTTTTCTTCTCTGATTGCTGTGGCTAAAACTTCCAAAACTATGTTGAATAAGAGTGGTGAGAGTGGGCAACCTTGTCTTGCTCCTGATCGTAGTGGAAATGCTTTCAGTTTTTCACCATTGAGGATGATGTTTGCTGTGGGCTTGTCATATATGGCCTTTATTATGTTGAGGAAAGTTCCCTCTATGCCTACTCTCTTCAGGGTTTTTATCATAAGTGGGTGTTGAATTTTGTCGAAAGCTTTCTCTGCATCTATTGAGATGATCATATGGTTTCTCTCCTTCAATTTGTTAATATAGTGTATCACGTAGATTGATTTGCATATATTGAAGAATCCTTGCCTTCCTGGAATAAAACCCACTTGATCATGGTGTATGATCCTTTTAATGTGCTGTTGGATTCTGTTTGCTAGTATTTTGTTGACGATTCTTACATCTATGTTCATCAGGGATATTGGCCTGTAGTTTTCTTTCTTTTTGACATATTTGTCTGGTTTTGCTCTCAGAGTGATGGTGGCCTCGTAGAATGAGTTTGGGAGTGTTCCTCCCTCTGCTATATTTTGGAAGAGTTTGAGAAGGATAGGTGTTATCCCTTCTCTAAATGTTTCATAGTATTCACCTGTGAAACCATCTGTTGCTGGGCTTTTGTTTATTGGAAGATTTTTAATCACAGTTTCAATATCAGTGCTTGTGATTGGTCTGTTCATATTTTCTATTTCTCCCTGATTCAGTTTTGGCAGGTTGTGCATTTCTAAGAATTTGTCCATTTCTTCCAGGTTGTCCATTTTATTGGCATAGAGTTGCTTGTAGTAATCGCTCATGAGTTTGTATTTCTGCAGTGTCAGTTGTTACTTCTCATTTTTCATTTCTAATTCTATTGATTTCAGCCTTCTCTCTTTTATCTTGATGAGTGTAGCTAATGTTTTACCAATTTTGTTTACCTCTCAAAGAATGAGCTCTTAGTTTTATCTTTGCTATCATTTCCTTCATTTCTTTTTCATTAATTTCTGATCTGATTTTTATGATTTCTTTCCTTCTGCTAACTTTGGTTTTTTTTTTTTCTTTTCCTTTCTCTAATTGCTTTAGGTGCACGGTTATGTGGTTTACTTGAGATGTTTCCTCTTTCTTAATGTAGGATTGTATTGCTATAAACTTCCCTCTTAGAACTGCTTTTGCTGCATCCCATAGGTTTGGGGTCGTCATGTCTCCATTGTCATTTATTTCTAGGTAATTTTTATTTCCTCTTTGATTTCTTCAGTGATCTCTTCGTTATTAAGTAGTGTATTGTTTAGCTTCCACGTGTTTGTATTTTTTACAGATCATTTCCTGTAATTGATATCTAATATTCTAGTGTTGTGTTCGGAAAAGATACTTGATACACTTTCAATTTTCTTAAATTTACCAAGGGTTGATTTGTGACCCAAGATATGATCTATGCTGGAGAATGTTCCATGAGCATTTAAGAAAAAATTGTATTCTGTTGTTTTTGGATGGAATGTCCTATAAATGTCAATTAAGTCCATCTTGTTTAATGTATCATATAAAGCTTGTGTTTTCTTCTTTATTTTCATTTTGGATGATCTGTGCATTGGTGAAAATGGGGTGTTAAAGTCCCGTACTATGAATGTCTCACTGTCAATTTCCCCTTTTATGGCTGTTTGTATTTGCCTTATGTATTCAGGTGCTTCTATGTTGGGTGCATAAATATTTACAATTGTTATATCTTCTTCTTGGATTGATCCCTTGATCATTATGTAGTGTCCTTTTTGTCTCTTCAAATAGTCTTTATTTTAAAGTCTATTTTGTCTGATATGAGAATTGCTACTCCAGCATTCTTTTGGTTTCCATTTGCATGAAATATATTTTTCCATCCCCTTACTTTCAGTCTGTATGTGTCTCTAGGTCTGAAATGGGTGTCTTGTAGACAGCAAATATATGGGTCTTGCTTTTGTATCCATCAGCCAGTCTGTGTCTTTTGGTGGGAGCATTTAGTCCAGTTACATTTAAGGTAAGTATCGATATGTATGTTCCTATTCCCATTTTCTTAATTGTTTTGGATTCGTTATTGTAGGTCTTTTCCTTCTCTTGTGTTTCTTGCCTAGAGAAGTTCCTTTAGCAGTTGTTGTAAAGCTGATTTGGTGGTGCTGAACTCTCTCAGCTTTTGCTTGTCTGTAAAGGTTTTAATTTCTCCATCAAATCTGAATGAGATCCCTGCTGGGTAGAGTAGTCTTGGTTTCAGGTTTTTCTCCTTCATCACTTAAAATATGTCCTGCCAGTCCCTTCTGGCTTGCAGAGTTTCTTCTGAAAGATCAGCTGTTACCCTTATGGGGATTCCCTTGTGTGTTATTTGTTGTTGTTCCCTTGCTGCTTTTAATATATTTTCTTTGTATATAATTTTTGACAGTTTGATTAATATGTGTCTTGGCATATTTCTCCTTAGATTTATCCTCTATGGTACTCTCTGTGCTTCCTGGACTTGATTAACTATTTCCTTTCCCTTATTGGGGAAGTTTTCAGCTATAATATCTTCAAATATTTTCTCAGTCCCTTTTTATTCTTCATCTTCTTCTGGAACTCTTATATTTCAAATGTTGGTTTGTTTAATGTTGTCCCAGGGGTCTCTGAGACTGTCCTCAGCTCTTTTCATTCCTTTTTCTTTATTCTGTTCTGCCATAGTTATTTCCACTATTTTATATTCCTGGTCACTTATACATTCTGCTGCCTCAGTTATTCTGCTATTCATCCCATCTAGAGTCTTTTTAATTTCTTTTATTGTGTTGTTCATCGTTGTTTGTTTCATCGTTAGTTCTTCTAGGTCCTTGTTACATGTTTCTTGCATTTTGTCTATTGTATTTCCAAGATTTTGGATCATCTTTACTGTCTTTATTCTGAATTCTTTTTCAGGTAGACCGCCTATTTCCTCTTCGTTTGTTAGTTCTGGTGGGTTTTTATCTTGCTCCTTCATCTTCTGTGTGTTTTTCTGTCTTCTCATTTTGCTTATCTTACTGTGTTTGGGGTCTCCTTTTTGAAGACTGTAGGTTCATAGTTCCTGTTGTTTTTGCTTTCTGTCTCCAGTGGCTAAGGTTGGTTCTGTGGGTTGTGTAGGCTTCGTGGTGGAGGGGACTAGTGCCTGTGTCCTGGTGGATAAGGCTCGATCTTGTCTTTCTGGTGGGCAGGTCCACGTCTGGTGGTGTGGTTTGGGGTTTCTGTGGACTTATGATTTTAGGCATCCTCTCTGCTAATGGGTGGTGTTGTGTTCCTGTCATGCTAGTTGTTTGGCATAAGATGTCCAGCACTGTAGCTTGCTGGTCGTTGAGTGAAGCTGGGTGCTGGTGTTGAGATGGAGATCTCTGGGAGATTTTCACCGTTTGATATTATGTGGAGCTTGGAGGTCTCTTGTGCACCAGTGTCCTGAAGTTGGCTCTCCCACTTCAGAGGCACAGCACTGACTCCTGGCTGCAGCAGCAAAAGCTTTTCATCTACACGGCTCAGAATAAAAGGATAAAGAGTAGAAAGAGCGAATTAGTAGAAGTACAAAAAAAGAAAGAAAGAAAGAAAGAAGGGAGGGAGGGACGGTGAGTGGGAGGAAGGAAGGAAGGAATGAAGGAGAGAAGGAAGGAAGAAAAGAAATAAAGAAGATAGAGTAAAATAAAATAAAGTAAGATAAAATATAATAAAGTTATTAAAATAAAAAAATATATTATTAAGAGGAAAAAAAGAAAAAAAAACACATGGAAAGAACCCTAGGACAAATGGTGGAAGCAAAGCTATACAGACAATGTCTCACACAGAAGCATACACATGCACACTCACAAAAAGAGGGAAAGGGGAAAAATTCATAAATCTTGCTCTCAAAGTCCACCTCCTCAATTTGGGATGATTCGTTGTCTAAAGGAGGGAAGGAAGGAAAGAAAGAAAGAAGATAATGTAAAATAAAGTTATTAAAATAAAAAATAATTATTAAGAAAAATAATTTTTAAAAAACAACAACAACAACAAAAAACGGACAGATAGAATCCTTGGACAAATGGTGGAAACAAAGCTATACAGACAAAATCTCCCAAAGAAGCATTCACATACACACTCACAAAAAGAGGAAAAGGGGAAAAAATCATAATTCTTGCTCTCAAAGTCCACCTCCATAATTTGGGATGATTTGTTTTCTATTCATGTATTCCACAGATGCAGGGTACATCAAGTTGATTGTGGAGCTTTAATCCGCTTCTTCTCATGCTGCTGGGAGAGATTTCCCTTTCTCTTCTTTGTTCTCTCATCTCCCAGGGTCACAGCTTTGGATTTGGCCCTGCCTCTGCATGTAGGTCGCTGGAGGGCGTCTGTTCTTCACTCAGACAGGACGGGGTTAAAGGAGCTGCTGATTTGGGGGTTCTGACTCACTCAGACCGGGGGCAGGGAGGGGTATGGAGTGCAGGGCGAGCCTGTGGCAGCAGAGGCCAGCGTGACGTTGCAGCAGCCTGAGGCGCACCGTGCGTTCTCCCAGGGCAATTGTCCCTGGATCCCGGGACCCCGGCAGTGGCGGGCTGCACAGTCTCCCTGGAATGGAGATGTGGATAGTGACCTGTGCTCGCACACTGGCTTCTTGATGGTGGCAGCAGCAGCCTTAGCATCTCATGCCCATCTCTGTGGTCCACGGTTGTAGCCGTGGCTTGCGCCCGTCTCTGGAGCTCCTTTAAGAGGCGCTCTAAATCCCCTCTCCTTGCACACCAGGGAACAAAGAGGGAAGAAAAAGTCTCTTGCCTCTTCAGCAGGTCCAGACTTTTCCCTGGACTCCTTCCCAGCTAGCCATGGTGCATTAACCCCCTGCAGGCTGTGTTCACGCCGCCAACACCAGTCCTCTCCCTGCGCTCCGACCGACCGAAGCCCGAGCCTCAGTTCCCAGCCCCGCCTGCCCCAGCGGGTGAGCAGACAAGCCTCTCAAGCTGGTGAGTGCTGTTCGTCATGGATCCTCTGTGCGGGAATTTCTCCACTTTGCCCTTCGCACCCCTGTTGCTGTGCTCTCCTCCACGGCCCCGAAGCTTCCCCCTCCACCACCCGCAGTCTCCGCCCACAAAGGGGCTTCCTAGTGTGTGGAAAACTTTCCTCCTTCACAGCTCCTTCCCACGGGTGCAGGTCCCATCTCTATCCTTTTGTCTCTGTTTATTCTTTTTTCTTTTGCCCTACCCAGGTATGTGGGGAATTTCTTGCCTTTTGGGAGGTCTGAGGTCTTCTGCCAGTGTTCAGTAGGTGTTCTGTAGGAGTTGTTCCATGTGTAGATGTATTTCTGTTGTATCTGTGGGGAGGAAGGTGATCTCCATGTCTTAATCTTCCACCATCTTCCTGGAAGCCCCCTCTAGAGTTTTTCTTTTTAATGTGCAATGAAAGTTTAGTTGTTATCAGTACAAAATAGACTTACATCTATAAGCAGTTTTATAAAAGTGCCAGGGTATGCACAAAGCAAAACCTTACAGTAATACATACAAGATGAAGAGAAGGAAATCAGTGTACCTCTATGGAAAACCATCAAATAACAAAGAGAAGAAAAGCGGCATTAAAAAAAACAAAGGAAGTTTAAAAAGTCATCAAAAAGTGAGATGATTTATGTCCTTACCTACCAATAATTACTTTCAATGTAAATGGATTAAATTCTCCATCAAAGGCATAGAGTGGCTCAAAGGAGTAAAAACAAGAAATAAATACAGGGGAGAGGCCAAAATGGTGGAGTGGAAAACCCTGAGGTCTGCTCCTCCTACGGACACACCAAAATTACAACTATTTACAGAGCAACTGTCAAAGATAATGACTTGAAGACTAGCAGAAAAGATCTTCTACATGTAAAGACAGATAGAAAGAGCTGAGATGCAGTATAATCAAGACCCATTTCCCTGGATAGGAGACTCACAAATAGGAGGATAATTACAATTGCAGAGGTTCTCCCCATTGAGTGAGTGGTCAGAGTCCTACACTGGGCTCCCCAGCCTGGGTGTCCTGCACTGGGAAGACGAGCTCCCAGAAAGGTTCACTTTGAAGGCCAATGGAGCTTACTTTTGGGAGAGTCAGAGGACTGTGGGAAATAAAGACTCCCCTCTTAATGGGTGTACACAAAATCTCACATACTCCAAGATGCAAGGCAGAAGCAATAAATTAAAAGTATCCTGGGTTAGACTCACTTGCTGATCTTGGAGAGACTTTTGGAGAAGCAGGAAGTAATTGGGACTCACCAAGGGACAAATACATTGGCAGCAGCAATTTTGGGGAGCTCATCTTACCATGAGGTTGCTGGTGCTGGCCAGTGTCATTTTTGGGTCCTCACTCTAGACTCTAAGTACCAGGACCTGTCCCCACACACCAGCTGGTAGGCACTAGTCTTGGGAAGCCTTAGGCCAAGCTCTCCCACCACCAGCAGAGAGAGTGCTGTAAGACTACCTGAGCCCCCAGTCATCCCAGGACCTAGCCCCATTCATCAGAGGGCCCTGTACCTCACCCCATCCACTAGTGGACCAACACTAGTCCCAGGATCTCTGGGGTCTTGCTGCTAGGTTTTGGTCCAGGCTCTGCCCACCAGCTGGTTGGCACCAACTCTGGGACCCAGAGGCCCCACAGCCAGAGATATAGGACACAACTCCACCTAACAATGGGCCAAAACTAGCCCTGGGACCTGGCTTCACCCACCAGCAGGCAGGCTTAGCCCCAGGATCCGCTGGGTCCCATGCCCCACCAACAAGCTGGCCAATACCAACTCCAGGATCCCCAGGGCCTTGTAACCAGAAACCTGGGAAGATCTGACTCCCCCCACCAGTAAGCCAGCACTAGCCCCAGGACCCTCTGAACCATGACCCAATCCATCACTGGAAAAAAACCAGCTCAGGACCCTCAAGGCATTGCAACTAAGAGAACCTGGGACATGGCCCTGGCCACCATTGGGCCAGAGTTAGCTCTGGGACCTGGTCTCAACCACTAGTGGGATGAACCAGACTCAGAATGACCCCAGACATTAACCCTGAACACAAGCAGGCCAAAACCAGCTTCAAAACCACAGTGGGGACTTCCCTGGTGGTGCAGTGGTTGAGAGTCTACCTGCCAATGCAGGGGACACGGGTTAGTGGCCCAGTCCGGGAAGATCCCTCATGCCATGGAGTGGCTGGGCCGGTGAGCCATGGCCACTGAGCCTGCACATCCGGAGCCTGTGCTCCGCAACAGGAGAGGCCACAACAGTGAGAGGCCTGCATACCACACACACACACACACACACACACACACACACACACACACACACAAATACACTGTGAATTCACAGCCAGTCATGTTAAGACCCAGTCCACCCATCAGCAAGTTACCACCAACCTAGGATGTCCCAGACCCCAGCCTTGCCCAACAGAAGGCCAACACCAGCTTCAGGACACTTTGGGCTACTCACCTAGCCACACTGGGTCCCAGCTGAACACACCAGTGGGCTGTCACCAGCTCATGAAAAAAATTAAAGATAAAGAAAGAATATTAAAAGCAGCAAGGGAAAATCAGTAAGTTGCATAAAAGGAAATTCTCATAAGACTATGAACTGATTTTTCAGCAGAAACTCTGCACACCAAAAGGGAGAGACATGATATATTTAGAGTGATGAAAAGGAAATCTCTACAACCAAGAATACACTACACATTAAGTCTATCATTCAAATTTGAAGGAGAGAACAAAAGTTTATAGAAAAGCAAAAAGAGCTCAGCAGCAAGAAACCAGCATCACAAGAATGGTTAAAAATACTTCTCTAAGTGTAAAAGAAAAGTCCACAAGTAGAAATATGAAAATTGTGAAAAGAAAAATCTATTGGTAAAGGAGAAGTAGTTAAGGTTTAATCAAAACGAAAAGATGTAAAATATGATGTCAAAAACTTTAAACATGGGGGGATAAAAATGCAGGGCTGATAAAATGCATTCAAACTTAAGAGATTGATAACTTAAAATAATTTAGATAGATGGATAGATTGCTATATATATCAACCTCATGGTAACCACAAACCAAAAATTTATAATAGACACACAGACACAAAGAGATAGGAATTCAAACATAACACTAACCATAGTCATTAAATCACAAGGGAAGAGGTTAAAAGAAGAAGAAAATAACAAAAAATAACTATAAAACTATTAACAAAATTGCAATAAATACGTATCTATCAATAGTTATGTTAAATGTAAATGGGCTGAATGTTCCAATCTAAAATGTAGAGTGGCTGAATGGAAACAAAAGCAAGACCATATGTATGTTGCCTACAAGAGACTCAGTTCAGATCTAAAGATACACATAGATGAAAGTGAGGGGATGGAAAAAGTTATTCCATGCAAATGGAAATGAAAAGAAAGCCAGGTAGCAATAATTATATCAGACAAAATGACTTTAAAATAAAGACTGTAATAAGATACAATGAGGGATGTTACATTATGATGAAGGGATCAATCCAGGAAGATATAACAATTGAAAAAATATATATGCACCCAACATAGGAACACCTAAATACATAAAGCAAATATTAACAGACATAAAGAGAGAAATTTACAGTAACACATAAAAGTAGGGGATTTTAACACCCCATTTACATCAATGGACAGATCATCCAGACAGAAAATCAATAAGGAAACACTGACCTTAAATGACACATTAAATCAAATGGACTTAATAAATCTATAAAGAACATTCCATCGAAAAGTAGTAGAATACACAAACTTTTCAAGTGTACATAGAACATTCTTTGGGATAGATCACATGCTAGGCCACAAAAAAGTCTCATTAAATACAAGAATATTGCAATCATATCAAGAATCATTTCTGACCATAATACTATGAGACAAGAAATCAAATACATCAAAAAAAAAAAAAAACTGGAAAAACACAAACACGTGGAGGCTAAAAGATATGCTGCTAAACAGCCAATGAGTCACTAAAGAAATCAAAAAATACCTGGAGACAAGTGAAAGTGAAAATACAATGATCCAAAATCTATGGGATGCAGCAAAAGCACTTCTTAGAGGAAATTTTATAGCAGTATAATCCTACCTCATGAAACAACAAAAAAAAATCTCAGGTCAACAACCTAAACTTACACCCAAAGGACCTAGAAGAGGAAGAATGAACAAAACCCAAAGTTAGTAGAAGGTAAAAAATAATAAAGATCAGAGCAGAAATAAATATAACAGAAACAAGAATTAGAAAAGATCAAAGAAACTGAGAACTGACTTTTTGGAAAGGTAAATAAAATTGATAAACCTTTAGCCAGATTCATCAAGAAAAAAGATAGAGGTCCCAAACCAATAAAAGTAGAAATGAAAAAGGAGAAGTTACAACAGAAATCACAGAAATACAAAGGATCATGCAAGAATACTACCAACAATTATACACCAATAAAATGGAAAACCTAGAGAAATGTAAAAATTCCTAGAAATGTACAAACTCCCAAGACTGATTCAGGAATAAACAGAAAATATGAACGGAACAACTACTAGAAATGAAATTGAGTCAGTAATTAAAAAAAAAAAATCCCAGCAAACAAAAGTTCAGAACTAGACAGCCTCAAAGGTGAATTCTACCAAACATGTAAAAAATAGTTAACACCTATCTTTCTCAAATTATTCCAGAAAAATTAAGAGGAAGGAATGTTTCCAATCCCATTCTACAACAGCATCACTCTGATGCCAAAACCAGATAAAGATATCACAAACCCTTTTTCAGAAAATTACAGGCCAATATCACTGATAAACATCGATGTAAAAATTCTCAGCAAAATATTAGCAAACTAAATTCAATAATGCATTAAAATGATCATAGCCCATGATATAGTGGCATTTATACCAGGGGTGCAAATCTGGTTCAATATTCGCAAATCAATCAATGTGATGCACTATGTTAAGAAATTGAAAACTAAAAATCATATGATCATCTCAATAGATGCAGAAAAAGCTTTTGACAAAATTCATCATCCATTTTTGATAAATATCTCAAAAAGTTTATAGAGAGGGAACATACCTCAACATAATAAAGACCATATGTGAAAAGGTCACAGCTAATATCATAATCAATGGTGAAAAGCCGAAAGCATTTCCTCTAAGGTCAAGAACAAGACAAGGATGTCCACTCTCACCAGTTTTATTCAACATAGTATTAGAAATCCTAGCTACGGTAATCAGACAAGTAAAGGAAGTAAAAGTAATCCAAATTTGAAAGGAAGAAGTAAAACTATCACTATTTTCAGATAACATGATACTATGCATAGAAAATGTAGATGCAAAAATTATCAACAAAATAGTGAGTGAAATTCAAAATCATACATCATGAATCATACACCATAATCAAGGGTTATTTATTCCTAAGATGTGAGGATGGTTGAACTTAAACAAATCAATAAATGTGATAGACCACATTCAGAGAATGAAAGATAAAAATAGTGTGATCATCTCCACAGATGCAGAAAAAATATTTTTGAAAAAATGCCATATACTCACTCAACAAATTGAGTAGAGAAGAAACTTACTTCAACATAATAAAGGCCATGTATAAAAATCTCACAGTTAATATCATACTCAACATCACTAATCATCAGGGAAATGCAGATCAGAACCCCATCGAGATACCACCTCACACATGTTATAATGGATATTATACAAAATAAAAGAGGGAACTTTTAAGATGGCAGAGGAGTAAGAAATGGAGATCACCTTCTCACCACACATACATCAAAAGTACATCTACATGTGGGACAACTCTTACAGAACACCTACTGAACGCTGGCAGAAGACCCCAGACTTCCAAAAAGGCAAGAAAATCTCCATGTAACTGGGTAGGGCAAAAGAAAAAAGAAAAAAAAAGAGACAAAGGAATCGGGACAGGGCCTGCGCCTCTGGGAGGAAGCTGTGATAGAAGAAAATTCCCACACATGATGAAGCCCCCACACTGGCGGGGATGGGGGGGTAGCTTCAGACCCTCAGAGGAGAGCACAGCAACAGGGGTGCAGATGGCAAAGTGGAGAGAATCCTGTACAGAGGATCAATGATGACCAGCACTCCCCATCCTGAGATGCTTGTCTGCTCACTGTGGTGGATGTGAGGCTCAGGCATCAGAGGTAAGACCCCAGGGAGAGGACTGGGGCATAAAGGCAGCCTGAGGAAGCTAGTGTGCCACAGCTGAGGGAGTCCCAAGAAGCCTGGGCCTGCCAGAGAGGCAAGGGACCATTGCTGGGGGTGCGTGACATGAGGGGAAGGCCTGCCATAGCAGCTTCTTTTTTCATGTGCTCACAGATGGAAAGGCACTGCCTACATGAGCTCCAGGGGTGGGTGGGAGCTGCAGCTGCTATCTCAGACCCCAGGGGCAGGTGTGACAGCTACCACTGCCGCCGTTGTCACCAAGGGTCCTGTGAGCAAGTGCAGGTCATTGCCCACACCTTCTCAGGAGCCTGAGTAGCCCACCACTGTTGAGGGTCCTGTGATCCAGGGCCACCTCCCCTGGGAGAGCTCACAGCACACCCCAGGCTGTTGAAACGTCCTTCCAGCCTCTGCCACTGCAGGCACTCTCTGCACATCCTAACTTTGACTGCTGTATCCCTTCCTCTCCATGACCTGAGTGAGCAAATGAGCCCTAATCAGATGCTGTTTTCATCCCCGCTTGCCTGGGCAAGGAACAGATGCCTGAGGGTGGCCCACATACAAAGGCAGGGCCAAAACCAAAGCTGAATTCCAGGGGCAGTGTGACCAAAGGGGAAGGGAAAACTCTCTGTGCAGGCACAGAAGCAGTGGATTAAACCCCCACAATTGGCTTGGTAAATCCTGCATATGCAGAATATCTGAATAGACAGCAAGTGTTCCCCCAATTGAGGATCTGAACTTTGGGGCCAACTGTGGACTTTGGGGCAAGTACACGCAGGAGTTGGGCCAGGTCAGAGTCTGAGCTGGCCACAGTGCCCACAGCAGGGCCAGAGACCTACCTAGAGTTTTCTTTCTGCTTCTGATTTTTTTCTGTTGTTTTGTTTTTGTTTGTTTAGATTTTAGTGTTTGTTTTCATTTGGGGGTTCATTTATTTGTTTGGCTGCTCTTTTCTTTTTTGTTTTCTCTTTCATGTGTGTGTGTTTCTTTGTGTGTTTTTGTCTGTTTGGTTATGATTTTACCATTTGTCTTGAGGTTCTTTGTTCATTTTTCCCCTTTTCTTATGTGTTGTGAGGCTTGCAGGGTCTTGGTGCTCTGGATAAGGGTCAGGCCTGAGCCTCTGAGGTGGGGGAGCTGAGTCCAGAACATTGGACCACCAGAGAACTCCCAGTCCCAGGGAATATTAATCAGCAAGAACTCTCCTAGAGGTCTCCATCTTACCACCAAGATCCAGCACTACTCAATCTCCAGCAAGCTCCAGTGCTGGCTGCCTCATGCCAAACAAGTAGCAAGACAGGAACAAAACCCCATCCATTAGCAGACATGCTGCTTAAAGTCAAAGTAAGCTCACAGACATCCTAAAACACACCACTGGACATGGCCCTGTCCATCAGAGGGACAAGATCCACTCCATCTACCAGAACACAGGAACCAGTCCCCCCCCCCTCCACCTGGAAGCCTACACAATCCACTGGACCAACCTCAGCCACTGGGGGCAGACACAAGAAGTAAGAAGAAGTATGGTATAACCCTGCAGCCTGCAGAAAGGAGACCCCAAAAACAGCATTAAACAAAATGAGAAGACAAAGAAATATGCTGCAGAGGGAGTAAGGTAAAAACCCACAAGACCAAACAAATGAAGAGGAAATAGGGAGTCTACCTGAAAAAGAATTCAGAGTTATGATAGTAAAATGATCCAAAATCTCAGAAATAGAATTGAGAAAATACAAGAAACATTTAACAGAGACATACAAGAAGAAAAGAACAAACAAACAGTGATGAAAAACACAATAACTGAAATCAAAAATACTCTAGAAGAAATCAATAGCAGAATAACTGATAAGTGAGCTGGAAGATAGAATGGTGGAAATAATTGTCATGGATCAGGATAAAGAAAACAGAATGAAAAGAATTGAGCATAGTCTCAGAGATTTCTGGAACAAAATTAAATGTACCAACATGTAAATTATAGGGGTCCCAGAAGAAGAAGAGAAAGAAAAAGAGTCTGAGAAAATATTTGAAGAGACTACAGTTGAAAATTTCCTTAACATGGGAAAGGAAAGAGTCAATCAAATCCAGGAAGCACAGAGAGTGCTATACAGGATAAACCCAAGGAGAAACACAATGAGACACATATTATTCAAACTATCAAGAATTAATTAGAAGGAAAAAATAATAAAAGCAGTGGCTTTTCTGTGAGCTTACTTTGACTTTAAGTGGGAAACATAAGAGAAGACAAACACAAAACAATTAAGGAAATGGTAATAGGAATATACATATTGATAATTACCCTAAATGTGAATGGATTAAATGCTCCAACAAAAAGACGCAGACTGGCTGAATGGATACAGAAGCAAGACCCATATATATGCTGTCTACAAGAGACCCACATCAGACTTAGGGACACATACAGACTAAAAGTGAGGGGATGGAAAAAGACATTCCATGCAAATGGAAATCAAAAGAAAGCTGAAGTAGCATAACTTATATCAGATAAAATAGACTTTAACTAAAGACTGTTACAAGAGGCAAGGAAGGACACTACATAATGATCAAGGGATAAATCCAAGAAAAAGATAAAACAATTATAAGGCTTCCCTGGTGGTGCAGTGGTTGAGAGTCTGCCTGCCGATGCAGGGGACACGGGTTTGTGCCCCGATTCAGGAAGATACCACATGCTGTGGAGTGGCTAGGCCCATGAGTCATGGCCACTGAGGCTGGGCATCTGGAGCCTGTGCTCTGCAACAGGAGAGGCCACAACAGTGAGAGGCCCGCATACTGCAAAAAAAAGAAAAATTATAAATATATATGTGCTGGGAGTTCCCTGGTGGCCCAGTGGTTAAGAATCCACCTGCCAATGCAGGGGTCATGGGTTTGATCCCTGGTCCGGGAAGATCCCATATGCTGTGGAGCAATTAAGCCCATGCACCACAACTACTGAGCCTGTGCTCTAGAGCCTGGGAGCCACAACTACTGAGCCCACATGCCACAACTAATAAAGGCTGCATGTCTAGAGCCTGTGCTCAACAACAAGAGAAGCCACCACAGTGAGAAGCACGTGCACTGCAACAAAGAGTAGGCCCTGCTCTCCACAACTAGAGGAAACCTGCATGCAGCAATGAAGACCCAACACAGCCATAAATAAATAAATAAATAAATAAATAAATAAATTTATTAAAAAAATTTATATGCACCAAACAAGGAGCCCGTCAATACATAAGGCAAATGCTAACAGCCATAAATGGGGAAATGGACAGTAACACAATAACAGTGGGGGATTTAACACCTCACTTACACCAATGGATAGATCATCCAGACAGAAAATTAATAAGGAAACACAAACTTTAAATGACAAAATATAACAGATGGATGTAATTGATATTTATAGGACATTCTGTCCAAAAACTGCAGGAAACAATTTCTTCTCAAGGGCACATGGAATATTCACCAGGATAAATCACATCTAGGGACACAAGTCAAGACTCAGTAAATTTAAGAAAATTGAAATTGTATCAAGCATTTTTTCCAACCACAATGCTATGAGTTTAGAAACCAATTACAGGGAAAAAAACCTGTAAAAAACACAAACACATGGAGGCTAAACAACATGCTACTAAATAACCAACAGATCACTGAAGAAAGAAAAGAAGAAATCAAAAAAATACGTAGAGACAGATGACAATGAAAACACAATAACCCAAAACCTATAGGATGCAGGAAAAGCAGTTCTAAGAGGGAAGTTTATAGCAATACAATCTTACCCAAAGAAACAAGAAAAATTACAAATAAGCAAACTAATCTTACTCGTAAAGGAACTAGAGAAAAAGATCAATAGAAACAGCAATGTTAGTAGAAGTAAAGAAATCATAAATATCAGAGCAGAAATAAATGAAATAGAGATGAAGAAAACAATAGCAAAGATCAATAAAACTAAAAGCTGGTTTTTGAGAAGATAAATAAAATTGATAAACTTTTAGCCAGACTCATCAAGAAAAAGAGGAAGAAGACTCAAACCAATAAAATTAGAAATGATAAGGAAGTTGCAACAGACACCACAGAAATAAAAACGTTCCTAAGAGACTACTACAAGCAATTCTATGCCAACAAAGTGGACAACCTGGAAGAAATGCACAAATTCATAGAAAGGCATAACATTCCAAGAATGAACCAGGAAGAAATACAAAACATGAAAAGACCAATCTCAAGTAATGAAATTGAAACTATAATTAAAAATATTCCAACAAGCAGAAGTCCAAGACCAGATGGCTTCACAGGTGACATCTATCAATCATTTAGAGAAGAGCTAGCACCCATCCTTCTCAAACTCTTCCAAAATATTGCTGAGGAAGGAACACACACAAACTCATTCTAAAAGGCCACCATCACCCTGACACCAAAACCAGACAATGATATCACAAAAAAAGTAAATTATAGACCAATATCACTGATGAATATAGACACAAAAATCCTCAACAAAATACTAGTAAACAGAAACCAACAACACATTAAAAGGATCATATACCATGATCAAGTGGGATTTATCCCAGGGATGTAAGAATTCTTCAATATATGCAAATCAATCAATGTGATACAATGTATTAACAAATAGAAAAATAAAAATAATATGATCATCTCAATAGATGCAGAAAAAGCTTTTGATAAAATTCACACCGATTTATGATAAAATACTCTCCAGAAAATGGGCATAGAGGGAACCTACCACAGCATAATAAAGGCCATGTATGAAAACCCACAGCAATCATCATTCTCAATGGTGAAAAACTGAATGCATTTCCTCTAAGATCAGGAACA
Organism: Grampus griseus; assembly: GCF_964374135.1. Classification (NCBI taxonomy): domain Eukaryota; kingdom Metazoa; phylum Chordata; class Mammalia; order Artiodactyla; family Delphinidae; genus Grampus; species Grampus griseus. Next base: position 56,513,289 of record NC_138999.1, read on the forward strand.
AGACAAGGAAGTCCACTATTATTCAACATAGCTTTGGAAATCCTAGCTATGGCAGTCAGAGAAGAAAACGAAATAAAAGGAATCCAAATTGGAAAAGAAGAAGTAAAGCTGTCACTGTTTGCAGAAGACATGACACTATACATAGAGAATCCTAAAGACGCTACCAGAAAACTACTAGAGCTAATCAATGAATTTGGGAAAGTTGCAGTATACAAAATTAATGCACAGAAATCTCTTGTATTCTTATACACTAACAAAGAAAGGGAAATTAAGGAAACAATCTCATTCACCATTGCACCAAAAAGAATAAAATATATAGGAATAAACCTATCTAAGGTGGTAAAAGACCTGTACTCAGAAAACTATAAGACACTGATGAAAGAAATCAAAGATGACACAAACAGTTGGAGAGATATACCATGTTCTTGGGTTGGAAGAATCAATATTGTGAAAATGACTATACTACCCAAAGCAATCTACAAATTCAGTGCAATCCCTCTCAAATTACCAATGGCATTTTTCACAGAACTAGAACAAAAAATCTTAAAATTTGTATGGAACACAAAAGATCCCAGATAGCCAAATCAATCTTGAGAAAAAAAAAGAATTGGAGCTGGAGGAATCAGTCTCCCTGACTTTAGACTATGCTATAAAGCTACAGTAATCAAGACAGTATGGTACTGGCACAAAAATAGAAATATAGATCAATGGTACAGTATAGAAAGCCCAGAGATAAACCCACACTCTTATGATCAACTAATCTATGACAAAGGAGGCAAGAATATACAATGGAGAAAAGACAGCCTCTTCAATAAGTGGTGCTGGAAAAACTGGACAGCTACGTGGAAATGAATGAAATTAGAACACTCTCTAACACCATACACAAAAGTAAACTCAAAATGGATTAACGACCATAATGTAAGACTGGACACTATAAAACTCTTAGAGGAAAACATAGGAAGAACACTCTTGGACATAAATCACCGCAAGATTTTTTTGACCCATCTCCTAGAATAATGGAAACAAAAACAAAAATAAATGGGACCTAATGAAACTTAAAAGCTTTTGCACAGCAAAGGAAACCATAAACAAGATGAAAATACAATCCTCAGAATGGGAGAAAATATTTGCAAATGAATCAACGGACAAAGAATTAATCTTCAAAGTATACAAACAACTCATGCAGCTCTATATCAAAAAGAAAAAAAAAAACCCAAACAACCCAACCAAACAATGGGTGCAAGAAACATAGACGTTTCTTCAAAGAAGATATACAGATGGGCGAGAGACACCTGAAAAGGTGCTCAACATCACTTATTATTAGAGAAATGCAAATCAGAGCTACAATGATTTATCACCTCACACTGATTAGAATGGGCATCATCAGAAAATCTACAAACAACAAATGCTGGAGAGGGTGTGGAGAAAAGGGAACCCTCTTGCACTGTGGGAATGTAAATTGATACAGCCACTATGGGGAACAGTATGGACGTTCCTTAAAATACTACAAATAGAACTACCTTATGACCCAGCAATCCCACAACTGAGCATATACCCAGAGAAAACCATAATTCCAAAAGATACACGCACCCCAATGTTCATTGCAGCACTATTTACAATAGCCAGGTCATGGAAACAACCTAAGTGTCCATCAACAGATGAATGAATAAAGAAGATATGTTACATATATACAGTGGAATATTCCTCAGCCATAAAAAGGAACGAAATTGGGTCATTTGTAGAGATGTGGTTGGACCTTGTGACTGTCATACAGGGTGAAGTAAGTCAGAAAGAGAAAAACAAATATCATATATTAATGCATATATATGGAATCTAGAAAAATGGTACAGATGAGTCTGTTTGAAAGGCAGAAATAGAGACACAGACGTAGACAACAAATATATGGACACCAAGAGGGGAAAGAGGGGTGGGAAGAACTGGGAGACTGGGATTAACATACATACACTAATGTGTGTAAAATCGATACCTACTGAGAACCCACTGTATAGCACAGGTAACTCCACTTTGTTGTACAGTAGAAACAAACACGACATTGTAAAGCAACTAAACACCAAGAAATAAAAAAAAGAAAAGAAAAAAGCCACAAGAGATGGAGTTTCCTCAGAAAAATATATAACTACCAAACAATTCAGCAATCCCAATTTGGGATATTATTCTGAAAGATAAAAAAACACCCACTACGTCAAATCAATATCTTAACCCCCATGTGAATCATTCACAATAACCAAGACTTGGAAACAACCTAAATAGCCACTGATGGATGAATAGATAAAGAAGATGTTGTATATATATGACGAATTATTACTCAACCTTAAAATAGATGGAATCCTGCCGTTTCTAACAACATGAGGAACCTTGAGGGCCCTATGCTAAGTGAAATCAGTCAGACATAGAAAGACAAATACCATATGGTCTCAATTATATGTGGAATCTAAAGAAGCCATAATTGAAGAAACAGAGAGTAGATTGATGGTTGCCATTGGCTGAGTGGTGGGGAAAATGGGGTGGTGTTTGTCAAAGTGTTCAAACTTCCAGTTATAAGAGTAATAATTTATGAGGAATCCAATATACAGCATGATGACTCTAACAATACTCTCTTATCTACTTGAAATTTGGTAAGAGAGTAGATCTTAGATGTTCTCACCAACATAACTACAAGAACAAAACAACAGCAATGAAAATGATAATTATGTGTATGTGCTAGCTAACCTTATTGTGGTAAGAATTTTGCAATATATACAAGCATGAAATAATCATATTATACACCTTAAATTTACAATGTTTTAATTAACTATATCTCAATAAAGTTTAGGGAAAAAGGAGAGAAAAAAAAAGTTCCAGAGATATTCTCAACAGCATAATGGACAGGAGAAGACAGAGAAGAGAATCAGTGATCTGGAAGACAGAACAATAAAAATGACCCAATTTGAGTACAGTAAGTCCCCTACATATGATCCTTCAAGTTGTGAACTTTCAAAGATGTGAACGTGTGTTCGCATGTCCAATCAAGTAAGTTAGTTCACCTGTCTGGTGTACATTGTCACATGCGTGCATCCTCTACAAGTGGTTGTGCTTTTGTGTACTTTACTGTACAGCACTGTTGCTGTGCAACACAAGGAGCTTACTAATGAAGACCCGATGTAATTGGAGGCCCAGAGAAAGGATGAAGAGAGACAAGAGGAAGAAGAAGTAACTGAAGAGATTCACGATGCAGGAAATGGCAAGGGAATTTTCTTTATTTGAGGAGACACTTAATTTTTGAGGCACAGGACTGAAACTTAGAATGGTACACAAAGGTTGTAGCAGCCATTCAGAATGCAATCCAGTGCTACTGTGTTAACTATGATGAGGAAAAAAGAGTTTCTACCCAAACATCACTGGATCATTTATTTCAGGAGGGTTGATAGAATTGAATCCAGCAAGGAACCAGAACCTGTGCCATCAACGTCAGACATGTGTGAAATTGCAGCTAGCCCTCCATCTCCTATTGCTGACAATCCTTCAGTTCTACCATCTCCCACCTCCTCTCCCTCCTCCAGTCAGTAACTCTTCTTGCCTGTTCACTCGATGCCAGCCCCTGTATGCCAGCTGTTGTACTGTACTACTGTACTTTTCAAGGTACTATATTGTAAGATTAAAAATGTTTTCTTTATTTTTTTGTTTGTTTTTTATGTTTTATTTGTGTGAAAAGTGTTATAAACCTATTACAGTACAGTACTATATAGCCGATTGTGTTAGGTGGGTATCTAGACTAACTTTGTTGGAGTTACGAACAAATTGGACTTACAAGCGAACTCTCAGAATGGAACTTGTTTGTATGTAGGGGACTTACTGTAGAGAGAAAATAGAAAAGTTATTCAAAGAAATAATGGCTTAAATTTTCAAACACTTGGAAAAGGGCATAAACCTACAAATGTAAGCAGCTTAAAAAAACTCAAACATAACAAGCTCAAAGAAATCCATGCCAAGACACATCAAAATCAAACTTCTAAAAAGTAAAGACAAAGGAAGCACAATTGAAAATAGTGAGAAATAACACCTTACCAAATGGAGAAAAACAATAGTATGACAACAAACTTCTTATCAGATACCAGAGAAGACAGAAAGAAGTGGTGTGAAATATTTTAAGTACAAAAAGAAAAGAATCCAGATACATTTCCAACTGAAAATATCTTTCAATAAAGGAGAGGAAATTAAGATATTCTTAGATGAAGGAACTAAGATAATTTTTCACCAGATTAGACAGAAAAATAGCTACAGGAAGTTAATCTAGAAAGAAAGAAAATAATAAAATGAGGATAATTGGGACATCAGTAAGGAATAAAGAACAGAGCCAGCAAAAATTAGAGTATGTATAATAAGCTTTACTTTCCTTGAGTTTTATATATAATGTGTGACAGTTAAAGCAAAAATTATATGACCATCTGGTGTGGTTCTAAGTGTATGTAGAGGATGTATTTTAAACAATTGTATTATAACCAGGGAAGACAAAGAGAGGTATACTTCACTAGAACTGATAAAAGGCAGTATCATTAGATTCTGAGTATATAGATATACATACATAAATATATACATATAAAATACTTATGCCATATATATATATATATATATGACAAGCAAGAATGACAATGAAAAAAGATGACACAAATTACTTATATACAAATATATACATAATGTAATGCCTAGATCAACTACTTCAAAAGCAATACAAAAGATATAAGCAAAAACAGTGAAAATAAATCTAAATGGAATTCTAAATATATTTATGTAATCCACAGGAAGGCATGAAATGAATACAGAAAAGCAAAATACATAGCAAGCAATCAAAAAACAAATATAAAATTCAAATTTATATCCTAATCTATCAATTATTACATTAAATGAAAGTGATCTAAATACACTAAAAGACAGAGAATGAATACTGTAGGTAACATCAGCCAAATCATAGACTACAAAGCTCCAGGTCCTTGATACCCTATGGAAACATTAAAATAACAACTCCAGATTGTTTAAAATAAATTTATAGGAGTTATGGTAATCAAAAATCTACAGCCACAAATCAAACAACCTAATCATGAAAAGGCCACATTCCAAATGATTTTAAAAATTAAGGCAGTTTTACTTGCCCTTGCTCTACACTTTCCCTAACACAGCATGGTCCTGAAGGAGCAGAGCAGAACAATTTGCTATGCTACTGTTTTCCCTGATTTGGAGCTCAGACTGGGAAAGCTGGCATAATTTGGATCTCAGGCTGTGAAAGACTGCAGAAGGAAATGTGTGAAATAATTGAAATAATAAATTCACTAGAAGGGTCCACAGCAGATTTGATCAGGCAGATGAGAGTCAGTGAACATAAGTATAGGATAATTGAAATAGTCAAGTCTGAAGTGGAGAAAGGAAAAATAATAAAGAAAAGTAAACACAGATTAATGGGACAGAATCAAGTGGAACTGATAAATATTATGGGAGTCCCAAAAGGAGAGGTAGAGAAAGGGGTAGAGAGATTTTTGAAAGAAAAAACTGGCTGAAAACTTCACAAGTTTGAGGAAATACATGGATCTACAAATCCAATATGCTCAATGAACTCTAAGTATGATAAACAAAGAGACTCACACTGAGATACATTATAATTTAACTATCAAAAGACAAAGGGAACATTTTGAAAGCAACAATAGAAAAGTGACTTGTAATGGCCAATGAATCCTCAATAAGATCACCAACAGATTCCTCAAAAAAAAACGTGCAGTCCAGAAGGCATTTGGATAATATATTTAAAGCACTGAGAGGAAAAAATAAATTGCTTAAAATCTACAGCTTTAAAATCCTATATCCTTCATATCTGTCCTTCAAAAATGAAGGAGAAATTAAGACATTCCCAGATACACAAAAAGTGGAGAGAATTAATTATCACTATATCTACCCTATAGTGGATGTGATAGGGAATGATTCAAGTTGAAATGAGAGACAATAACTTCAACCATACAAAAATATAAAGCTCATCTGTAAAGGGAAATACACGGACATATATAAAAATCAGTACAGTTGTAATTTTGGTTTGTAACTCTACTTTTTATTCTTCTGCCATTTTTGAAAGAAAAATAATTATAAATCTATATAAAGAGGTACACAATATATAAAGGAGTAATTTTTGACATCAATAACAACATGAGGAAGGCTAGAGCATTAAAGGAATACAGTTTTTATATATGACTGAAGATTAGTTGGTATCAGTTTAAAATAGATTATTATAGCATTAGGATGTGGTATGTAATCCTCATGGTAATCAAAAGTAAATATCTGTAGAGTATACACAGAAAAAAATAAAAAGGGAATAAAAAATGTCACTACCAAAAACAATCAACTAATCAGTAAGGAAGGCAGTATTGGAAGAAATGTGATGGAAAAAACAAAAATTTACACTTACAGTAATTCCACCCCAATCAGTAATTACTTTAAATTTAAATGGATTAAACCCCCCAACAAGGCATAGATTGACAGAATGAATTTTTTAAAAAACAGAATTCAATTATGTGCCATCTACAAGAGACTTAATTTAGATCTAGAGACATATGTTGGTAATGAAAGGATGGAAAAATATATTCCATGAAAATAGTAACTAGAAGAGAGCAGGGATAGATACACTAAAATCAGGCAAATAGACTTTAAGTTAAAAACTATTACAGGGCTTCCCTTGTGGTGCAGTGGTTGAGAGTCCGCCTGCCGATGCAGGGGACGCGGGTTCGTGCCCCAGTCCAGGAAGATCCCACATGCCGTGGAGTGGTTGGGACCATGAGCCATGGCCACTGAGCCTGCACATGCAGAGCCTGCGTGTCCAGAGCCTGTGCTCTGCAATGGGAGAGGCCACAACAGTGAGAGGCCCACGTACCACAAAAAAAAAAAAAACTATTACAAAAAATAAAGAAAGATATTATGTAATGATAGACGAGTCAATTCATCAAGAAAATTCAATAATTATAAATATATTTGCACAACTATCAGAGCTCTCAAAAGAACAAAGCAAACATTGATAGAATTGAAGGGGGAAATAGACAACTCTACAATAGTAAAAGGAGGCTTCAATGCCCCCACTTACACTAATGGATAGAACCAGACAGAAAAGTACTAAAGCAATAGAAGACTTGAACAACACTACAGATCAATTGAATAACAAAAAGGTATACAGGACACTTCACCCAACAAAAGCAGAATACACAATATTCTCAAGTGCGTATGGAGCGTTCTCCAGGATCAACAGTATATTAAACCACAAAAAAAGTCTTAATAAATTTTAAAAGTTTGAAATTGCATAAAATATCACTTCTGATAAATGGAATGGAAGTCAAAACAAAATGTAATCACAAGCTCAAATAATTCTCATAGATAAAATTCTAAGAAATAAAATTCCATACTCAAAAATCCTAAAACACATAAAGAAAAAAATACCATCTGTACAACCAGCAGAAACAATAGACAACAGACTTAGATTTATCAAGATTTCAGATAGTGGAATTATAGGACACATAATACAAGAATTAATAATGTTTAAAAACAATTTTAAAGACTGAAAATGATATAGTAAAGTGCAAGAGAGAATTTTTAAAATAAACAAAGTTTTAAAAAATTTAAGCGTAAGTTCTAGAAATAAAAAAATTAAATAATTGAATTAAAAACCTCTAATAGGTTTAGTGGCAAATTGACCTGAGTTGAAGGGAGAATTAGTGACAAGGATGATAGAAGAGAAGAAATTGTCAAGAGTGCAACACAGAGAGACAAAAACAGTTTTAAAAAAATTTGTAAAGGTTAAGAGACAAATTAAGAAGGACTAACAGATCCAGTTGGAGTACCATAATAGAAGAGAAAAAATGTACAGAATCAATATATAAAGATATAATAGCTAAGAAATTTCAAAAGTGATAAAATACATAAATTTGTATATTAAAACTGAAGGAATATAAAGGAGGACAAACACAATAAAATATACAAGTTATAACAGTTAGCAAGTAAAAGAAATAGAAAAATATGAAAGCAACAAAAATTATGTATCTGTTACTCTTAGAAAAACTATAATTTCACTGATAGCTAATTTTTCAATACCAACATGGAAGCCAGGTAACAGTGGATTTGTATCTTTGTTTTGCTGAGAGAATAACAACAACAAAAACAAAATAAAACAAACAAAATCCATCAACTCAGGATTTTATATCTGGCAATGGAATCTTTGAAAGTCAGAATAAATTTTTAGCAAACAAAAATTGAAAAAGTTTGACATCAATAGACCCATACCAAAAAAAGTGTAGAGAATGTTCTTCAAGCCTAAGTGAAATGACCCCAGATAGAACATCTGAAAAGCGATAAGGAACGAGGAAGAAAGAAGTTGTAAATATGTCAGTAAATTAAAACAAATACTAATTGTATAAAACAATAACAGCATCTTATGTGTTTAAAAGAGATACACCTAACACACATGAAAAAAATCAAATATATCAATAGTGGAGAATAAAATTACACTGTTCTGAGGCCCTTATATTTTTCAGGTGGATGGTAAAGAATAATGATTCATTTTTCTAAAGTTAAGACTAGCTTTAAAATTTTCTAAGACAGCAACGAAAGAAATAGAGAATTTAACTTCCTAGTAGAGTGAAAAATGCCAAGAGAAAACTGTATAATAATCTAAAATAAACAAAGAAAGAAAAAAAACTGAAAAAGTGAAACAATTAACACAGAATAAAATGGATAAAAATCCAAAAATATCAGTAAGTACAATAAATATAACCTGACTTAATACTTCATGTAATTTAAAAGGCAAAGAATAGCAGACTAAAATTCAAGATTAATTACAAGCTGTTTATAAGATACACAAATAAAACATAAGGAGAAATATATTCCAGACAAATATTAATCAACAGTAATATGGCATAACTATAGTCATACCAGAAATAAATAGATAAAAACATTGTGGCACATAAAGATCACTATATATTGATAGAAGTTTCAGTTCACAATGATGACACAATAATTCATCACATCAAGAATTAAACTCAACAAAATACTAGCAAACAGAATCCAACAGCACATTAAGGATGATACACCATGATCAAGTGGGAATTATTCCAGGAATGCAAGGATTCTTCAATATACGCAAATCAATCAATGTGATACACCATACTAACAAATTGAAGGAGAAAAACCATATGATCATCTCAATAGATGCAGAGAAAGCTTTCGACAAAATTCAACATCCATTTATTATAAAAACCCTGCAGAAAGTAGGCATACAGGGAACTTTCCTCAACATAATAAAGGCCATATATGACAAACCCACAGCCAACATCATCTTCAATGGTGAAAAACTGAAAGCATTTCCACTACGATCAGGAACAAGACAAGGTTGCCCACTCTCACCACGCTTATTCAACATAGTTTTGGAAGCTTTAGCCACAGCAATCAGAGAAGAAAAGGAAATAAAAGGAATCCAAATCGGAAAAGAAGAGGTAAAGCTGTCACTGTTTGCAGATGACATGACACTATACATAGAGAATCCTAAAGATGCTACCAGAAAACTACTAGAGCTAATCAATGAATTTGGTAAAGTAGCAGGACAGAAAATTAATGCACAGAAATCTCTGGCATTCCTATACAATAATAACGAAAAATCTGAAAGTGAAATCAAGAAAACACTCCCATTTACCATTGCAACAAAAACAATAAAATATCAAGGAATAAACCAACCTAAGGAGACAAAAGACCTGTATGCAGAAAATTATAAGACACTGATGAAAGAAATTAAAGATGATACAAATAGATGGAGAGATACCATGTTCTGGGATTGGAAGAATCAACACTGTGAAAATGACTCTACTATGCAAAGCAATCTACAGATTCAATGCAATCCCTATCAAACTATCACTGACATTTTTCACAGAATTAGAACAAAAAAATTCACAATTTGTATGGAAACACAAAAGACCCCGAATAGCCAAAGCAATCTTGAGAATGAAAAATAGAGCTGGAGGAATCAGGCTCCCTATTTTCAAACTATACTACAAAGCTACAGTAATCAAGGCAGTATGGTACTGGCACAAAAACAGAAAGATAGATCAATGGAAGAGGATAGAAAGCCCAGAGATAAACCCACACACATATGGTCACCTTATCTTTGATAAAGGAGGCAGGAATGTACAGAGGAGAATGAACAGCCTATTCAATAACTGGTGCTGTGAAAACTGGACAGGTACATGTAAAAATATGAGATTAGATCACTCCCTAACACCATACACAAAAATAAATTCAAAATGGATTAAAGACCTAAATGTTACGCCAGAAACTATCAAACTCTTAGAGGAAAACATAGGCAGAACACTCTATGACATAAATCACAGCAAGATCCTTTTTGACCCACCTCCTAGAGCAATGGAAATAAAAACAAAACTAAACAAATGGGGCCTAATGAAATTTCAAAGCTTTTGCACAGCAAAGGAAACCATAAACAAGCCCAAAAAACAACCCTCAGAATGGGAGAAAATATTTGCAAATGAAGCAACTGACAAAGGATTAATCTCCAAAATTTATAAGCAGTTCATGCAGCTCAATAACAATAAAACAAACAAGCCAATCCAAAAATGGGCAGAAGACCTAAATAGACACTTCTCCAAAGAAGATATACACACTGCCAACAAACACATGAAAGAATGCTCAACTTCACTAATCATTAGAGAAATGCAAATCAAAACTACAATGAGATATCATCTCACACCAGTCAGAATGGCCATCATCAAAAATTCTAGAAACAATAAATGCTGGAGAGGGTGTGTAGAAAAGGGAACATTGTTGCACTGCTAGTGGGAATGTGAATTGGTACAGCCACTATGGAGAACAGTATGGACGTTCCTTAAAATACTACAAATAGAACTACCTTATGACCCAGCAATCCCACTACTGGGCACATACCCTGAGAAAACCATAATTCAAAAAGAGTCATGTACCAAAATGTTCATTGCAGCTCTATTTACAATAGCATGGAGATGGAAACAACCTAAGTGTCCATCATTGGATGAATGGATAAAGAAGATGTGGCACATATATACAATGGAATATTACTCAGCCATAAAAAGAAATGAAATTGAACTATTTGTAATGAGGTGGATAGACCTAGAGTCTGTCATACAGAGTGAAGTAAGTCAGAAAAAGGAAGACAAATACTGTATGCTAACACATATATATAGAATTTATGAAAAAATTGTCATGAAGAACCTAGATGTAAGATAGGAATAAAGATACAGACATACTAGAGAATGTACTTGAGGATATGTGGAATGGGAAGGGTAAGATGTGTCAAAGCGAGAGAGAGTCATTGACATATATACACTACCAAGCGTAAGGTAGATAGCTAGTGGGAAGCAGCCGCATAGCACAGGGAGATCAGCTTGGTGCTTTGTGACCTCCTGGAGGGGTGGGATAGGGAGGGTGGGAGGGAGGGGGACACAAGAGGGAAGAGATATGGGAATATATGTATATGTATAACTGATTAACTTTGTTATAAAGCAGAAATTAACACACCATTGTAAAGCAATTATACTCCAATAAAGATGTAAAAAAAATTACAAAAATTGTAGTATACATCAATCAATATGTGACAGATTATAAAAAAATTTAAAGAATGTTGCTAATTATTACTTCAATATGCTACCAATTATTAGACATATGTTGTTTTCAGAGATGTGAAACTCTTAGAATAGAAGAAAAGATACAACTTTTTAAATTGTAAAAAAATATGTACAGTAAACATTGACAAACAAAGGAATAATAAATACATAATCATTGTGGGTGATTTTGACTTACCTCACAATAACTTGTAGAACATGCAGACAACACAATGAGAAACACAATTCACATGTGTGTGCAAAATGATATATATAAATTGATGTATATATCTATTTACATCTCTATATAAAATGATTTATGTCAACTTATATATATGTGTGCATGGATGTGTATATTAATATATATGTATATATGTTTAGATATATACAATTATATATATTATATAAATTCAATATATCCATTATTTTCAAGACCACACAGAATATTTTTTAGAAATTATTACACACACATGGATTTTTTTTTTTTTTTTTACTAAATATGTTCTACAGTACTGCTTAATCTGTTGTTGGATAAATCTGCAGATGCAGAACCACATATATAGTGGGCTGGCTGTAAAGTTATATCTGGATATTCAACCGTGTGAACGGTGGGCATCCTTAACCCCAACACTGTTCAAGAGTCAACTGTACATTGTATATGCATATACATATACACCTATATATCCATACACATATGGATGTACAATTGATTCTCCTTATTCATGGTAGTTCTATAAAGTTTCTATAGAAACCTATAGGACCCTATTCCTGCAAACAACTGAGAGAGCTGAGTCCTATGCTTTGGGATATAAAAATGAATAAACAATAGGCCTTGCCTTCAAATTCTTTATAGGCTCATGGAAAAGCAGACTGAAATAAATAATTGCAGATAAAATTTGATAATATGGTATTAGAAGTATACCTGGGAAAATGGGGGGTACAATGTAAGGTATAATCACTTGCCTAGGGCAGAGCAGGCAGGAAAGACTTCACAGGAGAGATGATGCCCTCATGGGTTTTGAAAAAAAAATAGAAATGACTACATATTGGTCATTTTTAAAGCACTGATAACATACAGGCCATATTCTTAAACTCCAATAACGTTTAGCTACGATTCATAATACATTTTTAAAAATCATAATAACATATGCTAGAAAATACCCATAAATTTAGGAATAAAGAAACATAGGTCATAGGTAAAAGAAGATAGATTAAAATATAAAATATTTAGATATAAACAATCATAGCAAAGTTACACTTAAAAATTATGAGACGTTGGGCTTCCCTGGTGGTGCAGTGGTTGAGAGTCTGCCTGCCGATGCAGGGGACGCGGGTTCTTGCCCCCGGTCCGGGAGGATCCCACGTGCCACGGAGTGGCTGGGCCCGTGACCCATGGCCGCTGAGCCTACAGGTCCGGAGCCTGTGCTCCACAACAGGAGAGGCCACAACAGTGGGAAGCCCACGTACCAGAAAAAAATATATATAAGACCCATTTAAAGCAATAATTAGAGCAAACTTTATAGCCTTAAGAGCTTATAACAGGAAAAAAGAAAGGTTAAAATTTAGCAAACTAGCCAGTCAATTTAAGAAGTTAGAAGAAGAGCAACAGAATAAAAACACAGTAGGAGAATAAGACAAATAATTGAAATTAATAAAACAAACTACACAGAGTGTCAACAACATCAACGATTGTTGAAAGGCTAATAATATTGACAAACCTCTGGGAAAATATATAAAAGCACAGTTCTGAGAATGAAAAAGTTTAATAGTTACAGATGCAAAAGCATGAAAAAGATGATAGAATATTATTAAGTTTATGCTAAAAATCTGAAAATTTGTTAGACATGAATACATTCATAAAAAGTATGTTACTGAGGGAGGGACCTTCAAGATGGCAGAGGAGTAAGATGTGGAGATCACCTTATTCCCCACAAATACATCAAAAATACATCTACATGTGGAACAACTCCTACCGAACACCTACTGAATGCTGGCAGAAAACCTCAGACTTCCCAGAAGGCAGGAAAATCCCAACATACCTGGGTAGGGCAAAAGAAAAGAGTAAAAAAACAGAGAAAAAAGAATAAGGATGGGACCTGCACCTCTGGGAGAGAGCTGTGAAGGAGGAAACGTTTCCACACACTAGGAAACCCCTTCATTGGCGGAGACGGGGTGTGCGTGGGCGGGAAGCTTTGGAGCCATGGAGGAGAGTGCAGCAACAGGGGTACAGAGGGCAAAGTGGAGAGATTCCTGCACAGATGATCAGTGCCGACCAGCACTCACTGGCCTGAGAGGCTTGTCTGCTCAACTGCTGGGGCAGGTAGGGGCTGGAAGCTCAGGCTTGGTCTTCAGAGGTCAGACTGCAGAGAGAGGACTGGGGTTGGCTGGGTGAACACAGCCTGAAGGGGGTTAGTGTGCCACAGCTAACCAGGAGGGAGTCTGGGAAAATGTCTGGACCTGCAGAAGAACAAGAGACCATTGTTTTGGGTGTGTGAGGAGAGGGGATTCCTTCCCTGTCTGCCCACAGAAGATAGAGAACCACCTAAATGAGCTCCAGAGACAGACTCGAGCCACGTCAATCAGCTTAGACAACAGAGACGGGCATGAAATGCTAAGGCTGCTGCTGCAACCACCAAGAATCCTGTGTGCAAGCACAGGTTACTATCCACAGACCCCAGGAAGCCTGTGAAGCCTGCAATTGCCAGGGTCCCATGATCCAGAGACAAGTTCCCTGGAAGAACAAACCGTGCGCCTGAGGCTATTGCAAACTCACACTGGCCCCTGCCACCACAGGCTCACCCCACATTCCAATTATAACTATGGTAATCCCCTCTACCCCCAGCATGAGTGAGACAGATCCCCCTAATCAACCACTGCTTTAACCCCGTCCTGTCTGGGTGGGAACAGAAGCCTGAGGGCAACCTATATGCAGAGGCAAGGCCAAATGCAAAGCTGAACCCCAGGAGCTGTGTGAAAAACAAGAGAAAGGGAAATTTCTCCATGAAACCTCAGGAACAGTGGATTAAATCCCCACAATCAACTTGAGGTACCCTGCATCTGTGGAATACCTGAATAGATAAAAAATCAACCCAAAATTGAAGTGGTGGACTTTGGAGCAAATGTAGGTATGGGGTTTGCTGTTAGCAACTGATGTATTTCTGATTTTTATGTTTATCTTAGTATAGTTTTTAGCACTTGCTATCATTGGTGGATTTGTTTAATGGTTTGATTGCTCTTTTCTTTTGATTTTTTAATTACAATTTTAAATTATTCATTTTAATAATTTAAAAAATTATCTAATAAGTTTATTTTATGTCTTTTTTTGTCCCTTTTCATCTGAGCTGTGTGGCTAACAGGGTCTTGGTGCTCTGGCAGGGTGCCAGGCCTGAGCCTCTGAGGAGGGAGAGCTGATTTCAGGATATTGGACCAGCAGGGATTTCAGGGCCCCATGTAATGTCAATTGGGGAGAGCTCTCCCAGAAATCTCTGTCTCAGTGTTAAGACCAAGCTCCACCCAACAGTCAGCAAGCACCAGTGCTGGATGTCCCATGCCAAACAAATATCAAGACAGGAACACAACACCACGCATTAGCAGAGAGGTTGCTTAAATCATAATAAGGTCACAGACACACCAAATCACACCACTGGACACAGCCCTGCCCAGCAGAAAGACAAGATCCAGCCCCACAAATGACAAGACAGGAATCAGTCCTCTTGACCAGGAAGACTACACAACCCACTGAACGAAAGTTACACACTGCAGGCAGACACAAAAAACCATGGAAACTACGAACATGCAGCCTGTTAAAAGGAGACCCCAAACACAGTAAGTTAAGCAAAATGGAAAGACAGAGAAATATACAGCAGATGAAGGAGCAAGGTAAAAACCCACCAGACCAAACAAATGAAGAGAAAACAGGCAGTCTACCCTAAAAATAATTCAGAATAATGGTAGTAAAGATGATCCAAAGTCTTGGAAATGGAATGGAGAAAATACAAGAAACATTTAACAAGGGCCAAGAAGAAGTTAAGAGCAAACAAACAATGATGAACAACACAATAAGTGAAATTAAAACTTTTCTAGAAGGAATCAATAGTAGAATAACCGAGGCAGAAGAATGGATAAGTGACCTGGAAGATAAAGTAGTGGAAATAACTACAGCAGAGCAGAATAAAGTAAAAAGAATGAAAATAATTGAGGACAGAGTCAAAGACCTCTGGGACAACGTTAAATGCACCAACATTCAAATTATAGGGGTCCCAGAAGAAAGAAAGGGACTGAGAAAATATTTGAAGAGATTATAGTTGAAATCTTCCCTAACATGGGATGGAAGTAGTCAATCAAGTCAAGGAAGCGCAGACAGTCCAATACAGGATACGTCCAATGAGAAACACACAAAGACACATCTTAATCAAACTATAAAAAATTAAGTACAAAGAAAATATATTAAAAGCAGCAAGGGGAAAGCAACAAATAAAATACAAGGGAATTCCCATAAGGTTAACAGCTGATCTTTCATCAGAAACTCTGCAAACCAAAAGTGAGTGGCAGGACATATTTAAGGTGATGAAAGGGAAAAACCTACAACAAATGTTACTCTAACCAGCAATGATCTCATTTAGATTTGATGGAGAAACTAAGACCTTTACAGATAAGCAAAAGTTAAGAGAATTTAGCACTCCCAAACCAGGTTTACAACAAATGCTAAAGGAACTTCTCTAGGCAGGAAACACAAGAAAATCAAAAGACCTACAAACACGAACACAAAACAATTAAGAAAATGGAAATAGGAATATACATATCAATAATTACCTTAAATGTGAATGTATTAAATGCTCCAACCAAAAGACATAGACTGGCTGAATGGATTCAAAAACAAGACCCGTATATATACTGTCTACAAGAGACCTACTTCAGACCTAGGGACACATACAGACTGAAAGTGAGGGGATGGAAATAGATATTCCATGCAAATGGAAATGAAAAGAAAGCTGAAGTAGCAATACTCATATGAAAAGTAGACTTTATAATAAAGTATATTACAAAAGACAAAGAGGGACACTACACAATGCTCAAGGGATTAATCGAAGAAACAGACATAACAATTGTAAATATTGATACACCAATCATAGGACTACTTCAATACAAAAGGCAAATGCTAACAGCCATAAAAGGGAAAATCGACAGTAACACAATAATAATAGGGGACTTTAACACACTACTTTGACCAATGGACAGATCATCCAATATGAAAATAAATAAGGACACACAAGCTTTAAATGA
Source organism: Grampus griseus (assembly GCF_964374135.1). NCBI lineage: Eukaryota > Metazoa > Chordata > Mammalia > Artiodactyla > Delphinidae > Grampus > Grampus griseus. The sequence continues at coordinate 56,530,232 of NC_138999.1, forward strand.
TACATTAAACAAAATGGACTTAATTGATATTTAAAAGAGATTCCATCCAAAAAAAACCAAAATATGCTTTCTTCTCAAGAACTCATGGAACATTTTCCAGACTGGATCATGTCTTGGGTCAAAAATCAAGCCTTGGTACATTTAAGAAAACTGAGTATGTATCAAGTATATTTTCTGACCTCAAAGCTATGAGACTAGATATCAATTACAGGAAAAAACAACTGTAAAAAGCACAACATACGGAGGCTCAAAAATACGTTACTAAATAACAAAGAGATCACTGAACAAATCAAGAGGAAATCAAAAAATACCTAAAACAAGTGACAATGAAAACATGACGACCTAAAATCTATGGGATGCAGCAAAAGCACTTCTAAGAGAGAAGCTTATAGCAATGCAATCTTACCACAAGAAACAAGAAAAATCACAAATAAACCACCTAAACTTACACCTAAAGCAATTAGAGAAAGAAGAAAAAAAACCCAAAGTTAGCAGTAGGAAAGAAATCATAAAATTCAGTTCAGAAATAAATGAAAAAGAAATGAAGAAAACAATAGCAAAGGTCAATACAACTAAAATCTGGTACATTGAGAAGATAAACAAAAGTGATAAACCACTAGCCAGATTCATCGAGAAAAAAAGAGAGAAGACTCAAATCAAAAGAACTAGAAATGAAAAAGGAGAAGTAACAAATGACACTGCAGAAACACAAAGAATCATGAGGGATTACTACATGTAACTATATGCCAATAAAATGGAAAAATTCTTAGAAAAGCACAACCTTCCAAGACTGAACGAGGAAGAAATAGAAAATATAAACAGAAAAATCATAAACCCTGAAATTGAAACTGTGATTAAAAATCTTCCAACAAACGAAAGCCAAGGACAAGATGGCTTCACAGGCGAATTCTATCAAACATTTAGAGAAGAGCTAACACCTATCCTTCTTTAACACTTCCAAATATAGCAGAGGGAGGAACACACCCAAACACATTCTATGAGGCCACCATCACTCTGATACACAAACCAGGCGAAGATGTTCACAAAGAAAGAAAATTACAGGCCTATATCACTGATGAACATAGATGCAAAAGTGCACAACAAAACACTACCAAGCTGAATCCAACAGCACATTAAAAGGATCATACATCATGATTAAGTAGGGTTTGTCCCAGGAATGCAAGGATTCTTCAGTATAAGCAAATCAACCAATGTGATACATCATATTAACAAATTGAGTGATAAAAACCATATGATTATCTCAATAGATGCAGAAAAAGTTTTTGACAAAATTCAACACCCATTTATGATAAACACTCTGAGAAAGTAGGCATACAGGGAACTTACCTCAACATAATAAAGGCCTTATATGTCAAACCCACAGTCAACATAATTCTCAATGGTGAAAAACTGAAAACATTTCCTCTAAAACCAGGAAAAAGAAAAGGATGCCCACTCTCACCACCATTGTTCAAAATAGTTTTGGAACTTTTAGGTACAGCAATAAGAGAAGAAAAAGCAATAAAAGGAATTCAAATCAGAAAAGAAATAAAGCTGTCACTGTTTGCAGATAACATGACACTATACACAGAGAATCCTAAAGATGCCACCAGAAAACTACCAGAACTAGTTAATGAATTTGGTAAAGTAGCAGGAGACAAAATTAATGCACAGAAATCTCTTGCATTCCTATAAACTGACGATGAAAAATCTGAATGAGAAATTAAGGAAACACTTCCATTTCATATTTCAACAAAAAGAATAAAATACCTAGGAATAAACCTACCTGAGGAGACAAAAGACCTGTATGCAGAAAACTATAAAACACTGATGAGAGAAATTAAAGATGATATAAACACATGAAGAGATATATCATGTTCTTGGATTGGGAGAATCAACATTGTGAAAATGACTATAAAACACAAAGCAATCTACAGATTCAATGCAATCCCTATCAAATTACCAATGGCATTTTTCACAGAACTAGGTCAAAAATTTTTACAATTTGTATGGAAACACAAAAGACCCTGAAGAGCCAAAGCAATCTTGAGAAAGAAAAACAGAGCTGGAGGAATCAGTCTCCCTGACTTCAGACTATACTACAAAGCTACAGTCATCAAGACAGTATGGTACTGCCACAAAAAGAGAAATATCAATCAATGGAACAGGAAAGAAATCCCACAGATAAACCCATGCACATATGGTCCACTTATCTTTGATAAAGGAGGCAAGAATATACAATGGAGGAAAGGCATCCTGTTCAATAAGTGTTGCTGGGAAAACTGGACAGTTTCATGTAAAAGAATGAAATTAGAACACTTCCTAACACCATACACAAAAACAAACTCGAAATGAATTAAAGGCCTAAATGTAAGCACAGACACTATAAAACTTTAGAGGAAAAAATAGAAAGAACACACTTTTACATAAATAACAGCAAGATCCTTTTTGACTCGCCTCCTAGTGTAATGGAAATAGAATCAAAAATAAACAAATGGGACCTAATGAAACCTAAAAGCTTTTGCACAGTGAAGGAAACCATAAACAAGACCAAGAGACAACCCTCAGAATGGGAGAAAATTGTTGCAATAGAAGCAAATGACAAAGGATTAATCTCCAAAATATACAAAACTCATGCAGCTCAATATCAAAAAAACAAACCCAATCCAAAATGGCCAGAAATTCTAAATAGACATTTCTCCAAAGAAGATATACAGATTGCCAACAAACACATGAAAGGATGCTCAACATCACTAATCAATACAGAAATGCAAATAAAAACTATAATGAGGTATCACCTCACACCGGTCAGAATGGCCATCATCACAAAATCTATAAAAAATAAAATCTGGAGAGGATGTGGAGAAAAGGGAACCTGCTTGCAATGCTGGTGGGAATTTAAATTGTTACAGCCACTATGGAGAACAGTATAGAGGTTCCTTAAAAACTAAAAATAAAACTACTGGAGACCTTCAAGATGACAGAGGAGTAAGACATGGAGATCACCTTCCTCCTCACAAATACAACGGAAATACATCTACATGTGGAACGACTCCTACAGAACACCTACTGAACGCTGGCAGAAGATCTCAGAATTATCAAAAGGCAAGAAATGCCCCATAACTGGCTACGGAAAAATAAAAAATAAAAAACAGAGACAAAAAATAGGAATGGAATATGCACCACTGGGAGGGAGCTGTGAAGGAGAGGAAATTTCCACACAATAGGAAGCCCCTTCACTGGTTGATATGGGGGTGGTGGGGGGAAGCTTCAGAGCCATGGAGGAGAGCACAGCAACAGGGTGAGCAGGGCAAAGCGGACAGATTCCCACACAGGGAATCAGTGCAATAAGTACTCACCAGCCCAAGAGAATTGTCTGCTCAAACACTGGGGCGGGTGGGGGCTGGGAGCTGACGCTCGGGCTTCAGAGATCAGATCCCAGGGAGAGGACTGGGGTTGGCTGCGTGAACACAGCCTGAAGGGGGCTAGTACATCACAGCTAGCATGGAGGGAGTCCAGGAAAATGTCTGCACCTGCCTAAGAGGCAAGAGACCATTGTTTCAGGGTACGCGAGGAGAGGGGATTCAGAGCACCACCTAAATGAGCTCCAGAGTTGGATGCAAGCCTCATCTAACAGTGTGGGCACCAGACACAGGCATGAAATGCTAAGGTTGCTGTTGCAGCCACCAAGAAGCCTGTGTGCAAGCACGGGTCACTATCCATACCTCCCCGCCCAGGAGCTTGTGCATCCGGCCACTGCCAGGGTCTCATGATACAGGGACAATTTCCCCAGGAGAACACAAGGTGAGCCTCAGGATGTTGCAAGGTCACGCCAGCTTCTGCCACTGAAGGCTCGCCCCGTAATCCGTACCCATTCCTCCCCCAAGCCTGAGTGAGCCAGAGCCCCCTAATCAGTTGCTACTTTAACCCAGTCCTTTCGGAGCCATAAAAAGAGGCTCTCAGGTGACATACACACACAGGCAAGGACAAATCCAAAGCTGAAACACAGGAGCTGTGTGAACAAAGAAGAGAAAGGGAAATTTCTCCCAGCAGCTTCAGGAGCAGTGAATTGAATTTCCACAATCAGCTTGATGTATCCTACATCTGTGGAAGACCTGAATACATGACGAATCATCCCAAAATTGAGGCGGTGGACTTTGGGAGCAAAGATATATATATTTTTTCCTTTTTCTCTTTTGTGAGTGTGTATGTGTATGCTTCTTTGTGTGATTTTGTCTGTAGAGTTTTGCTTTTATGATTTTTCCTAGGGATCTGTCTGTCCTTATTTTCTTTCTTGGTTTATTTATTACTTTGACTTTTTTCAATTTTTAATAATTATTTTTATTTTAATAACTTTATTTATTTATTTATGTGTGTCTCCCTTTTCTTCTGAGCCATGTGGCTGACAGCACCTTGGTGCTCCAGCCTGGTGTCAGGCCTGTGCCTCTGATGTGGGAGAGCCAAGTTCAAGACATTGGTCCAACACAGACCTCTCAACTCCATGTAATATCAAACAGGAAAAACTCTCCCAGAGATCTCCATCTCAACTCTCAGCCCCAGCAACTATCAACGACCAGCAAGCTACAGTGCTGGACACACTATGCCAAACAGCTAGCAAGACAGGAACACAACTCCACCAATTAGCAGAGAGGCTGCCTGAAATCATAATAAGGACACAGACACCCCAAAACACACCACCATATGCGGACATGTCCATCAGAAATTCAAGATCCAGCCTCATCCACCAGAACACAGGCACCAGTCCCTTCCACCAGGAAGCCTACACTACTCACTGAACCAACCATAGCCACTGGGGGCAGACACCAAAAGCAATGGGACCTATGAACGTGCAGTCTGTGTAAAGGAGACCCCAAACACAGTAAGTTAAGCAAAATGAGAAGACAGAGAAACACACAGCAGATGAAGGAGCAAGGTAAAACACACCAGCCCAAGCAAATGAGGAAATAGGCGGTGTACCTGAGAAAGGATTCAGAGTAATGATAGTAAAGAAGATGCAAAATCTTGGAAATAGAATGAAGAAAATATGAAAAACGTTTAAGAAGGACCAGAAGAAGTAAAGAGCAAACAAAACCATGATGAACAACACAATAAATGAAATTAAAAATTCTCCAGAAGGGATCAATAGCAGAATAAATGAGGCAGAAAAATGGATATGTGACCTGGAAGATAAAATAGTGAAAATAACTACTGCAGAGTAGAAAAGAGAAAAAAGAATGAAAAGAATTGAGGACAGTCTCAGCGACGTCTGGGACAACATTAAACGCACAAACATCGAATGATAGGGGTCTCTGAAGAAGAAGAGAAAAAGAAACGGACTGAGAAAATATTTGAAGAGATTATAGTTGAAAATTTTTCTAATATGGGAAATGAAACATTCAATCAAGTCCAGGAAGAGCAGAGTCCCACACAGGATAAATCCAAGGACAAACATGCCAAGACACCTAATAATCAAACTATCAAAAATTAAATACAAAGAAAACATATTAAAAACAGCAAGGGAAAAACAACAAATCACATAAAAGGAAATCCCCATAAGGTTAACAGCTGATCTTTCAGCAGAAACTCTGCAAACCAGAAGGAATGGCAGGACATTTCTAAAGTGATGAAAGAGAGAAACCTACAACCAAGATTACTCTACACAGCAAGGATCTCATTCAGATTCGACAGAGAAATTCAAACATTTACAGACAAGCAAAAGCCAACAGAATTCAGCACCACCAAACCAGCTTTACAACAAATGCTAAAGGAAGTTCTTTAGGCAGGAAATATAAGAGAAGGAAAAGACCTACAATAACAAACACAAAACAATTAAGAAAATGGTAATAGAAACATACATACTGATAATTACCTTAAATGTAAATGGATTAAGCACTGCAACCAAAACACATACAATGGTTGAATGGATACAAAAACAAAACCTGTTTATATGTTGTCTACAAGAGACCCAGTTCAGACCTAGGAACACATAATGTCTGAAAGTCAGGGGATGCAAAAGGATATTCTATGCAAATGTAAATCAAAAGAAAGCTGGTGTAGCAATTCTCATATCAGACAAAATAGGATTTAAAATAAAGACTATTACAAGAGACAAAGAAAAACCCTACATACTGTTCAAGGGATCAATCCAAGAAGAAAATATAAAAACTGTAAATATTTATGCACACAACATAGGAGCATGTCAGTACATAAGGAAAATACTAACAGCCATAAAAGGAGCAATCAACAATAACACAATCATAGTAGGTGAATTTAACACCCCACTTTCACCAGTGGACAGATCATCCAAAATGAAAATAAATAAGGATACACAAGCATTACTTTAAACAAGATGGACTTAATTGATATTTACAGGACATTCCATCCAAAAACAAGAGAATACACTTTCTTCTCAAATGCTCATGGAACATTCTCCAGGATAGATCATATCTTCGGTCACAAATAAAGCCTTGGAATATTTAAGAAAATTGAAATTGTATCAAGTATCTTTTCTGACCACAATGCTATGATACTAGGTATCAACCACAGGAAAAAACCCTGTAAAAAATACAAACACATGGAGGCTAAACAATACACTATTTAATAAACAAAAGATCACTGAAGAAATCAAAGAGGAATCAAAAATTTCCTAGAAACAAATGACAATGAAAACTCAATGACCCAAAACCTATGAGATACAGCAAAAGCAGTTCTAACCGAAAAGTTTATAGCAATACAATCCTACCTCAAGAAAATGAAACATCTCAAATAAACAACCTAACCTTACACCTAAAGCAATTAGACCAAGAAGAACAAAAAAAAAAAAAAACCTCAAAGTTTGCAGAAGGAAAGAAATCATAAAGATCAGATAAGAAATAAATTAAAAAGAAATGAAAGAAACAGTAGTAAAGATCAATAAAACTAAAAGCTGGTTCTTTGAGAATATAAACAAAATTGATAAACCATTAGCCTGACTCATCAAGAAAAAAAGGGAGAAAACTCAAATCAATAGAATTAGAAATGAAAAAGGAGAAATAACAACTGACATTGCAGAAATACAAAGGATCATAATGGATGACTACAAGCAACTATATGCCAATAAAATGGAAAACCTGAAGAAATGGACAAATTTTTAGAAAAGCACAACCTTCTGAGACTGAAACAGGAAGAAATAAAAACATAAACAGACCAATGACAAGCACTGAAATTGAGACTGTGATTAAAAATATTCCAACCAACAAAAGCCCAGAACCAGATGGCTTCACAGGCGAATTCTATCACACATTTAGAGAGGAGCTAACACTTATCCTTCTCAAACTCTTCCAAAGTATAGCAGAAGGAGAAACACTCCCAAACTCATTCTATGAGGCCAATATCACTCTGATACCAAAACCAGACAAAGAGGTCACTAGGAAAACTACAGGACGATATCACTGATGAACATAGATGCAAAAATCCTCAACACAACACTAGCAAACAGAATCAAACAGCATATTAAAATGATCATACACCATGATGAAGTGGGATTTATTCCAGGAATGCAAGGATTCTCTAATATTCGCAAATCAATCAATGCGATACACCTTATTAACAAACTGAAGGAGAAAAACCATATGATCATCTCAATAGAGCAGAAAAAGCTTTTGACAAAATTCAACATCCATTTATGATAAAAACCCTCCGGAAAGTAGGCATAGAGGGAACTTTCCTCAACATAATAAAGGCCATATATGACAAACCCACAGGGAACATCATTCTCAAAGGTGAAAACTGAAAACATTTCCACTAAGATCAGGAACAAGAAAAGATGACCCACTATCACCAATATTATTCAATATTGTTTTGGAAGTTTTAGTCACAGGAATCAGATAAGAAAAAGAAATAAACACAATACAAGTCAAAAAGAAGAAGTAAAGTTGTCACTGTTTGCAGATGACATTATACTATACATAGAGAATCCTAAAGACATTACCAGAAAAGTACTAGAGCTAATCAATGAGTTTGGTAAGGTAGCAAGATACAAAATTAACACACAGAAATCTCTTGCATTCCTACACAATAATGATGAAAATTCTGAAAGAGAAATTAAGGAAACACTCCCATTTAATATTGCAACAAAAAGAATAAAATACATAGGAATAAACGTACCAAAGGAGACAAAAGACCTGTATGCAGAAAATTATAAGACACTGATGAAGAAAATTAAAGATGATACAAACAGATTGAGAGATATACCATGTTCTTGGATTGGGAGAATCAACATTGTGAAAATGACTATACAATACAAAGCAATCTACAGATTCAATGCAATCCCTATCAAACTACCACTGGCATTTTTCACAGCACTAGAACAAAAAATTTCACAATTTGTATGGAAACACAAAAGACCCCAATACCAAAGCAATCTTGAGGAAGCAAAATGGAGCTGGAAGAATCAGGCTCCCTGACTTCAGAGTATGCTCCAAAGCTGCAGTAATCAAGACAGTATGGTACTGGCTCAAAAATAGAAATATACATCAATAGAACAGGATAGAAACTCCAGAGATAAACCAATGCACCTACGGTCATCTTATTTTTGATAAAGGAGGCAAGAATATACAACAGAGAAAAGACAGCCTCTTCAATAAGTGGTGCTGGGAAAACTGGACACCTACATGTAAAAGAATGAAATTAGAACACTCCCTAACACCATACACAAAAATAAACTCAAAATGGATTAAAGGCCTAAATGTAAGGACAGACACTATAAAACTCTAAGAGGAAAACTTAGGCAGAACACTCAATGACATAAATCACAGCAAGATCTTTTTTCACCCACTTCCTAGAGAAATGGTAATAAATACAAAAATAAATAAATGGGACCTAATGAAACTTAAAAGCTTTTGCACAGCAAAGGAAACCATAAGCAAGACGAAAAGACAACCCTCAGAATGGGAGAAAATATTTGCAAAAGGAGCAACTGACAAAGGATTAATCTCCAAAATTCACAAGCAGCTCATGCAGCTCAATAACAACAACAACAAAAAAAAACACAATCCAAAACTGGGCAGAAGACCTAAATAGACATTTCTCCAAAGAAGATATACACACTGCCAACAAACACATGAAAGAACGCTCAACATCATTAATCATTAGAGAAATGCAAATCCAAACTAAAATGAGATATCATCTCACACCAGTCAGAATGGCCATCATCAAAAAATCTAGAAGCAATAAATGCTGGAGAGGGTGTGGAGAAAAGGGAACACTCTTGCACTGCTGGTGGGAATGTGCATTGGTACAGCCACTATGGAGAACAGTATGGACGTTCCTTAAAATACTTAAAATAGAACTACCATGTGACCCAGCAATCCCACTACTGGGCATATACCCTGAGAAAACCATAATTGAAAAAGAATAATGTACCAAAATGTTCATTGCAGCTCTATTTACAATAGCCCAGAGATAGAAACAACCTAAGTGCCCATCATCGGATGAATGGATAAAGAAAATGTGGCACATATATACAATGGAATATTACTCAGCCATAAAAATAAACGAAATTGAGCTATTTGTAATGAGGTGGATAGACCTAGATTCTGCCATACAGAGTGAAGTAAGTCAGAAAGAAAAAGACAAATACCATATGCTAACGCATATATATGTAATTTAAGAAAAAAAATGTCATGAAGAATCTAGGGGTAAGACAGGAATAAAGACACAGACCTACTGGAGAATGGACTTGAAGATATGGGGAGGGGGAAGGGTGAGCTGCGACAGGGTGAGAGAGAGCCATGGACATATATACACTAACAAACGTACAGTAGATACCTAGTGGGAAGCAGCCGAATGGCATAGGGATATCGGCTCGGTGCTTTGTTACTACCTGGAGGGGTGGGATAGGGAGGGTGGGAGGGAGGGAGATGCAAGAGGGAAGAGATATGGGAACATATGTATATGTATAACTGAGTTACTTTGTTATAAAGCAGAAACTAACACACCATTTTAAAGAAATTATACCCCAATAAAGATGTTTAAAAAAGAAAGAAAAGAAATGGTAAAGGGAATTCTTCAAAGGAAAATAAAAGGATTATAATTAATACTATAAAAAACATATATGTATAAAACTCACTGATGATAGTAAATATACAAATTCAGATTGTCTAATATGTCAAAGGTAGTGCATAATTCACTTACAACTCTAGATTTAAAGTTAAAAATACAAATGTATTAAAAATAACTATAAAGACAGTAATTTGATAGTGGATACACTATATAGAAAATATATAAATAGAGTTGTTAATAACAAAATGTTAAAGGGGAGAAGTTATAGTACAAAGTTTATGGGTGCAACTGAACTTATCAGTTACCAGGATGTTATCAATATATTTTATGTAAGCCTCATGGTAACCAAAATGGAAAAATGTGTAGAAGGTATACAAAAGATTATGATAAAGGAATCAAAGCATCCTGCTAGTAATTGTCATCAAATAACAAAGAAAAAACAGGAGGAGGAGTCAAGATGGCAGAATAGGAGGATGTGGAGTTTGCCTCCCCTCACAAGTACATCAAGAATACATCTACAAATGGAACAGTTATCACAGAGAACCTGCTGAACACTAGTTGAGGACTTTGGACACCTAAATGGACAAGAAAAATCCCCATGCAACCATGTAGGATGAATGAAAGAATAAAAGAAAAGAGGAAATGCGAAGGGATCATCACCCCTGGGGATGGAGTTGAAGGATAAAAGAGGTTCCCACACTCAAAGAAGCCCCCTCACAGTGGGGAGATCAGCTGGGACTGAGAGGGCACTTCAGGGCATCAGAAAGGAACAAAGTAACAAGTCTGTGAAAGGCAAGACAGAGTAAGACCTACACGTATGGTCTGTGCCACAGCCCTATGCACGCCAGCCTGAGTTGTGTCTCCTGGTGTGTAGGGGTCTGCATGCTGGAAAGTGGAGTTTGGAGAGTGGACCCAGGGAGGGGCCAGCTGTTGGCTGTGAGGAGACAACCTGAAGAGAAGGGAGTGGGAGCTCCACAATTGAGAAAGATTGTGGAGGAAAACCGGGCCACCATAGAAGCATGGAGCAATTTTTGAGTGATGTATAAGGGGTGGGACCACCATTGAAACCCCCTTCCCTGTGCACTGGCCCTTGCTTCCATGGGCACTGGGATGGGAGCCCATCTTAGCAGGCTCACCACCCCCCTTAAGCCAAGGCCTCCATTGGCTGCACAGACCCCAGCAGTCCTGTGCACCACCTCTGCCAGGGCCTCCTGGGGGTTCTGCCAATGCTGGTGGGGGCTGGGTGATAAAGTGTGGCACTAGAAGAGCAGACCCAGGGAGAGGACTGCTGTTGGATATGTGGAGATGGCCTGAGGGGACAAGAGTGAGAAGCTCCACAGATGGAATACTCCTAGAAGTAGCATGGTCTGCCTCAGAAACGTGGTGTCATTGTGGAGTGGCACACAGAGGGCAGGGCCGCCATCACAGACTCTCTCCCCACATGCCAGCCCCTTCCTCCGTCGGCACTGGGAGGGACTCCTACCAAAGCAAGTGTGCCCCAGTCTGTTGCAAACTCCTGACAGCCTCTGCCACCATGGGCACTATAGGGGGAGCCCATCAGAGCGAACATGTGTAACCCAGCCATGGAAGACTTGTCCCTACCCTGCCTGAGCGAGCATGTGCCCCCGAGTCTGTTGCTGCTGCCTGCCCCTCCCACCTAAGTGAGCAAGCATGACACAGTCAGCAGTGCTTTCACCCCCTATTGCCTGGAAACCCAGCAACTGCAGAATATCTGAAAGGACGAGTGATCCCACAACAGAGACTGGTCTAGCTTTAGCAGCTATGCACTTTGGGGGCAAGTATATGTGGGAGTTGGGCCAGGACAGAGTATGAACTGCCATCACAGTGCCCACAGTGGGTCCAGAAACATACCTAGAGGTGTTGGAGAACCTCCAGAGGAGGCAGGAATTGGCTGTGGCTCACCATGGGGGCAAGGAACCTGATAAAGGAGACCCCAGGAAATATTTTTTAATTTCTTATTTAATTGTTTAATTTTTCTTTAATTTTTCTTTTTCTATTTTTTATTTTATTTTACTTTTTATTGTTTTGGGGATTTTTTTGCTTGTTTGCTTGGTTTCTGTTTTTGTTTTTCGAAAATTTTTCTTTCCTTCTGGTATTTTGTTTGTTCTTTCTTTTGCTTATTTTGGTTTTCTTCTGTTTTGTTTTGTCTTCATCAATTTTTTTTTTTTTTTGCAGTATGTGGGCCTCTCACTGTTGTGGCTTCTCCCGTTGTGGAGCACAGGCTCCAGACGCGCAGGCTCAGTGGCCATGGCTCACAGGCCTAGCTACTCTGCGGCATATGGGATCTTCCCAGACCGGGGCACGAACCCATGTCCCCTGCATTAGCAGGCAGACTCTCAACCACTGTGCCACCAGCGAAGCCCTGTTTTCATCCTTTTTGGTTAATTTTGTGTGTTTATTTTTTGTTTCTTTGCTTTTATTTTCAGCTTGCTTCTGTATTTCTTTTATTTTGTGTTTTTGGTTTTTGTTTTGCTTTTATTGTTTGTTTTGGTTTTGGGGTTATTCTGTTTGGATGTTTTCTTACTTAATTTGATTTTTATTCATTTGTTTTGTTGTTGTTTGTGTGTTTTTAGTTTGGTTTTGTTTTTATTATTTATCTTGGGTATTGTTTGTTTTGTTTGATACTTTTTGTTATTTGTCTTGAGTTTTGTTTGTTTATTTTCTTTTCCTATCTTCTTTTCGGCCATGCTGCATGGCTTGTGGGGTCTTGATTCCCTGGCAGGGGGTTGAATGTGAGCTGCCAGGGTGGGAGTGCTGACTCTAAGCTCCAGGGAATATTAATAAGTGTGAGTTCACCTGGAGGTCACCATCTCAGCACAAAGTCTCAGCTTCACTCAACTGCCTGCAAACTCCAGTGCTGAATGCCTCAGGTCAAACAAACAGCAAGACAGGAATACAGCCACACCCATCAGCCAACAGGCTGACTAGTCATACTAAGTTCAGAGACACCTGAAAACACATCACATGTTGTGGCCCTGCCCATCAGAAGGACAAGACTTAGCTCCACCTACCAGAGGGCAGGCATCAGTCCCTCACACCAGGAAGCTTACACAAGCCCCTGGACCAAACTCACCCACTAGGTGGCTGACATCAGAGCACAATCATAGTAGGGGACTTTAACACCTCAATTTCACCAATGGACAGATCATCCAAAATGAAAATAAAACAGGAAACACAAGCTTTAAATGATACATTAAACACAATGGACTTCACTGATGTTTATAGGACATTCCATCCAAAAACAGCAGTTTACACTTTCTTGTCAAGTGCACACAGAACATTCTCCAGGATACACCACATCTTGGGTCACAAATCAAGCCTCAGTAAATTGAATAAAATTAAAATTATATCATGCATCTTTTCTGACCACAAAGCTATGAGATTAGAAATCAATTATTACAAAAAAAATTATAAAATACACAGACCAGTGGAGCCTAAACAATATGTTACTAAACGACCAGTGAATCCTGAAGAAATCAAAGAGGAACTCAAAGAATACATAGAGAAAAATGACAACAAACACGATAATCAAAAACCTATGGTATGCAGCAAAAGCAGTTCTAAGAGGGAAGTTTTTATCAATACAATCCTACCTCAAGAAACAAGATAAACATCAAATAAATAACCTGTACTTGCACCTAAAGCAACTAGAGAAAGAAGAAATGTCAAAACCTAAAGTTAGTAGAAGGAAAGAAATCATAAATATCAGAGCAGAAAGAAATGAAATAGAGATGAAGAAAAAAATATCAAAGATAAATAAAATTAAAAGCTGGTTCTTTGAGAAGATAAACAAAATTGATAAACTTTTATCCAGCCTCTTCAAGATAAAAAGGGAAAAGATTCAAATCAATAAAATTAGAAATGAAAAACAAGTTACAATGGACACCACAGAAATTCAAAGGATCAAAAGAGATAATTACAAGCAACTATATGCCAATAAAATATATAACCTAGATGAAATGGACAAATTCTTAGAAAGATACAACCTTCCAAGACTGAACCAGGAAGAAATAGAAAATATGAACATATCAATCACAAGTAATGAGATTGAAACTGTGATGAAAAATCTTCCAACAAACAAAAGTCCAGGACCAGATGGCTTCACAGGCAAATTCTATCAAACATTTAGAGAAGTGTTTACACCTATATTTCTGAAATTCTTCGGAAAAAAAACTGTAGAGGAAAAAACACTCCCAAGCTCATTCTAGGAAGTCACTATCAGCCTGACATCAAAATCAAACATATCACAGAAAAGAAAATTACAGGCCAATATAACTGATGAACATAGATGCAAAAATCCTCAACAGAGCAACCCAAATCCAAAAAAACTTTAAAAGGATAATACAACATGATCATGTGGGATTTATCCCAGGGATGCAAGGATTCTTCAATATATGACAATCAATCAATGTGATACACCACATTAACAAATTGAAGAATAAAAACCATACGATCATCTCAGTAGTTGCAGAAAAATCATATGAAAAAGTTCAACACCCATTTATGATTAAAAAAACTCTCCAGAAAATGGGCTTAGAGGGAAACTACCTCAACATAATAAGGCCATATATGACAAACCTACAGGTAACAGCATACAATATGTTGAAAACCTGAAAGCACTTCTTCTAAGATCAGGAGCAAGACAAGGATGTCCATTCTCGCCACTTTATTCAAAACAGTTTTGGAAGTCCTAGCCATGGCTATCAGAGAAGAAAAATAAATGAAAGGAAACAAAACTGGAAAAGATAAGTAAAACTGTCATTGTTTGCAAATGACATGATTATATACATAGATAATCCTAAGGATGCTACGAGAAAACTACTAGAGCTCATTAATGAATTTGGTAAACTTGGAGGATACAAAATTAATACACAGAAATCTCTTCCTTTCCTATAAACTAACAATGAAAGATCAGAAAGAGAGATGAGGGAAACAATCCCATTTACCATCACATCAAAAAGAATAAAATAGAGAGGGGGGAAGATGGCAGAAGAGTAAGACGTGGAGATCAACTTCCTCCCCACAGATACACCAGAAATACATCTACACGTGGAACAACTCCAACAGAACACCTACTGAGCACTGGCAGAAGACCTCAGACCTCCCAAAACACAAGAAACCCCCCACGTACCTGGGTAGGGCAAAAGAAAAAATAATAAACAGAGACAAAAGAATAGGGATGAGACCTGCACCAGTGGGAGGGGGCTGTGAAGGAGGAAAGGTTTCCACACACTAGGAAACCCATTCGTGGGTGAAGGCTGTGGGTGGCACAGGGGAGAAGCTTTGGAGCCACGGAGGAGAACACAGCAATAGGGGTGTGGAGGGCAAAGCGGAGAGATTCCCACACAGAGGATTGGTGCCGACCGGCACTCACCAGCCCGAGAGGCTTGTGTGCTCATCTGCCGGGGTGGGCGGGGCTGGGAACTGAGGCTCGGGCTTTGCTTGGAATGCAGAGAGAGGACTGGGGTTGGTGGCGTGAACACAGCCTGAAGGGGGTTACTGCACCACGGCTAGCCGGGAGGGATTCCAGGGAAAAGTCTGGACCTGCCAAAGAGGCAAGAGACATTTTGTTCCTTCTTTGTTTCCTGGTGCACAAGGAGACGGGATTAAGAGCGCTGCCTAAAGGAGCTCCAGAGACGGGCGCAAGCCATGGCTAACAGCGCAGACCTCAGACACGGGCATGAGATGCTAAGGCTGCTGCTGCCACCACCAAGAAGCCTATGTGCGAGCACAGGTCACTATCCACACTTCCCCTCCCGGGAGCCCTGTGCAGCCCGCCACTGCCAGGGTCCCATGATCCAGGGAAAATTTCCACGGAAGAACGCACGTTGTCCCTCAGGCTGGTGCAACCTCATGCCAGCCTCTGCCGCCACAGGCTAACCCTGCATCTGCAACCCTCCCTCCCTGAGGCCTGAGTTTTGTTTGTTTATTTTATTTTCCTAGCCCCTGAAGAAGCTACTCCTTTAACCTGATCATGTCTGAGGGAAGAACAGATGTTCTCTGGCGACTTACACACAGAGGCTAGGGCAAATCCAAAGCTGAGCCCTGGGAGCTATGCGAACAAAGAAGAGAAAGGGAAATCTATCCCAGCAGCCTCAGGAGCAGCGGATTAAATCTCCACAATCAACTTGATGTACCCTGAATCTGTGGAATACCTGAATAGACAACGAATGATCCCAAATTGAGGAGGTAGAATTTGAGAGCAAGATTTATTATTTTTTCCCCTTTTCCTATTTTTGTGAGTGTGTATGTGTATGCTTCTGTGTGAGATTTTGTCTGTATAGCTTTGCTTTCACCAGTTGTCCTAGGGCTGTATCCGTCCACTTTTTTTTTTTTTACTTAAAATATTTTTTCTTAATTATTTTTTATTTTTATAACTTTATTTGATCTTATTTTATTTTACCCTCTTTCTTTTTTCTACATTTTCTCCCTTTTATTCTAGGCCGTGTGGATGAAACGGACTTGGTGTTGCAGCCAGGAGTGAGTGCTGTACCTCTGAGGTGGGAGAGACAACTTGAGGACACTGGTCAACAAGAGACCTGCCAGCTCCACATAATATCAAATGGCGAAAATCTTTCAGAGATCTCCATCTCAACACCAGCACCCAGCTTCACTCAACGACCAGCAAGCTACAGTGTTGGACAACCTATGCCAAACAACTTGCAAGACAGGATCACAAATGCAAGCATTAGCAGAGAGGCTGCCAAAAATCATAATAAGGCCACAGACACCCCAAAACACACCATCACACATGGACCTGCCCACCAGAAAGACAAGATCCAGCCTCATGCCCCAGAACACAGGCACTAGTCCCCTCCACCACGAAGCCTACCCAACCCACTGAACCAGCTTTAGCAACTGGGGACAGACCCCAAAAACAATAGGAACTACAAACCTGCAGCCTGCAAAAAGGAGATCCCAAACACAGTACGATAAGCCAAATGAGAAGACAGAAAAACACACAGCAGATGAAGGAGCAAGATAAAAACCCACCAGACATAACAAATGAAGAGGAAATAGGCAGTCTACCTGAAAAGGAATTCAGAATAATGATAGTAAAGATGATCCAAAATCCTGGAAATAGAAAAAAGAAAATGCAAGAAACATTTAACAAGGACCTAGAAGAATTAATGATGAAACAAGCAATGATGAACAACACAATAAATGAAATTGAAAATACTCTAGATGGGAGCAATACCAGAATAACTGACGCAGAAGAATGGATAAGTGACCTGGAAGATAAAATAGTGGAAATAACTATTGCAGAGCAGAATAAAGAAAAAAGAATTAAAAGAACTGAGGACAGTCTCAGAGACCTTTGGGACAATATTAAATGCACAGATATTCGAATTATAGGTGTCCCAGAAGGAGAAGAGAAAAAGAAAGGGACTGAGAAAATATTTGAAGAGATTATAGATGAAAACTTCCCTAATGCAGGAAAGGAAATTATTAATCAAGCCCAGGAAGCACAGAGAGTCCCATACAGGATAAGTCCAAGGGGAAACACACCAAGACATATATTAGTCAAACTGTCAAAAATTAAATACAAAGAAAACATATTAAAAGCAGCAAGGGAAAAACAACACATAACACACAAGGGAATCCCCATAAGGTTAACATCTGATCTTTCATCAGAAACTCTTCAAGCCAGAAGGAACTGGCAAGACATATTTAAAGTGATGAAGGAGAAAAACCTGCAACGAAGATTACTCTACCCAGCAAGGCTCTCATTCAGATTTGATGGAGAAATTAAAACCTTTACAGACAAGCAAAGGCTGAGAGATTTCAGCACCACCAAACCAGCTTTACAACAAATGCTAAAGGAACTTCTCTAGGCAAGAAACACAAGAGAAGGAAAAGACCTACAATAACAAACACAAAACAATTAAGAAAATGGGAATAGGAACATACATATCGAAAATTACCTTAAATGTAAATGGACTAAGTGCTCCCACCAAAAGACAAAGTTTGGCTGAATGGATACAAAAACAAGACCCATATATATGCTGTCTACAAGAGACCCACTTCAGACGTAGAGACACATACAGATTGAACGTAAGGGGTTGGAAAAAGATATTCCATGGAAAAGGAAACCAAAAAAAAGCTGGAGTAGCAATTCTCATATCACACAAAATAGACTTTAAAATAAAGACTATTAGAATAGAAAAAGAAGGACACTACATAATGATCAAGGAATCAATCCAAGAAGAAGATATAACAATTGAAATATTTATGCACCCAACATAGGAGCACCTAAATACATAAGGCAAATGCCAACAGCCATAAAAGGGGAAATCGGCAGTAACACAATCATAGTAGGGGAATTTATCACCCCACTTTCACCAATAGACAGATCATCCAAAATGAAAATAAATAAGGAAACACAAGCTTTAAATGATACATTAAAAAGATGGACTTAATTGATATTTACAGGACATTCTATTCAAAAACAACAGAATACATATTTTTCTCAAGTGCTCATGGAACATTCTGCAGGATAGATCATATCTTGGGTCACAAATCAACGCTTGGTAAATTTAAGAAAATTGAAATTGTATCAAGTACCTTTTCCAACCACAATACTATGAGACTAGATATCAATTACAGGAGAATATCTGTAAAAAATACAAACACATGGAGGCTAAACAATACAATATTTAATAATGATGCGAACACTGATGAAATCAAAGAGGAAATCAAAAAATACCTAGAAACAAATGACAGTGAAGACAAGGTGACTCAAAACCTATGGGATGCAGCAAAATCAGTTCTAAGAGGGAAGTTTATAGCAATACAATCCTACCTTAAGAAACAGGAAACATCTCGAATAAACAACCTAACCTTGCATGTAAAACAATTAGAGAAAGGAGAACAAAAACATCCAAAAGTTAGCAGAAGGAAAGAAATCATAAAGATCAGATCAGAAATAAATGAAAGAAATGAATGAAATGAGAGCAACGATCAATAAAACTAAAAGCTGGTTCTTTGAGAAGATAAACAAAATTGATAAACCATTAGCCAGACTCATCAAGAAAAAAAAGGAGAAGACTCAAGTCAATAGAATTAGAAATGAAAAAGGAGAAGTAACAACTGACACTGCAGAAATCCAAAAGATCATGAGAGATTACTGCAAGCAACTCTATTCCAATAAAATGGACAACCTGGAAGAAATGGACAAATTCTTAGAAATGCACAACCTGCCAAGACTGAATCAGGAAAAATAGAAAATATGAACAGACCAATCACAAGCACTGAAATTGAAACTGTGATTAAAAATCTTCCAACAAACAAAAGCCCAGAACCAGATGACTTCACAGGTGAATTCTATCAAACATTTAGAGAAGAGCTAACACCTATCCTTCTCAAAAATTTCCAAAATATAACAGAGGGAGGAACACTTCCAAAGTCATTCTACGAGGCCACCATCACACCAAAACCAAAACCAGACAAGGATGTCACAAAGAAAGAAAACTACAGGCCAATATAACTGATGAACATAGATGCAAAAATCCTCAACAAACTACTAGCAAACAGAATCCAACAGCACATTAAAAGAGTCATACTCCATGATCAAGTGGGGTTTGTTCCAGGAATGCAAGGATTCTTCAATATATGCAAATCCTTCAACATGATACACCATATTAACAAACTGAAGTAGAAAAGCCATATGATCATCTCAATAGATGCAGAGAAATCTTTTGAGAAAATTCAACACCCATTTATGATAAAAATCCTCCAGTAAGTAAGCATAGAGGGAAATTTCCTCAACAAAATAAAGGCCATATATGACAAACCTTCAGCCAACATCATTTTCAATGGTGAAAAACTGAAATCATTTCCACTAAGATCAGGAACAGGACAACATTGCCCACTCTCACCACTCTTATTCAACATAGTTTTGGAAGTTTTAGCCACAGCAATCAGAGAAGAAAGTGAAATAAAAGGAATCCAAATTGGAAAAGAAGAAGTAAAGCTGTCACTGTTTGCAGATGACATGATACTATACATAGAGAATCCTAAAGATGGTGCCTGAAAACTACTAGAGCTAATCAATGTATTTGGTAAAGTAGCAGGATACAAAATTAATACAAAGAAATCTCTGGCGTTCCTATACACTAATGATGAAATATCTGAAAGTGAAATCAAGAAAACACTCCCATTTACCATTGCAACAAAAAGAATAAAATATCTAGGAACAAACCTACCTAAGGAGAAAAAAGACCTCTATACAGAAAATTATAAGATGATGAAAGAAGTTAAAGATGATACAAATAGATTGAGAGATATACCATGTTCTTGGATTGGAAGAATCAACATTGTGAAAATGACTCTACTATGCAAAGCAATCTACAGATTCAATGCAAACCCTATCAAACTATCACTGACATTTTTCACAGAACTAGAAAATAATTTCATAATTTGTATGGAAACACAAAGGGCCCCGAATAGCCAAAGCAATCTTGAAAATGAAAAACGCAGCTGGAGGAATCAGGCTCCCTGACTTTAGACTATACTACAAAGCTACACTAATCAAGACAGTGTGGTACTGGCACAGAAACAGAAATATAGATCAATGGAACAGGATAGAAAGCCCACAGATAAACCCACACACATATGGTTACCTTATCTTTGATAAAGGAGACAGGAATGTACAATGGAGAAAGGACAGCCTCTTCAATAGTTGGTGCTGTGAATACTTGACAGGTACACGTAAAAGTATGACATTAGAACACTCCCTAACAGCATACACAAAAATAAGCTCAAAATAGATTAAAGATCTAAATGTAAGGCCAGAAACTATCAAACTCTTAGAGCAAAACATAGGCAGAACACTCTAGGACATAAATCACAGCAAGATCCTTTTTGACCCACCTCCTAGAGAAATGGAAATAAAAACAAAAATAAACAAATGGGACCGAATGAAGCTTAAAAGCTTTTGCACAGCAAAGGAAACCATAAACAGGACCAAAAGACAAGCCTCAGAATGGGAGAAAGTATTTTCAAATGAAGCAACTGACAAAAGATTAATCTCCAAAATTTACAAGCAGCTCATGTTGCTCAATAACAGAAAAGCAAACAACCCAATCCAAAAATGGACCAAAGACTTAAATAGACATTTCGCCAAAGAAGATAGACAGATTGCTAACAAACACATGAGAGAATGCTCAACATCATTAATCATTAGAAAATGCAAATCAAAACTACAATGAGATATCATCTCACTCTTGTCAGAATGGCCATCACCAAAAAATCTAGAAACAACAAATGCTGGAGAGGGTGTGGAGAAAAGGGAACACTCTTGCACTGCTGGTGGGAATGTGAATTGGTACAGCCACTATGGAGAACAGTATGGAGGTTCTTTAAAAAACTACAAATATGGCTTCCCTGGTGGAGCAGTAGTTGAGAGTCCACCTGCCAATGCAGGGGACATGGGTTCATGCCCCAGTCCAGGAAGATCCCACCGGCCATGGAGCAGCTGGTCCCGTGAGCCATGGCCACTGAGCCTGAACGTCTGGAGCCTGTGCTCCACAACGGGAGAGGCCACAACAGTGAGAAGCCCATGTACCACAAAAAAGAAAAAATAAAAAGAAACTACAGATAGATCTACCATATGACCCAGCAATCCCACTACTGGGCATATACTCTGAGAAAACCATATTTCAAAAATGTCATGTACCAAAATGTTCATTGCAGCTCTATTTACAATAGCCAAGAGATGGAAACCACCTAAGTGTCCATCATCGGATGAATGGGTAAAGAAGATGTGGCCCATATATACAATGGAATATTACTCAGCCATAAAAAGAAACAAAATTGAGGTATTTGTAATGAGGTGGATGGACCTAGAGTCTGTCATACAGAGTGATGTAAGTCAGAAAGAGAAAGACAAATACTGTATGCTAACACACATATATATATATGGAATCTGAGAAAAAAAATATCATGAAGAACCTTGGGGTTAGACAGGAATAAAGACTCAGACCTACTAGAGAATGGACTTGAGGATATGGGGAGGGAGAAGGGTAAGCTGTGCCATAGTGAGAGAGTGACATCGACATATATATTCATTACCAAATGTAAAATAGTGGGAAGCAGCTGCATAGCACAGGGAGATCAGCTCGGTGCTTTGTGACTACCTGGATGGGTTGGATAGGGAGGGTGGGAGGGAAGGAGACAGAAGACGGAGGAGGTATGGGTACATATGTATATGTATAACTGATTCATTTTGTTATAAAGCAGAAACTATCACTCCATTGTAAAGCAATTATACTCCAATAAAGATGTAAAAAAATAATAAAACACCTGAGAATAAATGTACCTAAGGAGGCCAAAGACCTTTTCTCAGAAAACTGTAAGACACTGATGAAAGAAATAAAAATGACACCAACGTATGGAGAGATATACTGTGTTCTTGGATTGGAAGTATCTATATTGTGAAAATGACTATACTACCCAAAGCAAGATACAGATTCACTGCAATCCCTATAAAATCACTAAGGGCAATTTGCACAGAATTTGAACAAAAAATTTTACAATTTGTGTAGAAACACAAAAGACCCTGAATAGCAAAAGCTATCTTAAGAAGGAGGAAAGGAGGTATGTGAATCATGATCCCTGAATTCAGATTATACTACAAAGCTACAGTATTAAGAAACAGTGTGATACTGGCACAAAAATGCAGATCAATTGAACTAGAAAGTGCAGAGATAAACCCATGCACCTATGTCCACCTAATCTATGACATAGTAGGCAAGAGTATACGAAGGAGAAAAGACTCTGTTTTCAGTAAGTGGTGCTGGGAAAACTGGACAACTACATGTAAAAGAATGAAATAAGAACACTTTCTAACACCATACATGAAAATAAACTCAAAATGGATTAAATACCAAAAACTAAGACCAGACTCTATAAAACTCTGACAGGAAAACTTAGGAAGAAAACTCCTTGACATAAATCACAGCAAGATCTTTTTTCACCCATCTCTTAGAGTAATGAAAATAAAAATGAAGATAAATAAATGGGACCTAATTAAACTTTAAGCTTCTTCACATCAAAGAAACCATAAACAAAATGAAAAGACAACCCACAGAATGGGAGAAAATATATGCAAATGAAAC
Organism: Grampus griseus; assembly: GCF_964374135.1. Classification (NCBI taxonomy): domain Eukaryota; kingdom Metazoa; phylum Chordata; class Mammalia; order Artiodactyla; family Delphinidae; genus Grampus; species Grampus griseus. The sequence continues at coordinate 56,553,412 of NC_138999.1, forward strand.
AACCAACAAAGGATTAATCTCCAAAATATACAAACAGCACATGCAGCTCAATATGAAAAAATGAACAACCCAATCCAAAAATGGGCAGAAGACCTAAATAGACATTTCTCCAAAGAAGATATACAGATTGCCAACAAAAACATGAAAAGATGCTCAACATCACTAATTTTTAGAGAAACGCAAATCAAAACTACAGTGAGGTATCACCTCACACCAGTCAGAATGGCCATCATCAATAATTCTGCAAACAATAAATTCTGGTGAGGGTGTGGAGAAAAGGGAACCCTCCTACACTGTTGGTGGGAGTGTAATTTGGTACAGCCACTATGGAGAACAGTATGGAGGTTCCTTAAAAACTAACGATAGAGCTACTATATGACCCAGTAATCCCACTCCTAGGCATATATCAGGAGAAAACCATAATTCAAAAGGATGCATGCACCCCAATATTCATTTCATTACTATTTACAATAGCCAGGATATGGAAGCAACCCAAATGTCCATCAACAGAGGAATGGATAAAGAAGATGTGGTACATATATACAATGTAATATCACTCAGCCATAGAAAGGAACAAAACTGTGTCATTTGCCAAGATGTGAATAAACCTAGAAACTGTTATTCATAGTGAAGTAAGTCAGAAAGAGAAAAACAAATGTTGTATAATATTGCTTATATGTGGATTCTAGAAAAATGGTAGAGATGAACTTATTTGCAAAGCAGAAATAGAGTCACAGATGTAGAGAATAAACTTATAGTTACCAAGGGGAAAAGGGGGGATGGGATGAACTGGGAGATTGGGACTAACATATATACACTACTATGTATAAAATAGATAACTAATGAGAACCTACTGTATAGCACAGGGAACTCTACTCAATGCTCTGTGGTGACCTCAATCAGAAGGAAATCTAAAAAAGAATGGATAAGACTTCCCTGGTGGTGCTGTAGTTAAGAATCCACCTGCCAATGCAGAGGTCACGGGTTTGAGCCCTGGTCCGGGAAGATCCCACATGCCGTGGAGCAGCTAAGCCCATGCGCCACATCTACAGAGCCTGTGCTCTAGAGTTCACGAGCCACAACTACTGGGCCCATGTGCCACAACTACTGAAGCCCAGGCACCTGGAGCCTGTGCTCAGCAACAAGAGAAGCCACTGCAGTGAGAAGCCTGTTCACCACAACAGAGTAGCCCCTGCTCACCACAACTAGAGAAAGCTTGTGTGCAGCAACAAAGACGCAATGCAGCCAAAAATTAAATAAATTTATTTAAAAAATAAAAAAGAGTGGATATATGTTTACATATGACAGATTCACTTTGCTGTACAGCAAGAAACTAACACAACATTGTAAAGCACATATACTCCAATAAAAATTAATTTTAAAATTGTTGGAATTTACCCATTACCAAAGCTTTGGGGAAATGATTGTTTGACTAGCTGAAAATCAATCTAACCTGCCCTGTATCTACCTTACAGCTCTTCATTAATCAATAAGGGCACTATAATAGATTTTTTTGTCTAAGATACTGAGACATACATGCACCGCCTTTACCTTCCAGCCCAACCATGCTGTAAAACAAAGCAATGAAGTCTTACTTACACCTCACAGCTCATATTTTCTTTGGCACCTCTCTTTCACCAACTCTGGACCTTTCCTCCTGGCCTGAGGCTCATCTAACATCAGACACTGGCCACAACTAGAAGCTTGCTTCCTTCTTTTTACTCTAACTGTACCATGTAGTCTTGTCTTCCTAAATGCATTATACATGTACTGAAAAGTTGCGATTATTTGAATCATATTTTAAGTATACAATGAACTGTTCATTCCATCAATAAAGGTATTGATCATTAAAAAAAAGAAGATAGCAAGATAGGAAAGAAGGAATAAAGGATCTACAAAGAGTCAGAAAGCAATAAATAACATAGCAATAGTAAGTCATTACCTGTCAATAATTAGTTTAAATTAAATGGATTAATAGATCAAATTTAAAGACATGGGATGGCTGAATTGTCTTTTAAAAAACCCAATAGCCAATGACATATTGCCTACCAAGAGACATTTTTGTTTTAAAGACACATATAGACTGAGATTGAAGGAAAAGGAAAAGATATTACATGCAAATAGCAACCAAAAGAAAGCAGGGATAGCTATATTTATATCAGATAAAATAGTCTTTAAGCTAAAAATGGTCAAAAGGGAAGATCATTATATAATGATAAAGAGGTCAATTATCAATAAGAAAATATGTTGGAAATATCTATGCATCTAACATCACAGCACATAAATATATAAAGCAAATATTAAAAGAACTATAAAGAGAAATAAGAAGAAATAAAATACTTTAATACCCCACTCTCAGCAATGAATAGATAATCTAGACAGTGAATCAATAAGAAAACAATGGATTTCAACATTATAGAGCAAATGAACCCAACAGACATACAGAATAGTCCACCCCAAAAACACCAGAATACACATTCTTCTCAAGTGCATGTAGAACATTGTCTAGGATGGATCATATGTTAGGCCACAAAACAATACTGAGCAAATTTAACAAGATCGGAATCATACCAAGAATCTTTTCTGACTACAATAGTATTAAACTAGAAAGCAGTAATTGGAAAAAAGCAGGAAAATTTACAAATATGAGGAAATTAAACACATCCAAACTAACCAATGAATCAAATAAATCAAAAGGGAAATTTAAAAATATCTTGAATGAAATGAAAATGGAAACAAAACATGCCCCAACTTATGGCATACAGCAAAAGCAGTTCTAAAAGGAAGTGGGTATTATTTTTATTTACTCTTTTGTTATTGATATACATTTGACACATGACATTATGTTAGTTCCAGGTATACAACATAATGATTCAATATTTGTATATATTGCAAATTGTTCACCACAATAAGTATAGTTAACATCCATCACCATGCATAGTTACAATTTTTTTCTTGTGATGAGAACTTTTAAGATTCAAAATTTTAGCAAACTTCACATATACAATTCAGTATTATTAACTATAATCCTCATGCAGCACATTACATAACCATGACTTATTTATTTTATAAGTGAAAGTTTGTACCTTTTCACCACCTTCACCCATTTCCCCCACCTCCGATCTCCCATCTTTGGCAACCCCACCAATTTGTTCTCTGTATCTGTGAAATTTTTTTTTTTAAGATTTCACATGTAAGTGAGATCATATGGTATTTCCCTCTTTCTCTGACATATTTCACTTAGCATTATCATAATGCCCTCAAGGATCTTCATAAATGGCAAGATTCCCTTCATTTTAAAGGCTGATATATATATATATATATATATATATATATATATATATATATATATATCCCATTTTCAGTATCCTTTCATCCATCAATGGACACTGAGATTGCTTCCATGTCTTTGCCATTGTAAATAGTGCTTCAGTGAACATGGGTCTGTATATATCTTTACAATCATATAATAGTACTATTTCTAATTTTTCTGAGAAATCTCCATACTATTTTTCATAGTTGATACACTAATTAAGTTTCCATCAAGAGGGTATAAGGATTCCATATTCTCCACAGCCTCACCAATAGTTACTTCTTGTCTTTTTTTAAATAGATTTTTATTTGAGTATAATTGCTTCACAATACTGTGTTAGTTTCTGTTGTACAATAAAGTGAATAATAGCTATTCCAACAGTTATGAGGGGATATTTCATTGTGGTTTTGATTTACATTTCCCTGATGATTAGTGATGTTGTTTACCTGTTGGCCATCTGTATGTCTTCTTTGAACAACTATCTATTCAGATCCTATGCCCAATTTTTAATCAGTTTGTTTGCTATAGAACTGAGTTATTTTTATATTTTGGATAATAACCCCTTATCAGATATATGATTTGTAAATAATTTCTCCCATTCAGTAGGTTTTCTTTTTATTTTATTGATGCTTTCTTTAGTGGGGTATTAGTGTTCCTTACTCTTACTGTCTTGCTGTCTACTTCTCGCTTTATGTATTTTAATATCTTCTTTATATATTTAGGAGCGCCTATGTTGAGTGGGTAAATATTTGGAAATGTTATATCCTCTTGTTGAACTGATCTCTTAATCACCATGTAATGACCTTCTTTGTCTCTCATTGCAGTCTTTATCTTAAAGTCTATTTCCTCTAAGTATAACTATTCCAGCTTTCTTTAGTTTTCATTTGCATGGAATATCTTTTTCCATCCCTTCACATTCAGCATGTTTATGTCCTTATAAGTGAAGTGAGTCTCTTGTAAGCACTATACAGGTGGGTTTAAGTTTTTAAGTCCATTAAGCCACTCTTTGTCTTTTGATTGGAGAATTTAGTCCATTTATATTTAAAGTAATTAGTGATAGTTATATACTTATTTTAATTTTATTAATTGTTTTCTGGCTGGTTCGTAGTTCCTCTGTTCACTTCTTTTTCTCTTGTTGTCTTCCTTGTGATTTGTTGATTTTCCTTAGTAGCAATGCTTAGATTCCTTTCTCTTTGTTATAGATACTATAGGTTTTTGATTTGTGATTACAATGAGGTTTACATAAAACAACTTATATTTATATAACAGTTTTTTTCCACAGTTGATATCAATTTGAGCTTAAATTCATTTTAAAAACCTGCATTTTTACTTCCCCCAATGTCATGTTTTTGATATCACAATTTACATATTTTTATCTTGTGTATTGCTCAAAAATTATTGTACTTACAGTTATTTTTACTACGTTTTTCTTTTAATCTTTATACTATATATATATATATATATATATATATATATATATATATATATTTTGCAGTACGTGTGCCTCTCACTGCTGTGGCCTCTCCCACTGTGGAGCACAGGCTCTGGACGCGCAGGCCCTGTGGTCATTGAAAATGGGCCCAGCCACTCCACAGCACGTGGAATCCCCTTAGACTGGGGCACAAACCCATGCCCTCTGCATCGTCAGGCGGACCCTCAACCACTGTGCCACCAGGGAAGCCCTTTATACTATTTTTGTAAGTGATTAACCAACTACCTTTACATTAGATTATTCTGAATTTCACTATGTATTTACATTTACAAGTAAGATTTATACTTTCATATGTTTTCCTGCTACTAATTAATGTCCTTTCTTTTCAGCTTAAAGAAGTCCCTTTAAAATTTACTTTAAGACCAGCTCATAAGTAATAGAAAATTCAATTACCTTTTGCTTGTCTGTAAAACTTTTCATCTCTCCTTCAATTTTGAATGTCAACTTTGCCAAGTTGAGTATTCCTTGTTGGCACTTTGTTATTTTTCTTTCAGCACTTTGAATATATTGTGACACTCTCTTCTGGACTGTAAAGTTTCTGTTGAAAATTCTGCTGATAGTCTTACAGGAGTTCACTGGTACATAACAAGTTGTTTTGTGCTTGCTGCTTTTTTTTAACATCTTTGTTGGAGTATAATTGCTTTACAATGGTGTGTTAGTTTCTGCTTTATAACAAAGTTAATCAGTTATACATATACATATGTTCCCATATATCTTCCCTCTTGTGTCGCCCTCTCTCCCAGCCTCCCTATCCCACCCCTCTAGGTGGTCAAAAACCACTGAGATGATCTTGCTGTGCTATGCAGCTACTTCCCACTAGCTATCTATTTTACGTTTGATAGTGTATATATGTCCATGCCACTCTGTCACTTTGTCACAGTTTACCCTTCCCCCTTCCTATATCCTCAAGTCCATTCTCTAGTAGGTCTGTGGCTTCATTACCGTCTTACCCCTAGGTTCTGCATGAACTTTTTTTCCTAGATTCCTTATATATGTGTTAGCATATGGTATTTGTCTTTCTCTTTCTGACTTACTTCACTCTGTATGACAGACTCTAGGTCCATCGACCTCACTACAAATAACTCAATATCGTTTCTTTTTATGACTCAGTAATATTCCATTGTATATATGTGCCACATCTTCTTTATCCATTCATCTGTTGACGGATCCTTAGGTTGCTTCCATGTCCTGGTTACTGTAAATAGAGCTGCAATGAATATTTTGGTAAATGACTCTTTTTGAATGATGGTTTTCTCAGGGTATATGCTCAGTAGTGGTATTGCTGGATCATATGGTAATTCTATTTTGAGTATTTTAAGGAACCTCCATACTGTTCTCCATAGTGGCTGAACCAATTCACATTCCCACCAGCAGTGCAAGAGTGTTCCCTTTTCTCCACACCCTCTCCAGCATTTATTGTTTCTAGATTTTTTGATGATGGCCATTCTGACTGGTGTGAGATGATATCTCATTGTAGTTTTGATTTGCATTTCTCTAATGATTAATGATGTTGAGCATTCTTTCATGTGTTTGTTGGCATTCTGTATATCTTCTTTGGAGAAATGTCTATTTAGGTCTTCTGCCCATTTTTGGATTGAGTTGTTTGTTTTTTTGTTATTGAGCTGCATGAGCTGTTTATAAATTTTGGAGATTAATCTTTTTTCAGTTGCTTCATTTGCAAATATTTTCTCCTATTCTGAGGGTTGTCGTTTGGTTTTGTTTATGGTTTCCTTTGCTGTTCAAAACCTTTTAAGTTTCATTAGATCCCATTTGTTTATTTTTGATTTTATTTCAATTTCTCTAGGAGGTGGGTCAAAAAGGATCTTGCTGTGATTTATGTCATAGAGTGTTCTGCCTATGTTCTCCTCTAAGAGTTTGATAGTTTCTGACCTTACATTTAGGCCTTTAATCCATTTTGAGCTTATTTTTGTGTATGGTGTTAGGGAGTGTTCTAATTTCACACTTTTACATGTACCTGAACGATTTTCCAAGCACCATTTATTCAAGAAGCTCTCTTTTCTCCACTGTATATTCTTGCATCCTTTATCAAAGTTAAGGTACCCATATGTGCGTGGGTTTATCCCTGGGATTTCTATCCTGTTCCATTGATCTATATTTCTGTTTTTGTGCCACTACCATACTGTCTTGATTACTGTAGCTTTGTAGTATAGTCTGAAGTCAGGGAGCCTGATTCCTCCAGCTCCATTTTTCGTTCTCAAGATTGCTTTGGCTCTTTGGGGTCTTTTGTGTTTCCATACAAATTGTGAAATATTTTGTTCTAGTTCTGTGAAAAATGCCATTGGTAGTTTGAAAGGGATTGGAGTGCTTTGGGTAGTAGAGTCATTTTCACAACGTTGACTCTTCCAATACAAGAACATGGTATATCTCTCCATCTATTTGTATCATCTTTAATTTCTTTCATCAGTGTCTTATAATTTTCTGCATACAGCTATTTTTTCTCCTTAGGTAGGTTTATTCCTAGATATTTTATTCTTTTTGTTGCAGTGGTAAGTGGGAGTGTTGTCTTGATTTCACTTTCAGATTTTTCATCATTAGTGTATAGGAATGCCAGAGATTTCTGTGCATTAATTTTGTTTCCTGTTACTTTACCAAATTCATTGATTTGCTCTAGTAGTTTTCTGGTAACATCTTTAGGATTCTCTAGGTAGAGTATCATATCATCTGCAAACAGTGACAGCTTTACTTCTTCTTTTCTGATTTGGATTAATTTTATTTCTTTTTCTTCTCTGATTGCTGTGGCTAAACTTCCAAAACAATGTTGAATAAGAGTGGTGAGAGTGGTAACCTTGTCTTGTTCCTGATCTTAGTGGAAATGCTTTCAGTTTTTCACCATTGAGGACGATGTTGGCTGTGGGTTTGTCATATATGGCCTTTATTATGTTGAGGACATTTCCCTCTATGCCTACTTTCTGCAGGTTTTTTGTCATAAATTGGTGCTGAATTTTGTTGAAAGCTTTCTCTGCATCTATTGAGATGATTGTATGGTTTTTCTCCTTCAATTTGTTAATAGGCTGTATCACATTGATTTGCATATATTGAAGAATCCTTGCATTCCTGGGATAAACTCCACTTGATCAGGGGTATTATCCTTTTAATGTGCTGTTGGATTCTGTTTGCTAGTATATTGTGGAGGATTTTGTATCTATGTTCATCAGTGATATTGGCCAGTAGTATTCTTTCTTTGTGACATCTTTGTCTCGTTTTGGTATCAGGGTGATGGTGGCCTGGTAGAATGAGTTTGGGAGTGTTCCTCCCTCTGCCATATTTTGGAAGAATTTGAGAAGGATAGGTGTTACTTCTTCTCTAAATGTTTGATAGAATTCGCCTGTGAAACCATCAGGTCCAGGGCTTTTGTTTGTTGGAATATTTTTAATCACAGTTTCAATTTCAGTGCTTGTGATTGGTCTGTTCGTATTTTCTATTTTTTCCAGGTCCAGTTACAGCAAGTTGTGCATTTCTAAGAATTTGTCCATTTCTTCCAGGTTGTCCATTTTATTGTCATAGAGTTGCTTGTAGTAATCTCTCATGATCCTTTGTATTTCTGCAGGGTCAGTTGTTTCTTCTCCTTTTTGATTTCTAATTCCATTGATTTGACTCTTCTTGCTTTTCTTCTTGATGAGACAACCTAATGGTTTATCAATTTTCTTTATCTCCTCAAAGAACCAGCTTTTAGTTTTATTGATCTTCGCTCTCATTTCCTTCATTTCTTTTTCATTTATTTCTGATCTGATCTTTATGATTTCTTTTCTTCGGCTAACTTTGGGGGTTTTTTTGTTCTTCTTTCTCTAATTGCTTTAGGTGCAAGCTTAGGTTGTTTATTTGAGGTGTTTCATGTTTCTTACTGTAGGATTGTATTGCTATAAACTTCCCTCTTAAAACTGCTTTTGCTGCCTCCCATATGTTTTGGGTGGTCCTGTTTTCATTGTCATTTGTTTCTAGGTATTTTTTGATTTCCCCTTCAATGTCTTCAGTGATCTCTTGGTTATTAAGTAGTGCATTGTTTAGCCTCCATGTGTTTGTATTTTTTACAGATCTTTTCCTGTAATTGATATCTAGTGTCATAGCGTTGTGGTTGGAAAAGATACTTGATACAATTTCAATTTTCTTAACCTTACCAAGGCTTGATTTGTGACCCAAGATATGATCTATCCTGGAGAATATTCCATGAGCACTTGAGAAAAATATGTTTTGTGTTGTTTTTGGATGGAATGTCCTATAAATATAAATTAAGTGCATGTTGTTTCATGTATCATTTAAAGCTTGTGTTTCCTATTTATTTTCTTTTAGGATGATCTGTCCATTGTTGAAAGTGGGGTGTTTAAATCCACTACAATGACTGTGTGACTGTCAATTTCTCCTTTTATGGTTGTTAGTATTTGCCTTATGTATTGAGGTGCTCCTATGTTGGGTGCATAAATATTTACAATTGTTATAACTTCTTCTTGAACTGGTCCCTTGATCATTTTGTAGTTTCCTTCTTTTTCTCTTGTAATAGTCTTTTTTTTAAAGTCTATTTTGTCTGATATGAGAATTGCTACTCCAGCTTTCTTTTGGTTTCCATTTTCATGGAATATCATTTTCCATAACCTCACTTTCAGTGTGTATGTGTCCCTAGGTCTGAAATGGGTCTCTTGTAGACCGCGTATATATGGGTCTTGCTTTTGTATCCATTCAGCCAATCTGTGCCTTTTGGTGGGAGCAATTAGTCCATTTATATTTAAGGTAATTACCGATATGTATGTTCGTATTCCCATTTTCTTAACTGTATTGGGTTTGTTATTGTAGGTCTTTCCCTTCTCTTGTGTTTCTTCCCTAGATAAGTTCCTTTAGCATTTACTGTAAACCTGGTTTGGTGGTACTGAACTCTCTCAGCTTTTGCCTTTCCATAAAGGTTTTAATTTCTCCATCAAATCTGAATGAGATCCTTGCTGTTTAGAGTAATCTTGGTTGTAGGTTTTTCTCCTTCATCACTTTAAATATGGTCTGCCACTCCCTTCTGGCTTGCAGAGTTTCTGCTGAAAGATCAGCTGTTAACCTTATTGGGATTCCCTTGTGTGTTATTTGTTGTTTATCCCTTGCTGCTTTTAATATGTTTTCTTTGTATTTAATTTTGGACAGTTTGATTAATATGTGTCTTGGCGTATTTCTCCTTGGATTTACCCTTTATGGGACTCTCTGTGCTTCCTGGACTTGATTAACTATTTCCTTTCCTGTATTAGGGAAATTTTCAGCTCTAATCTCTTCAAATATCTTGTCAGTCCCTTTCTTATTCTCTTCTTCTTCTGAGATCCCTATAATTCGAATGGTGGTGGTTTTAATGTTGTCCCAGTGGTCTCTGAGACTGTCCTCAGTCCTTTTCATTGTTTTTCCTGTATTCTGTTCTGCAGTAGTTATTTCGTCTATTTTATCTTCCAGATCACTTATGCATTCTCCTGACTCAGTTTTTCTGCTCTTGATACCTTCTAGATTATTTTTAATTTCATTTATTGTGTTGTTCACCATTGCTGATTTCCTCATTAGTTCTTCTAGGTCCTTGTTAAATGTTTCTTGCATTTTCTCTATTCTATTTCCAAGATTTTGGATCATCTTTACTATCATTATTCTGAATTCTTTTTCAGGTAGACTGCCTATTTCCTCTTCATTTGTTAGGTCTGGTGTGTGTTTACCTCCTTCATCTGTTGTGTGTTTTTCTTTCTTCTCATTTTGCTTATTTACTGGTCTCCTTTTTGCAGGCTGCAGGTTGTAGTTCCCGTTGGTTTTGGTGTCTTCCCCCTGTGGTTAACGTTGTTTCACTGGTTTGTGTAGGGTTCCTGGTGTAGCGGACTAGTGCCTGTGCTCTGGTGGATGAGGCTGGATCTTGTCCTCTGGTGGGCAGGTCCACATCTGGTGGTGTGTTTTGGGGTGTCTGTTTCCTTATTATGATTTTAGGCAACCTCTCAGCTAATGGATGGGGCTGTGTTCCTGTCTTGCTAATTGTTTGGCATAGGGTGTCTAGCACTGTAGGTTGCTGGTCATTGAGTGAAGCTGGGTCTTGGTGTTGAGATGAGATCTCTGGGAAATTTTTGCTGTTTGATATTACGTGGAGCTGGGAGGTCTCTTGTGGACCAGTGTCCTGAACTTGTCTCTCCCACCTCAGGGACACAGCACTGACTCCTGGCTGAAGCAACATGAGCCTTTTATCCACACGGCTCAGGATAAAAGGGAGAAAAACTAGAAAGAAAGAAACAAAGAAAGAAAGAGAGAAAGAGGATAAAATAAAATAAAATAAAGATAAAATAAAATAAAATAATTAAAACAAAAAATAATTATTAAGAAAAAAACTTTTTTAAGTGAAAAAAAAAAAAAGGATGGACAGAACCCTAGGTCAAATGGTGAAAGCAAAGCTATACAGACAAAATCTCACACAGTAGCATACACATACACACTCACAAAAAGAAGAAAAGGAGAAAAAATGATATATCTTAATGTCAACGTCCACCTCCTCAATTTGGGTTGATTCGTTATCTCTTTAGGTATTCCACAGATGCAGGGTACATCAAGTTGATTGTGGAGATTTAATCCTCTGCTCCTGAGGCTGCTGAGGGAAATTTCCCTGTGTGTTCTTTTTTCCCACAGCTTTTGGGTTTCAGCTTTGGATTTGGATCCGCCTCTGTGTGTAGGTTGCCTGAGGGTGTCTGTTCTTCGCTCAGACAGGACCAGGGTTAAAGGAGCAGCTGATTCAGGGGCTCTGGTTCAGTCAGGCCGGGAGGAGGGAGGGGTACACATGTGGGGCGAGCGTCTGACAGCAGAGACCAGCATGACATTGCACCATCCTGATGTGCACCGTGTGTTCTCCTGGGGAATTTGTCCCTGAATCGCGGGCCCTGGCAGTGGTGGGCTGCACAGGCTCCCTGGAAGGGAGGTGTGGATAGTGACCTGTGTTTGCACACAGGCTTCTTGGTGGCTGCAGCAGCAGTCTTAGCATCTCATTCCCGTCTCTGGGGTCCGCGCTGATAGCCATGGTTTGCACCCATCTCTGGAGCTCCTTTAGGCAGTGCTCTTAATCCTTTCTCCTCACACACAAGGAAACAAAGAGACAAGAAAAAGTCTCTTGCCTCTTCGGCAGGTCCAGACATTTTCCCGGACTCCCTCCTGCCTAGCCGTTGCACACTAGCCCCCTTCAGGTTGTGTTCACTCAGCCAACCTCAGTCCTCTCCCTGGCATCCGAATGAAGTGGAAGGCTTAGCTCCCAGCCCCTGCCCATCCCAGCAGGTGTGCAGACAATCCTCTCATGCTGGTGAGTGCTGGTCAGCACCAATCCTCTGTGTGGGAATCTCCCTGCTTTTCCCTCTGCATCCCTGTTGCTGCACTCTCCTCTGTAGCTTCAAGGGTCCCCCCTCTGCCACCCATAGTCTCCGCCCATGAAGGGGCTTCCTAGTGTGTAGAAACCTTTCCTCCTTCACAGCTCCCTCCCACTGGTGCAGGTCCCGTCTCTATTATTTTGTCTCTGTTTTTTCTTTATCTTTTTTCTTTTGCCCTACCCAGGTACGTGGGGAGTTTCTTGCCTTTTGGGAGGTTTGAGGTCTTCTGCCAGCGTTCAGTAGGTGTTCTATAGGAGCAGTTCCACATGTAGATGTATTTCTGATGTATTTGTGTGGAGAAAGATGATCTCTGCGTCTTACTCTTCCACCATCTTTCCTCGAGGCTCCTGGGTCTTTGTTTCTGTGTGAGGGCTTTCTCTAGTTGTGGTGAGCGGGGGCCACTCTTCATCATGGTGCATGGGCCACTCACTGTCACGGCCTCTCTTTGCTCTTGCTGCTTTTAAGATTATCTCCTCGTCTTTAACTTTTGACACTTTAATTATAATATGTTTGTGTGTAGGTCTCTGTTTTCATCTTATTTGAAACTCTCTCGGCTTTCTGGATTTGTATATCTGTTTCTATCCTCATGTTAAGAAAGTTTTCAGCCATTATTTCTCCAAATAAGTTTTCTGCCTCTTTCTCTCTCTCTTCTCATTCTAGGACCCATATAATGGGAATGTTGGTCCACTTGAAATTGTCCCACAAGCCCCTTAAGCTCTATTCATTCTTGCTTCTTTTTGCTACTCTGATTGGGAGAGTACTGCCCTGTTTTGGAATTAACTGATTCTTTCTTCTGCTTCATCTGGCCTGCTGTTGAACCCCTCTATTGTATTTTTAAGTTCAGTTATTACATTCTTCAGCTCTGTGACTTCTACTTGATATTTTCTTATATCTTCTATCTCTGTTGAAATTCTCACTTTGTTCATCCATTTCTCTTCCTGAGCTCAGTAACATCTTTATGACCATTTTTTAAACTCCTAGTCAGGTAAATTACCTATCTTTCATCATGTTATTTTTCTGAGGTTTCATATTTATTTTTAGTTTGGAACTCATCCGTCTGTTTCTCCTTTTTCCTTGACCTTCTGTCTTGGTTTCCATGAATTGAATAAAACAGCCACTGCTCCCAGTCTTGAAGGAGTGGCTTTATGTTGGAGATGAACGTTATTGTTCAACTCTGCCCAAGCCTTGCGTTGTCTCTCAAACCTTCATGATTATACAAGCAGACTACTTTATTTTTAGTGGCTGCCAGTAGTTTAGGGTGTGCCAAGACCAGTCAATGTCCCAATATGGAGGATCTGAGTCAGCACTGAGATTCAGGAAGACTGGAATCCAGACCCCCAGACAGCTCCTTTTAAAGTACAGAAATATGCACAGTGTTGTGTGACTGTGAGTATAATCCCTGCTGGCCACCAGATCCAGAAGATATAGAGTTGTCCCCTGGGAAGGAGCTGCAAAAATTGGGGTGGCAGATAAACTTAGAAGTTCCTTTCTGGAAGATACCAGTGACTTGAAACAAGGAAGAGGGATAAGCAAAGATGGCATCCACTGGCCTCTGTCCCCAGAAAGCACCTTAGTAGGTCCCTAGATGTATACCAAACCAGTAGCCTTCCCTTCAGGTCAAAACTCCAGGGCCAGCAAATATGTCTCTTTCACAGAAAAGCAGTGTTGTGTTTCACTCTGCTGTTTGTGCTGTGCCCTGTGGGTTGTAGCCAGACAAGAACTGCCTCTCCATTTGCTGTATTCCCAGGGGACCCACAAACTAGCCCTACTGGCCACCAGAGCAGCAAACAGGGGACTTCCTTTGGGTGGCAGACACAAAAAACATAGCACCAGGTATAAAAAAAAGGCACAAGAGGTGTGTACAAGCTCGCCTCCAGGAGATACTGGAAGAGGAAATTTTATAGCAATAATTGCATACATCAAGAGAAAAGAAAGATTTCAAATAAACAATCTAAATTTACACTTCAAGAACTAGAAAAATAAGGAACTTAGCCCAGAGCTAGCAGAAGTAATAAAATAGCAAAATTAGGGCAGAAGTAAATAAAATAGAGAAGGAAAACAATACTAAACATCACAAAAAGTAAAGGCTTTTTTTTTGAAAGATAAACAAATTTGAAAACCATTAGCTAGACTAAGAAAAAGAGAGTAATTTAATAAATAAAAGCAGAAATGAAAGAGGAGTTATTGCAACTGAAAACACAGAAATTCGAAGAATCATAAGAAACTACTTTGGAAAATCATTTGCCAGTAAAATAGAAAACCTAGAAGAAATGGATAAATTCCTGGAAACATGCAAGATTCCACAACTGATTAGTGATGAAATAAAATCTCTGAACAGAACAGTAATGAGTAAGGAGATTAAAACTCTAAACAGGCCAACAAATAGTAATAATACTGAATCAGTAAACAAAAAACTCCCAACATAGAAAATCTTAGGAACAGGTGGTTTCATTTGTGAATTTTAACAGACATTTAAATAAAAATTAATGCCAATTCTTCTTAAACTCTTCCAAAATATTGAAAATGAGAAAACTCTCCAAAACTCATTTTACAAGGCCAGCATTACCCTTATACCAAAGCAGATAAGACAATATGAGAAAGGTATACTAATATCCCTGATAATATAGAGGTAAAAAATCACCAACAAAATACTAATAAACTGAATTCAACAGCACATTAAAAGGGTCATACTGCTTGATCAAGTGGTATTCATACCTAGGGTGCAAAGATGGTTCAACATAACCAAAGCAATAAATGTGATATATCACATTTATAGAATAAAAGATAAAAATCAAATTGTCATTTCAATAGATGCAGAAAGACCATTTGACAAAATTCAACATTCATTCATAATTTTAAAAAAATCTCTCAACAAACTCGGTTTAAAAATAATTACCTTTGGGGGGATCAAGATGGTAGAGTAGGAGAATGTGGAGCTCACCTCTCCCCACAAACACATCAAAAATATATCTACTTATGGAACAATTCTTATGGAACAATTCTCACAGAAAACTAAGTGGAAACTGGCAGAAGAGCTCCTATACAACCAACACTGCAAAAAAGATCACCACATAACAGGGTAAGATGGAAAAAAAATGCATCAGTCAGGACCTGTGCCCCTGGGAGGGATCTGTAAGGGAGAGAAGGTCCACACAGGTGGAGCCTCATCCTGGGGAGTGAGCAGCTCAACTCATAATCTGGAAATTCCAGTCCTGGGGTCCTGCATGGAGAAGAGATGTCCCTTAGCCTGCTGGAAAATCTGCTGAGACAGAGATAAGGGCTGAAGAAGCCTAGAATCTACTCTTGAAGAGTATAAGCATGCTGACATGCTAACAATCAGGACACAGAGAGCCTTGCACTGACACCTTCTGCCTTGCTGCACTTCCCAATATGAAGAGACTAACATGCTGGACCCACTCATTCCACACCAAATCCTGACATGAGATCAGGGTAAAGGTTCTGTCTAGCTACATAGAGACAGACTGGGTCACCTGGGGTGTGATCCAGAAGGAGCTGCATAAACCATTGTCCCCGTGTGCACTGGGTGGCGCCACAAGAATATGCAGAAGCTACGAGCTGAATATCAGGCAGACAGGCCATAGGAGAGAACTTGATCTATCTATGCAGGACAGTCCAGAAGGCCTGGGGTGTGATCCAGGTGGAGTTGCGGTGCCCATTGCCAGCACACACATGGTGGCAGAGGGTTTAGCCACAGGAGACATTGTTAGCACTCACAACAGGCAGCACTACAAGAACACGTGGCATCTAAATGCTAAATCTTGTGCAGACAGTCCTCAGCCAGGAGTATGCAGTGGTTCATTTCCCAGCAAGAGTGCCACAATTCTGCCCACTCTACACTGCAGCGTAGTGCTAGATCTGGGACAGACAGGTCCTGGGAGAAGTCTTCCAAGAGGCATCCCAGATCTCAGACAGAAACACAGCCACCTCAATTCCTGCAGGTACAATACCCTGACTCCCAGCCCAGCCTACTCCACACCACATTATTGCACTAGATCTGGGAAGAATAAAAGAGAGAAAGGATATAACCTTGAGCTGCTTCTGAGCAGAAATGTGGACTTCTACACAGGTGGTGTGTAGGTTTGTTGTGACCCCACAGGCCTCACTTCCTTCAGCATTCACATCTTTGGGGCAGGGCACACACTCAAGGGCAATGAAGCCTGATCAAACACGACCTTCAGGACTTCTACTCCAACAACTTGGGAGCAGACCCACCCCTGACAGGTTGGTGACAGCCATGGAGCAAAGAAACAGCCCCACCTCATATCCAGCAAAGGTCTAGATACTACAACAAAAACCACACTCCCTATCAATGGGATAACTGCCAGCACCCTCTGAGGAAAGACGTGGCTGACATCCATATCAGAACAAGATCTCAAACCAAAAATATTGGACATACACAGAATACACAGGGACACCACAACACAAAGCCACCCCTTTAAGACCACAGTAGATAACTGTTATTCGTAAAATCATAGAGACAGAGAAATTTAAGTAAAATGGAAAAGACAGAGGAACTACTCCCAATTACAAGGACAAAAGAAATCCCCTGAAAGAAAAAAATAATGAAACAAGCCTCACCATTCTCCTAGACTCTGAGTTCAAAAATGAGTTATTAAAAATGTTAACTTAATTAAGAATGATTATTGATAGAAGTACAGATTAATGTAACAAGGAATTAGAAATTATAAAGATGAACCAATAAAAAATAGACAATTCAATTGCTGACATAAAAACCAATCTAGAAACACTGAATAGCATATTAATGGCACAGAATGTATAAGTGGTCTGAAAGATAGAACAATGGAAATCACCCAATCAGAACAGCAAACAGAAAGAAAAATGAAAAAAAAAATGAAAGCAGCATATGAGATCTATGGGATAATATAAAGCATACCAACCTATGCATAATATGGGTTCCAGGAGGATAAGAGAGAGAGAAGGGGATCAAAATGTATTTGAAGACATTATGGCTGAAAACTTCAAAAACCTAAAGTGGGAAACAGATATCCAGGTACAGGAAGCACAGAGGGTCCCAAACAAGATGAAGCAAAAGAGACCTACACCAAGATATATCATAATTAAAATGGCAAAAGTTAAAGAGAGGATTCTAAAGGCAGCAAGAGAAAACAAAAAGAGTCAGTTATGAGGGAATCCCCATAGGCTATCAGCTGATTTCTCTGTGAAAAATTTGCAGGCCAGAAGGGAGTGGCATGATATATTCAAACCATTAAAGGGAAAAACCTGCAACCTAGGATACTCTACCCAGCAAGATTATAATTTAGAATAGAAGGAGAGAGAAAGAATTTTTCAGACAAGCAAAAACTAAAAGAATTTGGCAATACTAAGCCTACTCTACAAGAAATATTAAAGGATCTTCTCTAAATAGAAAAGAAGCAGAAATCTATAGGAAAGGGAAAATCACAATAGGAAAGGCAAATATATAAAAAGATTGAAGATCACTTTAAAAAGCCAGTACATAGACTTAAAAAAATAAAAAATTGTAAAAGTGATTATAATTACAATTAACAGCAAAAGATAAGTATGAAAATGAAATATGACAAGAAAATCACAAAATATGAGGGAGCAGAGTATAAAAATATAGATCATTTAGAATGTGCTTGAATTTGTATGACTATCAGTTTAAAGCAAGTAGATATAGTTATGGGTTAATATACTTGAACTCCATGGTAACCATGAATCACAGACATAAAATAGATTCACAAAAATCAAAAAGAAAAGAATTCAAGCATACTACAAAAGAAAATCAACAAACCACACAGGGAAAAACAAAAATAAGAAGAAATGAACAAAGAACTACAAAAACAACTAGAAAACAAGGATCAAAATGGCAGTAAGTACATACATATCAGTAATTACTTGAAATGTCAATGAACTAACTGCTCCAATCAAAAGATACAGAGTGGCAGATTGGATAAAAAAAGAAAAGAACCTACAATATGCTGCCTACAAGAGACTCACTTCAGGGAGAAAGACACACACAGACTGAAAGTGAGGGGATGGAAAAAGATATTTCATGCAAATAGAATGGACAGAAAAGTGGAGGTAGCAATACTCATATCAGACAAAATAGACTTTAAAACAAATGCCATAAAGGAAGAAAAAGACAGGCATTATATAATGGTAAATAGATCAATACAAAGAGAAGACATTACACTCATTAATAGCCAAATAATACACCTCAAATAGGAACAACTAAATGTATAAAACAAACACTAACAGATCTAAAGGGAGAAATGGACAATAATATTTGGAGATTTTAACAATCCACTGACATCAATGAAAAGATCATGCAGACAGAAAATCAATAAGGTAACAGAGGTCCTAACTGACTCAATAGACCAGTTGGACTTCATTGATACCTACCGGACACTATACCTGAAAAAAAAAACAGAATACACAATGTTTTCAAGAGCACATGGGATGTTCTCCAGGATAGACCACAAACTAGGTCACACACAAAAAAGCCTTAACAAATTTAAGAGGACAGAAATTATTTCAAGCATTTTTTCTGGACACAATGGTATGAAACTAGAAAGATAAATGGGAAAAGAATGAACACATGGAGACAAAACAGCATACTATTAGAAAGCAATGGGTCCATGATGAAATCAAAGAAGAAATCAGAAAATATCTCAACGAAAATGAAAACACAACCTTATAAAATCTATGGGATACAGCATAAGCAGTTCTAAGATAAAACTTTATAGCCATACAGACCTACCTCAAAAAGAAGAAAAATCTCAAATAAACAACCTAACCTACTACCTAAAGAAATACGGAAAACTAGAGCAAACAAAACCCAAAGTCATCAGAAGGAAGGAAATAATAAAGATCAGAGAGGAAATAAATAAAATAGAGATAAAATAGAAAAGATCAATATAAAGAAGAGCTGGGTTTTTGAAAAGATAAACAAAATTGGCAAACGTCTAGCTAGGCTCACCAAGAAGAAAAGTGAGAAAACCAAAATAAATAAAATAAGAAATGAAAGAGGAGAAATAACAACAACCGATACAACAGAATACAAAACATCATAAGAGAATACTATAAAAGGTTATATGCCAACAAATTGGACCACCTAGAAGAAATGGACAAGTTTCTAAAAACATACAACCTGTCAAGACTGAGTAAAGAAGAAACAGATAATTGAAACAGATCAATTACTAGAAGGAAAATAGAGTCTGTAATTTTAAAACTCCCTCCAAACAAAAGTCCAGGACAAGATAACTTCACTGGGGAATTCAACCAAACACACAAAAAAGAACTTAAACCTATCCTGTTCAAACTATTCCAAAATTTGAAGAGATGAGAGCACTCTCAAGTTCATTCTGTGAAGCCACCATCAACCTGATACCAAAATCAGAAAAAGAAACTGCAAAAAAAGAAAATTACAGGCCAATATCTTTGATGAATATAGATGCAAAAATCCTCAAATTACTAGCAAGCTAAATTCAACAATAGTTAATGAGGATCGTACACCATGATCAAGTGGGATGCACTCCAGTGTCATAAAGATGATTCAACATATGCAAATCAATCAATGTGATACACCACATTAACAATAGGAAAGACGAAAATCACATGATCATTTCAATAGATTCAGGAAATGTATTTGACACAATTCAGCATCCATTTATTACAAAAACTCTCACCAAAGTGGATATAGAGAGAACATATCTCAACATAATAAAGGTCACATATGACAAACCCACAGCCAACATAATACTCAATGGTGAAAAGATGAAAGGCGTTCTGCTAAATTCAGGAACAAGACAAGGATGCCCAGTCTCACCACGCCTATTCAACATAGTATTGGAAGTCCTAGCCACAGCAGGCAAACAAGAAAAAGAAATAAAATGTATCCAAATTGGAAAGGAAGAATTAAAACTGTCACCATTTACAGATGATATGATATACTATACAGAGGACCCTAAGGATCCACACAAAATTATTAGAACTAATAAGTGAATTCAACAATGTAACAGGACACAAGATTAATATACAGAAATATCTGCATTTCTTCATATTAAAAATGAAATATCAGAAAGGAAAGAAAATATCCTGTTTAAGATCATGACAAAAATAAAATAAAATACCTAGGAATAAACTTAACCAAGGAGGTGAAAGACCTATCCACTGAAAGCTATAAACATGGATCAAGGAAAGTGAAGATGATTTAAAGAAATGAAAAGATATCCCATGTTCTTGGGTTGTAAGAATTGTATTTTTATAAGGGTAATACCATCCAAAGCAACCTACAGATTTAATGCAATCCCTATCAATTTCCCGTGACATTTTTCACAAAACTAGAAAAGATAATCCTAAAATTTATATGGAACCACAAAAGACCCAGAATTACCTAAACTCTTCTAAGGGAAAAGAAGAAAGCTGGAGGCATAACCCTCCCAGACTTCAGACAATACTACAATGCTATAGTAATCGAAACAGCATGTTATTGGCACAAAAACATACGTATAGATCAATGAAACACAATAGAGAGCCCAGAAGCAAATCTATACACTCATGGTCAATTAATCTATGACAAAGTAGGCAAGACTATACAGACAGTT
This sequence comes from Grampus griseus, assembly GCF_964374135.1. Lineage (NCBI taxonomy): Eukaryota > Metazoa > Chordata > Mammalia > Artiodactyla > Delphinidae > Grampus > Grampus griseus. The sequence continues at coordinate 56,574,187 of NC_138999.1, forward strand.
ATCTTCAACAAGTGATGTTGGGAAAGCTGGACAGCTACATGTATATCAATGAAATTAGAACACTCCTTCACACCATATACAAAAATAACCTCAAAATGGTTTAAAGACATAAATATAAGACATGACACCATAAAACTTCCAAAAGAGAACACAGGCAAAATATTTTCTGACATAAATCACAGCAACGTTTTCTTAGATCAATCTCCCAAGGCAAAAGAAATAAAAGCAAAAATAAACAAATGGGACCTAATCAAACTTACAAGTTTTTGCACAGCAAAGAAGACCATCAACAAAATGAAAAGACAACCTATGGAATGGGATAAAGTATTTGCAATTTATGCTATTGACAAGAAATTAATATCTAAAATATATATACAGCTCATACAACTCATTATCAAAGAAAAGAGACCAACCCAATCAAAAAATGTTCAGAAGACCTACATAGACATTTTTCCGAAGAAGACATACAGATGGCCAACAAGCACATGAAAACATGCTCAGAATTGCTAATTATTAGAGAAATGGAACTCAAAACCACAATGAGATATCACCTCACACCTGTCAGAATGGCTATCATCAGAAAATCTACAACTAATAAATGCTGGAGATGTTGTAAAGGGAACCCTTGTCCACTGTAGCTGGAAATGTAAATTGGTGCAACTACTTTTGACAAAGGTATGGAGGTTCCTTAAAACTAAAAATAGAGCTACTATATGACTAAGCAATCCCATTTCTGGGTATATATTTGGAAAGAAAATAAAATCTCTAAATGAAAAGATACATGCACCCCAATATTCATAGCAGCACAATTTACAATAGCCAAGACAAGGAAACAACCTAAGTGCCCAAAAAGAGATGACTGGTTTAACATGTGGTATATATATACAATGGAATATTACTCAACCATAAAAAAGAATGAAATATTGCCATTTTCAGCATCATGGATTGACATAGACAATATTATACTTAATGAAGTAAGTCAGACAGAGAAAGAGAAATATTGTATGATATCACTTATATATGGTCTCTAAAAAATAATACATATGAATGTATATGCAAAACAAAAACAGACTCACAAACATAGGAAAAAAACTTATGGTTATCAAGGGGAAAGGAAATTGGGGGAGGGACAAATGAGGAGTATGGGATTAAGAGATACAAACTACTATACATGAAATAGATATGCAACAAAGTTTTACTGTATAGCACAGGGAATTATATTCAATTTCTTGTAATAACCCATAATGGAAAATAATCTGAAAAATATAATGTACATATATAATTGAATCATTTTTCTTTACATCTGAAATAACATAATATTGTAAATCAACTATAGTTCTATTAAAAAAGGAATTACCTCAACATATAAAGATCATATATGACAATCCCAAAGTTAACATCATACTTAAGATGAAAGATTGAAAACTTTTATTTTTAAAAGTTCAAGAATAAGACACAGGTGCCTACTCTCACAACTCCTATTCCACATAGTACTGGTTGTCCTAGCCAGAGCAATTAGACAAGAAAATGAAATAAGAGGCATCTGAATAAAAAAGGAAGAAGTAAAATTGTTTTTGTTTGAATATGACACTGTTTTATATACAGAAAATTTTAAAGATTCCACCAAATAACTTTTAGATATAATCAATGAATTTCAGTAAAGTTGGAGGACATAAAATCAACATAAAAATCAGTAGTGTTTCTTTACATTAACAGGAAATATCAGAACAAGAAATAAAGAAAACAATCCCATTTACAACAGCATCAAAAACAATAAACATATTTAGGAATAAATTTAACCATGGAGGTGAAAGAGCTGTACACTGAAAACTATAAGACATTGATGAAAGAAATTGAATAAGACACAACTGAAGCAAAAGATGTCTCACATTCATGGCTTTGAGAATTAATATTGTTAAAATATCTATGTTACCCAAAGTCATCTACAGATTCAATGGAATCCCTATCAAGATTCCAGTGAAATTTTTATAGAAATAGAAAAAACAATCCTACAATTTGTATGGAACCACAGAAGATCCTGAACAGTCAAATCAATACTGAAAAGAACAAAGCAGGAAGCATCACACTTCCTAATTTTAAACTATATTACAAAGCTATAGTAATTTTAAAATATACTATTGGCATAAGCACATATAACAATGGAAAAGAATCAAGAGCCCAGAAATAAACCCATGCATATATGTTCAACTAATATTTGACAAGCAATCCAATAATATGTAATGCAGAAGATGGCTTCTTCAATAAATGGCCTAGAGAAAATTGGATATTTAAACATGAATGAATGAAACTAGTTTACACCACTCAAAAATTATCCCAAAATAGATTAAGGGCTTATATGTATAACCTTAAATTATAGAAATCCTAGAAAAAAATAGGGGAAAATATCTTTGACATTGGTCTTGGCAGTAATTTTTTGCATATGACACCTAAAGCACAAGCAATAAAAGCAAAAATAAATAAGCATGGCTACATCAAAATGAAAAGCTTTTTCTTTTTTTTGCACAGCAAAAGAAACAATCAACAGAATGAAGAGGCAACCTATGGAATGGGAGAAATATTTGCAAACCAAATATGTGATAAGGGGTTAATATCCAAAATTCATATGGAATTCACATAATAGCAAAATCATCATCATCATCATCATCAACATCATCATCATCATCTATTCAGTATGGGCCTAGGGCCTGAATAGTCATTTCTCCAAATAAGGTATTCAAATTGCCAAGAGGTATGTGAAAAGGTACTCAGCATCACTAAGTATCAGGAAAATGAAAATCAAAACTACAATGAAATATCACCTCATACCTTGTAGAATGGCTGTTATCAAAAAAACAAGAGATAACAAGTGTTGGCAAGGATGCAGAAAAAACTATACAGCACTCTTGGTAGGATGATAAATTGGTATATCCACAGTGGAAAAAAAGTATGCAGGTTTCTCAAAAATTAAAAATAGAGCTATCGGATGATACAGCAATTCCACTTCTGGGTATATATTTGAAGGAAATAAAATCACTATCTTGAGATATTTGCACTCCCATGTTTATTGCCTTATTATTTACTGTAGCCAAGACATGGAAATAACCTAAGTGTCCATTGACAGATGAATGGATAAAGAAAATGTGGTGTATATATAGAGAATGAAAGATTATTCAGCCATAAAAAGAAAGAAATCTTGCCACTTATGATTACATGAAGAATCTTGAAGGAATTATGCAAGCGAAATAAGTCAAACAAAGACAAATTTTGGAGACGAGGGGAAGATGGCAGAAGAGTAAGATGCAGAGATCAACTGCCTCCCCACAGATACACCAGAAATACATCTACACGTGGAACAACTCCTACAGAACACTTACTGAATGCTGGCAGAAGACCTCAGACCTCCCAAAAGGCAAGAAACTCCCCACGTACCTAGGTAGGGCAAAATAAAAAAGAATAAACAGAGACAAAAGGATAGGGAAGGGACCTGCAGCAGTGGGAGGGAGCTGTGAAGGAGGAAAGGTTTCCACACACTAAGAAGCCCCTTCAGGGGCAGAGAGTGTGGGTGGCGGAGGGGGAAAGCTTCAGAGCCATGGAGGAGAGCACAGCAACAGGAGTGTGGAGGGCAAAATGGAGAGATTCACAAACAGAGGATTGGTGCCGACCACCTCTCACCAGCCCAAGAGGCTGGTCTGCTCACCCGCCAGGGTGGGTGGGGCTGGGAGCTGAGGCTTGGGCTCTCTCGGAGCACAGGGAGAGGACTGGCAGCATGAACAGAGCCTGAAAGGATTAGTGCACCACAGCTAGCCGGGAGGGAGTCTGGGAAAGTATGGACCCACTGAAAAGGCAAGATACTTTTTCTTCCATCTTTGTTTCCTGGTGCGCGAGGAGAGGGGATTAGGAGCACTGCTTAAAGGAGCTCCAGAGATGGGCAGGAGCCGTGGATAAAGTGTGGACCACAGAGAGGGGCATGAGACACTAAGGTTGCTGCTGCCGCCACCAAGAAGCCTGTGTGCGAGCACAGGTCACTATCCACACCTTCCTTCCGGGGATCCTGTGCAGCCTACCACAAGATGCTGGACACCCTATGCCAAACAATTAGCAAGACAGGAACACAACCCCACCCATTAGATAGAGGCTGCCAAGAATCATAATAAGGCCACAGACAACCAAAAATGCACCACCAGACGTGGACCTGCCCACCAGAAAGACAAGATCCAGCCTCATACACCAGAACACAGGCGCTAGTCCCCTCCACCAGGAAGCCTACACAACCCACTGAACAAAACTTAGCCACTGGGGAAGACACCAAAAACAACGGGAACTATGAACCTGCAGCCTGCAAAAAAGAGACCCAAAACACAATAAGATAAGCAGAATGAGAAGACAGAACAACACACAGCAGATGAAGGAGCAAGATAAAAACCCACCAGACCTAACAAATGAAGAGGAAATAGGAAGTGTACCTGAAAAAGAATTCAGAATAATGATAGTAAAGATGATCCAAAATCTTGGAAATAGAGTAGACAAATGTAAGAAACATGTAACAAGAACCTAGAAGAACTAAAGATGAAACAAGCAACGATGAACAACACAATAAATGAAATTAAAAATACTCTTGCTGGGATCAATAGCAGAATAACTGAGGCAGAAGAATGGATAAGTAAACTGTAAGATAAAATAGTGGAAATAATTACTGCAGAGTAGAATAAAGAAAAAAGAATGAAAAGACCTGAGGACAGTCTCAGAGATGCTTGGGACAACAATAAACACACCAACTTTCGAATTATAGGGGTTCCAGAAGAAGAAGAGAAAAAGAAAGGGACTGAGAAAATATTTGAAGAGATTATAGTTGAAAACTTCCCTAATATGGGAAAGGAAATAGTTAATCAAGTCCAGGAAACACAGAGAATCTCATACAGGATAAATCCAAGGAGAAAGACGCCAAGACACATATTAATCAAACTGAGAAAAATTAAATACAAAGAAAACATATTAAAAGCAGAGAGGGTAAAACAATAAATAACACACAAGGGAATCCCCATAAGGTTAACAGCTGATCTTTCAGCAGAAACTCTGCAAGCCAGAAGGGACAGGTAGGACATATTTAAAGTGATGAAGGAGAAAAACCTGCAACCAAGAATACTCTACCCAGCAAGGATCTCATTCCGATTTGATGGAGAAATTAAAACCTTTACAGACAAGCAAAAGCTGAGAGAGTTCAGCACCACCAAACCACATTTACAACAAATCCTAAAGGAACTTCTGTAGGCAAGAAACACAAGAGAAGGAAAAGATCCACAATAACGACACCAACAATTAAGAAAATGGGAATAGGAACATATATATCAATAAATACCTTACATGTAAATGGGCTAATTGCTCCCACCAAAAGACACAGATTGGCTGAATGGATACAAAAACAAGACCCATATATATGCTGTCTACAAGAGACCCACTTCAGACCTAGAGACACATACAAACTGAAAGTAAGGGGATGGAAAAAGATATTCCATTCAAATTGAAACCAAAAGAAATTTGGAATAGCAATTCTCATATCAGACAATATAGACTTTAAAATAAAGACTATTAGAAGAGACAAAGAAGGACACTACATAATGATCAAGGGATCAATCAAGCAAGAAGATATAACAGTTGTAAATATTTATGCACCCAACATAAGAGCACCTCAATACATAAGGCAAACACTAACAGCCATAAAAGGGGAAATAGGCAGTAAAACAATCATAGTAGGGGACTTTAACACCCCATTTTCACCAATGGACAGATCATCCAAAATGAAACTAAATAAGGAAACACAAGTTTTAAATGATGCATTAAACAAGGTGGACTTAATTAATATTTATAGGACATTCCATCCAAAAACTACAGAATACACATATTGCTCAAGTGCTCATGGAACGTGCTCCAGGACAGATCATATCTTGGTTCACAAATCAAGCCTTGGTGAATTTAAGAAAATTGAAATTGTATGAAGTATTTTTTCCGACCACAACGCTATGAGACTAGATATCAATTACAGGGAAAGATCTGTAAAAATTACAAACACATGGAGGCTAAATAATATACTACTTAATAATGAAGTGATCAGTGAAGAAATCAAAGAGGAAATCACAAAATACATAGAAACAAATGACAATGGAGACATGACGAAACAAAACCTATGGGAGGCAGCAAAAGCAGTTCTAAGAGGGAAGTTTATAGCAATACAATCCTACCTTAAGAAAGAGGAAATATCTCGAATAAACAACCTAACTTTGCACCTAAGCCAATTAGAGAAAGAAGAACAAAAAAACCCCAAAGTTAGCAGAAGGAAAGAAATCATAAAGATCAGATCAGAAATAACTGAAAAAGAAATGACAGAAATGAAAGCAAAGATCAAAAAACTAAAAGCTGGTTCTTTGAGAAGATAAACAAAATTGATAAACCATTAGCCAGATTCATCAAGAAAAAAAGGGAGAAGACTCAAATCAATAGAATTAGAAATGAAAAAGGAGAAGTAACAACTGACACTGCAGAAATACATAAGATCATGAGAGGTTACTACAAGCAACTCTATGCCAATAAAATGGACAACCTGGAAGAAATGGACAAATTCTTAGAAATGCACAACCTGCCAAGGTGGAATCAGGAAGAAATAGAAAATATGAACAGACCAATCACAAGCACTGAAATTGAAACTGTGATTAAAAATCTTCCAACAAACAAAGGCCCAGGACCAGATGGGCTTCACGGGCAAATTCTATCATTTAGAGAAGAGCTAACACCTACCCTTCTCAAACACTTCCAAAATATAACAGAGGGAGGAACATTCCCAAACTCATTCTACGAAGCTGCCAACACCTTGATACCAAAACCAGACAAGGATGTCACAAAAAAAGGAAACTACATGCCAATATCACTGATGAACATAGATGCAAAAATCCTCAACAAAGTACTAGCCAACAGAGTCCAACAGCACATTAGAAGGATCATACACCATGATCAAGTGGGGTTTATTCCAGGAATGCAAGGATTCTTCAATATACACAAATCAATCAATGTGAAAAAACATATTAACAAATTGAAGGAGAAAAAGCATATGATCATCTCAATAGGTGCAGAGAAAGCTTTCGAGAAAATTCAGCACCCATTTATGATAAAAACCCTGCAGAAAGTAGGCATAGAAGGAACTTTCCTCAACATAATAAAGGGTATATATGACAAACTCACAGCCAACATCGTCCTCAATGGTGAAAAACTGAAAGTATTTCCACTAAGATCAGGAACAAGACAAGGTTGCCCACTCTCACCACTCTTATTTAACATAGTTTTGGATGTTTTAGCCACAGCAATCAGAGAAGAAAAGGAAATACAAGGAATCGAAATCGGAAAAGAAGAAGTAAAGATGTCACTGTTTGCAGATGACATGATACTATACATAGAGAATCCTAAAGATGCTACCAGAAAACTACTAGAACTAATCAATGAATTTGGTAAAGTAGCAGGTTACAAAATTAATGCACAGAAATCTCTGGCATTCCTATACAATAATGATAATAAATCTGAAAGTGAAATCAAAAAAACACTCCCATTTACCATTGCAACAAAAAGAATAAAATATCTAGGAATAAACCTACCTAAGGAAACAAAAGACCTGTATGCAGAAAATTATAAGACACTGATGAAAGAAGTTAAAGATGATACAAATGGATGGACAGATATACCACGTTCTTGGATTGGATGATTCAACATTGTGAAAATGACTCTACTAGATTCTACTACCCAAAGCAATCTACAGCTTGAATGCAATCCCTATCAATCTACCACTGACATTTTTCACAGAACTGGAACAAAATATTTCACAATTTGTATGGAAACACAAAAGACCCTGAATAGACAAAGCAATCTTGAGAACGAAAAATGGGGCTGGAGGAATCAGGCTCCCTGACTTCAGACAATACTACAAAGCTACAGTTATCAAGACAGTATGGTACTGGCACAAAAAGAGAAAGATAGATCAATGGAACAGGATAGAAAGCCCAGAGATAAACCCACGCACATATGGTCACCTTATCTTTGATAAAGGTGGCAGGAATGTACAGTGGAGAAAGGACAGACTCTTCAATAAGTGGTGCTGGGAAAACTGGACAGGTACAAGTAAAAGTATGAGATTAGATCACTCCCTAACACCCTACACAAAAATAAGCTCAAAATGGATTAAAGGCCTAAATGTAAGGTCAGAAACTATCAAACTCCTAGAGGAAAATACAGGCAGGACACTCTATGACATAAATCACAGCAAGATCCTTTTTGACCCACCTCCTAGAGAAATGGAAATAAAAACAAAAATAAACAAATTGGACCTAATGAAACTTCAAAGCTTTTGCACAGCAAAGGAAACCATAAACAAGACCAAAAGACAACCCTCAGAATGGGAGAAAGTATTTGCAAATGAAGCAACTGACAAAGGATTAATTTCCAAAATTTATAAGCAGCTCATGCATCTCAATAACAAAAAAACAAACAACCCAATCCAAGAAATGGGCAGAAGATCTAAATAGACATTTCTCCAAAGAAGATATACAGAATGCCAACAAACACATGAAAGAATGCTCAACATCATTAATCATTAGAGAAATGCAAATCCAAACTAAAATGAGATATCATCTCACACCAGTCAGAATGGCCATCATCAAAAAATCTAGAAACAATAAATGTTGGAGAGGGTGTGGAAAAAGGGAACACTCTTGCACTGCTGGTGGGAATGAGAATTGGTTCAGCCACTCTGGAGAACAGTATGGAGGTTCCTTAAAAAACTACAAATAGAACTACCATATGACCCAGCAATCCCACTACTGTGCACATACCCTGATAAAACCATAATTCAAAAAGAGTCATGTACCAAAATTTCATTGAAGCTCTATTTACAGTAGCCCAGAGGTGGAAACAGCTACGTGTCCATCATCGGATGAATGGATAAAGATGATGTGGCACATATATACAATAGAATATTACTCAGCCATAAAAAGAAATGAAAGTGAGCTATTTGTAATGAGGTGGATAGACCTAGAGTCCGTCATACAGAGTGAAGTAAGTCAGAAAGAGAAAGAGAAATACCGTATGCTAATACATATATATGGAATCTAAGAAAAAAATGTCATGAAGAACCTAGGGGTAAGACAGGATAAAGACACAGACCTACTAGAGAATGGACTTGAGGATATGGGAGGGGGAAGGGTAAGCTGTGACAAAGCGCGAGAGAGCCATGGACATATATACACTACCAAACGTAAGGTAGATAGCTAGTGGGAAGCAGCCGCATAACGTAGGGAGATCTGCTCGGTGCTTTGTGACCACCTGGAGGGGTGCGATAGGGAGGATGGGATGGAGGGAGACGAAAGAGGGAAGAGAAATGGGAACAGTTGTATATGTATAACTGATTCACTGTTATAAATCAGAAACTAACCCACCATTGTAAAGCAATTATACTCCAATTAAGATGTAAAAAAAGAAAAAGACAAATTTTGAATGATTTCACTTATATATGGGACTAAAAAACCTAAACGCATAGAAACAGAGAACTGATTGATGGTTGCCAGAGTCGGGGATGCGGTGAGGAAAATGGCTGAAGGAAGTGAAAATGCACACATTACAGTTATGAGATAAAGTTACAGGGATATACGCAGCATGGTGGCTATAGTCAACAATGCTGCATTGTATATTTGGAAGTTTCTAAGAGTAGATATTAAAAGTTCTCATCACACACAAAAAAATTGTATCTATGTGAGATAATAAATGTTAACCAAAGTTATTGTGGATATCATTTTGATATATATTCATTTATCAAATCATTATGTTGTACACCTTAAACTTGATGCAATGTTATATGTCAAATACATCTCAATAAAACTGGGGAAAAAAGTTAATATATTGTGATTTAGTGTGGAATTAGGCAGTTTCCATATCAATAGGGAATGTATAGATTACTGAACAAATGGTACTAAGACAATTTATTCATTATTTATATATATGTATACATATATATGACTATAGTTTGTTGAACATATGCTATGCTATGTGTTAGGACTTTTGTCTATTGTATCTCTAATATTTACAACAATCATGCAAGTTAGGTATTATCATCACTCTTAAGTAAGAAAAGTTAGGTTCATAGAGCTTAGGTGATGTACCTAAAATAGAGAACATTCTTGTCCTAGTCACTGCTGTATCCTCATTGTGTAGAACAGTATCTGGTACATAGTAACTCCCCACAATTTTTAAAAAATTATTGACTCATGATTATTGTGAAAAATACTTTCCATCTGTGCATTATTCAACATTTCCTTCTTAGTAAGAACACTCTGAGTTCTTGTGTGACAGTTATTCCAGTTGAAAAAAGACATAGATTTCCCAGCCTTAGGAGTGGGCTTGTAACAGAGTTCAGGTCATTGTGATGCAAGGCTCCAGATCGGGCTTCTAGAAATGCTAAGTCAGGATGACTCATATTGTATACTTCTTTCACTCTCTGCCTTTTCATTTCTTCTTATCTTTAAATGTATATGATACGGGAAGTAGAGTAGCCATTTTATTGTCTTGAGACGATATGGCTAACCATAGCCAAACCGTATAGCACGTTTGTGAGAAAGAGAAAAAGGTATTACCTCCACACAAAGTCAGGGTCAATTTCAGCTTTCACTTACCACTTCACTGGGCATCACTGGGCATCAGTGGGGAGTGAAAATTGTCACAACCAAATGTGGCAGTCCAGGCTGAGTGGAAGACCGGAAACAGATTTCTCAGAACATCAAGGAGTCACCTACAATGGACTTATCACTATGTGAGAAAAATAAAACCCATAATAAAAACTACTCTTTTCTGTTATTCAAAGGTAAATACAATGTTTAGTTTATATAACTATCAGGGCTCCTTGGGGAGGGCCATAATGGACAGGGCAAGAAGAAATCCATATCTTTTTCTGGACATTTGGGGAAAAAAAGGATTTTCCTGAGGAATATGAAGCGCTTATTTGAAAATTGGGGCGGGATTGTCAGGCTTGATTGTGAAAAATGTAAACTAAATTATTTCTTAGGAGTGTCCTTCCCTCTAAGATGCTGATAAAGAAAAAAAAGAATTGCTAGAATGATGAGCTCTGATAATGGCCCAACAGGTATTTGAGCCCAGGCATGTAGAGCAAGAGTTTACATAAGGCAGCATCTTTGTGTTCTCTTTATCCTATCAGTCATGTCCTGACACTGGACTGGGCACACACAAGCCAGAAAATACAGAGCGGTTGAACTTTCCTATTGTTTGCATCCTGCACTTCCTCCCTGTTCTCCCAACTTCTGTCTCCTAGACAGAAGCCCAAAGTCCTAGTACTGACTACATCATGGAGTCCTGAGAGCATAGTCAGTATTCAAGAATACTTTCTTACAGGCTGTTGCAAAGTGAGTGGGACAAGTAAGTCTGAGGGTGAAGCTTGGAATTGATCTAAAAGTCAGTATCTCAAATAAGCCAAAATTAAAGCCAAATGTGCTCTCAAAATATTTATCCAAAGTGGCTCATCCCAGCCAACAAATATACAGACCATATACTGTCATTAACAATTCCCCATCAATCCACTCTCTTATGATATACTGTACTAATCAGTCATAGTACTCTCCCACCAAGGCCAGATAGAGCCACATAATACTTCCCAACATGGTGTTCCAAGCAGTCAAAACTAATTGATTTTCCATGAAATGTTATCTATGTGTCACTCTGGGACTGGATAGAAAGAATCTGAACATGAAGCAGTGAGGTGGTAAATGGGGATCAAGACAAAAGAAGAACTATTAAAAATAGAGTACAAGAATGTAGCCTTCAGAAATCAACTGAGCCTGAGAGGGTACATACAGAAGCTTTGTGGAAGGCAACTGAGGATTAGGCAAGGGAAGGAGAAAACTGCTAGTGTTACTTGCTCAGCCTAGATAGGAGCATTTAAACAGCGCTGTCTTACAGGAACCTTCAGGAGACAAGGCCTGTGGGGAATGCAAGGCTGAAGGTCAAGTCAGAGAACTGTGATACTGGGACTTTGGAGAACAGAAAGGAAACAAGAAAAGAGGACACTTAGGTTTCTAGCCTAAGTCTGGTTCAGTTTTCTAGGAGTTTAAACATCCCATCCCTGCCTCTGGCTTGCCTTTACTGGACTCTGGCCTATGACCTAAATGTTCTTATTTCCTCAAAATCTCTCTGAACTGGGTCATATACTCTTGGGTCCTTGCTATAAGGCTGTTTGATAAGTTTTCTTACTTCAGATTCTTTGGGGACTATTTATGTTGTTTTCTCATTCTGTTTTCAAGCTCCGAGGCTGATTCTGAAAAACAGAATCTGCTCAACTGCTCCTCAGAAGGATGTTTCCCTGAACGGACTTCAGTCAACAAGGCTAACCATGGGAAAGTCCCTATTTATGAGACTACAGTTATTTGGAGGCCCCCCAAAAGCATTCAAGTTTTCTTTTCAGAAACCTGTCAAAATAAGCTCTTTAAAGACAGGGCAGCATGCCTTGTTATATCCCAAACATCTTTCACAAAATGAGTAACCCATGGTTCTAAGATTAGGTACTTTGTTTGATTTTTTGTACTTCCTCAGGATGGGCATTCTACCCTCCTGGAGCAATTGTTGCCCCTATACCTAAATTGGCTCATTTGTTGTCCTCTCTTTTTGTGCCAGAGTCTAATGTTTATTATCAGTTACAAAGTCGCCTTCACTATATTTCCCAGGAGGGCTTAGACCCCGGTTTAACTGATTCTCCTGGTCTTAGGCTCTACTAACTCGAAATTCCAGAGGTGGGTATGTAGATTAAGCAATAACAATAATAACAACACATGTGTAAATAGAGCAGTAAAGTTTTTAAGGCACACATGCTTATGATTTATTTTAATCCTTCCCTGTGAAATAAACGGATCAGAGGCTATTAACCCCATTTTCAAAATGAAAAAACTATGTTCCAGAGAAGGGTTATGACTTGTGCAAGGCCACATTGTACAACTATGCAATTCCCACTCTAATGTTCTTTCTGCTCTGTCATGGGCCTCTGGATCAGGGTAGCTTACACCCACAGTGGGATCAGCTTTCCCCTGACAAGCCCCTATATCCACGGCCAAGGAGCTGGCGGCCTTAGAGCCCATCTGGTCTCCAGTGGATGAAGCTTTCAGTGATTGGTGACAAGCCTCACCCTCCAGTCCACTCCATTAGGAGCATTCTGTCTGAACTGCTGGAGTCACGCAAAGCTCTGCAGTATGTGAGTATGCAGCAGAAATCTGTTTTGCATTTGCTGTTTGCAAACCCCAAAGCACTGGATTGGGGCTCAAGAGGCATGAGAATGCTTGAGTAGGCCCACACTCCAAGAAAAGTGCAACATTTCCAGTGCCAGATTCTTGGAAGAAGACAGGGAAGACGTATTCAAAACAGAAACTAACGAGATGGAAGTGAGAAAGTGGATCATTGAAACCCACTATATACCATTTTCCCAGATGAGGGAACACTAAGACTTAAAAGATGGAAGGACCTAGTTGAGGTTCTACTCTAACACCTGACAGTGGTAGGATTTGAACTCAGTTTGTGTGCCCCAAAACTGGTACTTTCACCACTGCACCACGCTGTCATTCTAGGTGCCCTCAAAGGAAATCTTCCTGTTCTCGTTCGCTTTCTTCCTTCCCTGAGTCAAGGCCTAAGGTGCTCAACTTTCAAGTTCCCAAGAGAAACTTGGTGAGGAGGAAGTAGAGAGCAGTGGGAAAATGACTTTGGTTTGGGCTGCATGTATGATGAGAGAAGATGAATGCTCCTGCTTCCAGTATGCTCAGAAGGGAAGCAGTTCCTGCTGGTTTTCAGGCTGGCTTATTTTATATCACTTTTATATTATTTAATAATTCATAACAAGTGATTGATAATGTGCCTCACTCAGATACCCAAAGGAAGAGATTTCTAATAAGGTGACTCTGTAAGTGAAATAAAGAACAACCTAGTCTTGGCAAGCTCATTACCTGATACGTATGCTAGAAAGCCTCATGACTGTTCAGAGCTAAATGTCTGGAGGAGGGTGTTCTGGCTGGTTTCAGATCCTGAATGTGCCTCCCACTAGCTTTGTGAATTTTGGGTAGTAATTTAAGTCTCTGTTGCCTCTGAGGAGGAGGAGAGGCTGTCTATTCTTCCAGTGCAGGGCCATGAAGGATCAGGATTGGCTCAAATGTCTCTTCTCTTTGGGCCTTAGCTTCCACATTAGACCATAAAAACGTGGATTAACTAGTATCCACGGGCCTTTCCATTTCTGAAAGATTCCTTTGGGCCTCCACTGTATCATTATACAGACTTAAGAATTTTGAAACAACTTAATTTTTAAAAATTATACAAGTTCACAATACAACGATAGGACAATGTAAACAACAACATAAAAATAAAAGAAAAAATCAATTAGAATTTCACTGCTTAGAGATAAGTATTGTTAAAATTGAGAGCTATCTACCTTTCTGAACATTTTTCTCTGCACATTTATCTATGTTTATTGTGTTTGAATTTTAAAAATAATACAATCATACCACACAGACTATTTTGAAATCTACTTCTTTCACTTCACAGTGCATCGTGAATGTTGTGCAGAGGTGGAAAATGTATGCCACTCTTTCCATGTTGTAGATTTAAAATGCAGGAGACCTCTGTTCTTTCTCACCATACAGGTTCATGCTAGAGAGGGACTTATTACCCATTTCTTCAAAATCTCACTAATTCCCTGTTTGTTCCTTCCCATTAGAATAGTTGTTAATTTTAAAAATTGGGATAGATAGATAGAGAGAGAGAGAGTTAGGTGATACATCAGCAATGTTACCATACTTAAAAACAGTATTCCACTTTCTTTTCATTTCCTGTGTCTAGGTACTTCTGACCTTCCTCCACATCCTGTCTCTATAAGATAAGTGCACTAGGTAAGAGTCCAGAACCTGCCATTTAGCTGTCCTCCTAACTCTTTTCTGCCTGCAATTGAAGTATGTGGCAGACTTTCATCCTCATCCATAGAACTGGCTGAGTAAATGTACCTAAGCCAATTTTTGCAGATTCAAGAGAGGGAAAATGTCACAGTTCAGAATCAAACCTGCACTACTTTCCCTAAATCATAGCTCTACATTGAGGGTTATAATAATCTTGCCCAAATGAATAAAATTAGCACTTATTTCCCATTTGGCTAGTGATCTTTGTGTATGTTTCCCATTTGTCATAAATCTGGAGAAACAAAAAAAGATGAATGGCATTCTGATATTTAACAATAAATATTTATGTCAACTACATTTCTACATTGTCAGTTCAACTGGCTACAGGGTACCTCATTGTAAATATGTCCCATATTTATTTAAACAATTCCCTATTATTGGATATTTAAACTGTTTCCTTTCTTCTCCAGGTTATAGGATCCATATTCTGAAAATTACAAAATGCTGATAAAAGAAATCAAAGAAAACCTAAATAAATGGAAAGAAAAACCATGTTCATGGGTTGGAAGAAACAGCATAGTAAAGATGTCAGTTCTCCCCAAATTGATATACAGGTTTAATACAATTCCTGTAAAAATCCCAGCAAAATTTTCTGTGTATACAGAAAAGATTTTTATAAAATGTGGATAAAAAGGCAAAGAAACTAGAATAGTTAAAACAATTTTGAAAAAGAGTTACAAAGTGAGAGTAATAATTTTATCAGATATGAAGTCTTCCTATATAGCTACAGTAACCAAGACTGTGGTACTGTATGTGGGATAGACACAAGATCAGTGGAACATAATAAAGAGACCAGAAATAAACCCACACATATATGTTCAACTGAGTTTTTAAAAAGGTGTAAAACAATTCAATGGAAGAAGAAGAGCTTTTTCAACAAATGGTGCTGGAGCAGTTGGATATTCATAGACAAAAAAGAAGGAAGTTTGGCCTAAACTCATACCTTATACAAAAATTAATCAAACTTTATCATCAACTTAAATATAAAAATTAAAAATTTTAGGAAAAATAGGATAAAATCTTTGGAATCTAAAGTTAAGCAATGAGTTTATTGACTTGACATCAAAGCACAATCCATCAAAAGAAAATTTGATAAGTTGGAACTCATATATATATTCAACAGTAGAATTACTTTTGCCATGACAGAACTGACCAAGTCCCCACAGAAACTTGTGAGCATTATTTAAAAACAATCATTTAAAGACTCTGGAAATGGTCTCAAGGGCAAACAGCAAATGAAACAATATCTATTCAAGAAGATATATAAAAATTAAGTACGAAAGTCAAGAGTCTGTTTGAACCAAGATCATACATTCCCATTCCCATCCTGCTACAAGATTAATAAGGTGAAGACTCCACCTCAAACAGCTGCAGCTAAGAACACAGGGATCCCTCTTCCCCCAGCTACCAGTAGGAGGGCATTCTTCCCTGGAGGAACAGGACTTCAGGAAACAGCATTTCTCACATGGACCCCAGATGATTGTTGTTGAGGTTAAATACCAGTGGTGTTCAGTCTAAAGGTGGGGGGTTCCTTCTTATGCCAAACCTCTACATGTGAAATGGAGTCTATACCTTGAATGTGACATGTTGAGTATACTGAGGCACCAATAGCTTTCACTGCAGCATGTGAGATGGTGGTTCAACACTAAGAAGAATAAGATGAGAGGGCTTCAGGCTACTGCCCAGATCTCCTCACCACCACTGAGCACTCAGCTCCTAGAATAGGATTGTCACTCATAGAGGTGCTTGCCATTGTGGGAGCTCTAGAGTCCTAGCTCAGAGTTTTTGCCTGGGTGGAGAAGCAGGACATAAAACTGACAGCTCCTAATCCCTTCCTAAAGTAACTGACTTCATTCATGAGAGTATGGAAAAGTTTAAATCTAAGAGTATGCTCAAACCCAGTGAAGTTGTGGCAAAGTGAATTGAGAGGAAATTCATATATCTAATGAAGATACAATCTAAAATGTAGACTGGCTAACTTGGAGGAGAAAACTAGGAAATAAGAGATCTGGGAGGATCTCTGCTGATGTCAGAACAAATATCAAATAATGACCACTGAAACCTTTCCATAAAAGGAACACAATTTTATTATATTAGTTTCTGGATGAATTTTATGCTCCACCACATTATGTAAACAATAGAGCAATAAAGGACCAATTAGTGGAGCTTCACTGCTGGATGTTATCAGAGAAAGAGTGGAAGAGAGCTCTACCATTACCACTATCATCCCCTGGTGACTGTAGACATATTCAAGTTTCATCTCACTGAGGAATATCAGAGATTTAAAACTGTGAAAAGTTGGAGGGTAGTATATTTCACTAAAATAACCCAGCCACTCACTAAACAACTTAATAATAATAACAAGCCCCAGGGGTAGGAGGACCAATACACAGAATTGCTACAATATATTATATAAAATTTCTAGTTTCCAACAAAAAAATATTACAAAGAATACAAAGGAATGAGAAAGTGTGACCAGAGAAAAAGAAAGCAACAGAAACTACCTGTTAGAGTGCCCAGATGTCAGATTTAAGAAGAAAATATTTTTAAAGTAGCCATTATAAA
The DNA here is from genome assembly GCF_964374135.1 of Grampus griseus. Taxonomy (NCBI): domain Eukaryota; kingdom Metazoa; phylum Chordata; class Mammalia; order Artiodactyla; family Delphinidae; genus Grampus; species Grampus griseus. The sequence continues at coordinate 56,591,772 of NC_138999.1, forward strand.
TGTGTTCACAGAAAAAAAGAAAAGTTTGATTAAAGAAGTATAGGAAGGTATGGAGAAAATATTGATAAAAATGATAAAAAATAAATTAGAAAAAACAGAAAAAACAAAACCTAAAGTCAACAGAAGGAAGGAAATAACAAAGATCAGGGAGGAAATAGCTAAAATAGAAATTTAAAAAAAAACATAGGAAAAAATCAATAAAACCCAGAGCTGGTTCTTTGAAAGGGTAAACAAAGGTGACAAATATCTGGCCAGGCCCACCAAGAAGAAAAGAGAGAGAACCCAAATAAACAAAATAAAAATTGAAAGAGGAGAAATCTCAACCAATACTGCAGAAATAAAAAAAAAACATAAGATAATACTATGAATAATTATATGCCAACAAATTTGACAACCTAGAAGAAATGGACAACTTCCTAGAAACATACAGCCCACCAAAATTAAATCAAGAAGAAACAGATAATTTGAACAAACCAATCACTAGAAGTGAAATAGAATCTGTAGTTTAAAAAATTCCCAGACAAAAGTCCAGGATCAGATGGTTTTACAGTTTTTTTTTAAGTTCATAAAAAGAAGAATTTATACAAATTCTCCTCAAACTCTTCCAAAAGAGTGAAGAGGAGGGAACACTCCCAAGGACATTTGATGAAGCCATCATTAACATGATACTAAAATCAGACAAAGATACCACCAAAAAAGAAAATTACAGGCCAATATCTTTGATGAAAATAGATGCAAAAATTCTCAACAAAATATTAGCAAGCCAAATCCAACAACACATAAAAAGGATCATACACCATGACCAAGTGGGATTCATGTTAAGCTCACAAGGATGGTTCAACGTATGGAAATCAATCAATGTAATGCACCACATTAACAAAAGAAAAGTAAAAACCACATGATCATCTCAGTAGATGCAGGAAAAGCATTTGACAAAATGCAACATCAGTTCATGATAAAATCTCTTACCAAAGTGGGTATAGAGGGAACATATCTCGATATAATAAAAGCTATTTATGACAAACCCACAGCCAATATAATACTCAATGGTGAAAAGCTGAAAGCCTTCCCACTAAAATCTGAAACAAGAAACAGGTGCCCACTCTCACCACTTCTATTCAACATAGTATTGGAATTTCTAGCCACAGCAATCAGACATGAAAAAGAAATAAAACGTATCCAAGTTGGAAGGGAAGAGGTAAAATTCTCACTATATACAGATGACATGATACTATATAGAGAAAACCTTAAGGACAACACACAAAAACTACTAGATCTAATAAATGAATTCAGCAAAGTAGCAGGATACAGGATTAACATTCAGAAATTGATTTCTTTACATTTCTTTACACTAACAATGAAATGTCAGAAAGAGAATGTAAAAACAACAAAAACAAAACAAATAAAAACAAAAAAATACCTTTTAAAATTGTACCAAAAAAAAAAAACCTAGGAATAAACCTGACCAAGGAGGTGAAAGACTTATATGCTGAGAACTATAAAACATTAATAAAGGAAATTAACGAGGATTCAAAGAAATAGAAAGATATCCCATGCTCTTGGATTGTAAGAATTAATGTTGTTAAAATGGCAATAATACCCAAAGCAATCTACAGATCTAATGCAATTCCTATCAAATTATCCAAGACATTTTTTTTGGAGAACTAAAACAAATAATCCAAATATTTATATGGAACCATAAAGACCCAGAATTGCCAAAGCAATTCTGAGGAACAAAAACAAAGCAGGAAGCATAACTCTCCCAGACTTCAGACAATTCTACAAAGCTACAGTAATCAAAACAGTGTAGTATTTGTACAAAAACAGACATATAGATCAATGGAACACAGTAGAGAGCCCAGAAATAAATCCATACACCTACAGTCAATTAATCTCCAACAAAGGAGGCAAGAATATAAAATGGGGAAAAGACAGTCTTTTCAGAAAGTGGTTGTGGGAAATTGGACAGCTGCATGTAAAACAATGAAGTTAGAACACACCCACACAACATGCACAAAAATAAACTCAAAATGGCTTAAAGACTTAAACATAAGACATGACACCATAAAACTCCTAGAAGAGAGCAGAGGAAAAAATATTCTCTGACATAAATCATACCAATGTTTTCTTAGTTCAATCTCCCAAGGCAATAGAAATAAAAACAAAAATAAACAAATAAGACCTGATCAAACTTACAAGCTTTTGCACAGCAAAGGAAACCATAAACAAAATGAAAAGACAACCTACAGAATGGGAGAAAATATTTGCAAATGATGTCACTGACAAAGGCTTAATCTCCAAAATATACAAACAGCTCATACAACTCAACAACAACAAAAAAAAAACCCAAACAATCCAATCAAAAAATTGGCAGAAGACCTTAATAGACATTTATCCAAAGAAGTCATACAGATGGCCAGTAGGCACATGAAAAGATGCTCAACATCACTAATTATTAGAGAAACACAAATCAAAACTACAATGAGGTACAACCTCACACTGGTCAGAATAGCCATCATTATAAAGTCTACAAATAAAAAATGCTGGAGAGGGTATGGAAAAAAGGGAACGCTCCTACACTGTTGGTGGGAATGTAAGTTGTTGCAGCCACTGTAGAAAAGAGTATGGATGTTCCTCAGAAAACTAAAAATAGAATTACCATATGCTCCAGCAACCCCCCTCCTGGACATATACCTGGACAGAACTAAAATTCAAAAAGATACATGGACCTCTATGTTCATAGTAGCACTATTCACAATAGGCAAAACATGGAAACAACCTAAATGTCCATCAACAGATGAATGAATAAAGAGGATGTGGTACCTATATAGAATGGAATACTACTCAGCCATAAAAAGGAACAAAATAATGCCATTTGCAGCAACATGGATGCTACTAGAGATTTTCATACTAAGTGAATTAAGTCAAGAAAAGATAAATACCATATGATATCACTTATATGTGGAATCTAAAATATGGCACAAATAAACCTATCTACAAAACAGAAACAGACTCACAGACATAGAGATCAAACTTGTGGTTGCCAAAGGGGAGTGGGGGAGGGAGAGGGATGGACTGGGAATTTGAGGTTGGTAGATGCAAAGCATTACAATTAGAATGGATAAAAAACAAGGTCCTACTGTACAGCACAGGGAAGTATATCCAATTTCCTGGGATAAACCATAATGGAAAAGAAAATTTTAAAAATAAGGTGTATATGTGTAAAACTAGTCAATTTGCTGTACAGCAGAAATTAACACAACATTGTAAATCAACTACCTTTCAATAAAAAGATCATAAATAGATAGAAGAATTTTTTTTAAGTTTTAAAAAGAACCAAATTTCTACAAAGAACCAAATGTTACATATATACAATGGAATTATTACACAACCATAAGAAGGAATGAAATGGTGCCATTTGCAGAGACATGGATGGACCTATAGACGATCATACAGAGTGAAGTAAGTCAGAAAGAGAAAAACAATATCATATATTAATGCATATATGTGGAATCTAGAAAAATGGTAGAGATGAGCCTATTTGCAAATCAGAAATAGAAACGCAGACGTAGGGAACAAATATATGGACATAGAGGAGGGAAAGGGGGGTAGGATGAATTGGTAATTTGGGATTGACATATATATGCTACTATGTATAAAATAGGTAACTAATGAGAACCTACTGTATAGCACAGGGAACTCGACTCAGTGTTCTGTGGTGACCTAAATGAGAAGGAAATCCACAAAGGAGGGGATATATGCATATGTATAGCTGATTCACCTTGCTGTACAGCAGAAACTAACACAACATTGTAAAGCAACTATACTCCAATTAAAATTTTTTTTCTTTTAAAGAAAAAGGAAAAAAATAGAAAGAACCAAAGGTAAATTTTGGACTTGAAAAGTACAATAACTGAAGTAAAATTCTTATAGAGGGGCTCAACAACAGATTTGACTGGCAGAAAAACGAATTAGCAAATTGAACACAAACTGACAGAGATTATGCAAACTAAAGAACAGAGAAAAAAAGAATGAAGAAACTAACAGAGCATCAAAGAAATGTAAGACAACATTGAGAAAGTTACCATGTACATAATGGGGACACCAGAAGGAGAAGTGAGAAATAACTTGAAGAAAATTATTCAAAGGAATACTAGCTGAAAACTTCTCAAATTAAAAAATATATATATATTGGAGTGTACTTGCTTTACAATGCTGTGTTAGTTTCTACTGTACAGCAAAGTGAATCAGCTATACATATATATATATATATATATATATATATATATATATATATATATCCACTCTTTTTTGGATTTCCTTCCCTTTTAGGTCACCATAGAGCATTGAGTAGAGTTCCCTGTGCTACACAGTAGGTTCTCATTAGTTATCTATTTTATACATAGTATCAATAGTGCATATATGTCAATCTCAATATTCCAATCCATCAAATTTATTTTTAAAATAACATACATATCCATGAAGCTCAATGAAGTCCAAGTAGGATAAATTCAAAGAGACTCATAAACAGACACATGATAGTAAAATGCTGAAAATCAACAATAAGGAAATCTTCAAAACTGAAAGACAAAAATGATATGTCTGTTATAAAGGAACCCCAATAAGATTAAGAGCTGTTGTCTCATCATACACAGTGGAGGTCAAAGGGCAGTAGGATAACATATTCAACTGCTCAAGGAAAAACACTGTCAAGCAAGAATCTTACATAGAACAAAATTAATATTAAAAAAATTAAGGCAAAAGAAAGACTTTACAGATAAATAAAAATTGAGAAAACTCATTGCTAGATTTGCCTTACAAGAAACACAAGAAAACTTTTCAGGCTGAAAGGCAATTACCTCAGATGATAATTTGGTGATTTAAATTTAAAGGAACCTATCAAACTACGACTGCCATTTTTCACAGAACTAGAACAAAAAATGTCACAATTTGTATGGAAACACAAAAGACCCCAAATAGACAAAGCAATCTTGAGAACGAAAAACGGAGCTGGAGGAATCAGGCTCCCTGACTTCAGACTATACTACAAAGCTACAGTAATCAAGACAGTATGGTACTGGCACAAAAACAGAAAGATAGATCAATGGAACAGGATAGAAAACCCAGAGATAAACCCTCACACATATGGTCACCTTATCTTTGATAAAGGAGGCAGGAATGTACAGTGGAGAAAAGACAGCCTCTTCAACAAGTGGTGCTGGGAAAACTGGACAGGTACATGTCAAAGTATGAGATTAGATCACTCCCTAACACCATACACAAAAATGAGCTCAAAATGGATTAAAGACCTAAATGTAAGGCCAGAAACTACCACACACTTAGAGGAAAACATAGGCAGAACACTCTATGACATAAATAACAGCAAGATCCTTTTTGACCCACCTCCTAGAGAAATGGAAATAAAAACAAAAATAAACAAATTGGACCTAATGAAACTGCAAAGCTTTTGCACAGCAACGGAAACCATAAACAAGACCAAAAGATAACCCTCAGAATGGGAGAAAATATTTGCAAATGAAGCAACTGACAAAGGATTAATCTCCAAAATTTATAAACAGCTCATGCAGCTCAATAACAAAAAACAAACAACCCAATCCAAAAATGAGCAGAAGATCTAAATACACATTTCTCCAAAGAAGATACACAGACTGCCAACAAACACATGAAAGAATGCTCAACATCATTAATCATTAGGGAAGTGCAAATCCAAACTACAATGAGATATCATCTCACACCACTCTGAGTGGCCATCATCAAAAAATCTAGAAACAATAAATGCTGGAGAGGATGTGGAGAAAAGGGAACACTCCTGCACTGCTGGTGGGAATGTGAATTGGTTCAGCCACTCTGGAGAACAGTATGGAGGTTCCTTAAAAAACTACAAATAGAACTACCATATGACCCAGCAATCCGACTACTGGGCATATACCCTGAGAAAACCAAATTCAAAAAGAGTCATGTACCAAATGTTCATTGCAGATCTATTTACAATAGCCCAGAGATGGAAACAACCTAAATGCCCATCATCGGATGAATGGATAAAGAAGATGTGGCACATATATACAATGGAATATTACTCAGTCATAAAAAGAAACGAAACTGAGCTATTTGTAATGAGGTGGATAGACCTAGAGTCTGTCATACACAGTGAAGTAAGTCGAAAAGAGAAAGAGAAATACCATATGCTAACACATATATATGGAATTAAAGAAAAAAAACTTCATGATGAACCTAGGGGTAAGACAGGAATAAAGACACAGACCTACTGGAGAACAGACTTGAGGATATGGGGAGGGGGAAGGGTGAACTGTGACAGAGCGAGAGAGAAGCATGGACATATATACACTACAAAACCTAAGGTAGGTAGCTAGTGGGAAGCAGCCGCATAGCACAGGGAGATCAGCTCGGTGCTTTGTGACCACCTGGAGGGGTGCGATAGGGAGGGTGGGATGGAGGGAGATGCAAGAAGTAGGAGATATGGGAACATGTGTATACATATGGATGATTCATTTTGTTGTAAAGCAGGAACTATTACACCACTGTAAAGCAATTATACCCCAATAAAGATGTAAAAAAAAAAAAAAAAAAGACAGTATGGTACTGGCACAAAAACAGAAAGATAGATCAATGGAACAGGATAAAAAACCCAGAGATAAACCCCCACACATATGGTCACCTTATTTTTGATAAAGGAGGCAGGAATGTACAGTGGAGAGAGGACAGCCTCTTCAATAAATGGTGCTGGGAAAACTGGAAAGGTACATGTAAAAGTATGAGATTCGATCACTCCCGAACACCATACACAAAAATGAGCTCAAAATGGATTAAAGACCTAAATGTAAGGCCAGAAACTATCACACACTTACAGGAAAACATAAGCAGGACACTCTATGACAAAAATCACAGCAAGATCCTTTTTGATCCACCTCCTAGAGAAATGGAAATAAAAACAAAAATAAACAAATGGGACCTAATGAAACTTCAAAGCTTTTGCACAGCAAAGGAAACCATAAACAAGACCAAAAGACAACCCTCAGAATGGGAGAAAATATTTGCAAATGAAGCAACTGACAAAGGATTAATTTCCAAAATTTATAAGCAGCTCATGCAGCTCAATAACAGAAAACAAACAACCCAATCCAAAAATGGGCAGAAGACCTAAATAGACATTTCTCCAAAGAAGATATACAGACTGCTAACAAACACATGAAAGAATGTTCAACATTATTAATCATTAGAGAAATGCAAATCAAACCTACACTGAGATATCATCTCACACCAGTCAGAATGGCCATCATCAAAAAATCTAGAAACAGTAAATGCTGGAGAGGGTCTGGAAAAAAGGGAACACTCTTGCACTTCTGGTGGAAATGTGAATTGGTACAGCCACTATGGAGAACAGTATGGAGGTTCCATAAAAAACTACAAATAGAACTACTATATGACCCAGCAATCCCACTACTGGGCATATACCCTGAGAAAACCATAATTCAAAAAGAGTCATGTACCAAAATGTTCATTGCAGTTCTATTTACAATAACCAGGAGATGGAAACAACCAAAGTGTCCATCATCAGATGAATGGATAAAGAAGATGTGGCAGATATATACAATGGAATATTACTCAGCCATAAAAAGAAACGAAATTGAGCTATTTGTAATGATGTGGATAAACCTAGAGTCTGTCATACAGAGTGAAGTAAGTCAGAAAGAGAAAGACAAATACCATATGCTAACATATATATATGGAATTTAAGAAAACAATGTCATGAAAACCTAGGGTTAAGACAGGAATAAAGACACAGACCTACTAGAGAATAGACTTGTGGATATGGGGAGGGGGAAGGGTAAGCTGTGACAAAAGGAGAGAGTGGCATGGACATATATACACTGCCAAACGTAAAATAGATAGCTAGCGGGAAACAGCCCCATGGCACAGGGAGATCAGCTCGGTGCTTTGTGACCACCTAGAGGGGTGGGATAGGGAGGGTAGGAGGGAGGGAGACGCAAGAGGGGAGAGATATGGGAACATATGTATATGTATAACTGATTCACTTTGTTATAAAGCAGAAACTAACACACCATTGTAAAGCAATTATACTTTAATAAAGATATTAAAAAGAGTAAATTTAAATCAACCAAAAGAAGATGGCTGTCGGTGTACTTATGTAATTGTAGTAGACACTATTAATGCATATTTTATTCATTTTTTCTCTTAATTCATTTAAATAGCAATTGTTTAAAATTATATATATATATCATATGTAGTTGGTGTTACATATATAGCTGTCTAAAATTATATATTGTATATTATATATTGTATTATATAAAATTATATACAAATTATATATATTTTTATTGAAGTATACTTGATTTACAATATTATATTAGTTTAGGTGTACAAGAAGGTAATTCAATACTTTTATAGATTATACTCCATTTAAAGTTAATATAAAATATTGGCTATATTTCCTGTGGTATACAATATATCTCTGTAGCTTATTTATTTATTTAATATATTTATTTATTTATTTATTTATTTATTTTTCACTGCATTGGGTCTTCATTGCTGTGCATGGTCTTTCTTTATTTGCAGTGAGTGCGGACTACTCTTTGTTGTGGTGAACGGGCTTCTCATTGTGGTGGCTTCTCTTTCTGTGGAAAATGGGCTCTAGGCAAGTGGGCTTCAGTAGTTCTGCCACGCAGGCTCAGTAGTTGTGGCTCGCAGGCTCTAAAGCGCAGGGACAGTAGTTGTGGTACATGGGTTTAGTTGCTCCATGGCATGTGGGATCTTCTCAGACCAGAACTTGAACCCATATCACCTGCATTGGCAGGTGGATTCTTAACCACTGCACCACCAGGGAAGTCCCTGTATCTTATTTATTTTGTATAGAGTAGTTTGTACCTCTTGATCCTCTACCCTTAACTTGCCTCTCCACCTTTCCATCACCCTACTGATAACCACTAGCTTGTTCTCTATATCTGTGAGACTGTTTTTGTTTTATTTATTCATTAGTTTCATTTTTTAGATTACACTTATAAGTGATAACACAGTATTTTTCTTTTTCTGTCTGACATATTTTACTAGGTATAATGCCTTCCAGTTCCATCACAAGGTTGCAAATGGCAAAAGTGCATTCTTTTTTTTTACTGCTGAGTAATATATATATATATATATATATATATATATATATATATATATATGCCACAGCTTCTTTATCCATTCATGTGTTGATGGACATTTTAGTTGCTTCCATATCTTGATTATTGTAAATAATGCTGCTATGAACATTGGGGTGCATGTATCTTTTCAAATTGATGTTTTCATTTTCTTTAGATTATGTACCTAGGAGTGGAATTGGTTGATATCGTAGTTCTATTTTTACTTTTTTGAATAACAACCATACTGCTTTCCATAGTGGCTCAACCAATTTACATTCCCACCAACAGTGTACTAGGGTTCCCTTTTTTCTACGTCCTCACCAGCATTTGATATTTGTGAACATTTTGTTGATAGCCATTCTGACTGTTGTGAGGTGATATGTCATTGTGGTTTTGATTTGTATTTCCCTGATGATTAGCAATGTTAAGCATCTTTTCATGTGCCTGTTGGTCATCAGTGTCTTCTTTGGAAAATCGTCTATTCAGATCTTTTGTCCATTTTTTGATTGTGTTGTTTGTTTTTTGATATTGAGCTTTATGAGCTGTTTATATATTAACCCCTATAGGTTATATAATTTTCAGATATTTTCTCCCACTCAGTAGATTGTCTTATTGTTTTGTCTAAGATTTCCTTTGCTGTGCAAAAGCTTTTAATTTAAATTAAGTCCCATTTGTTTATTTTTGCTTTGGTTTCCTTTGCCTTAGGAGAGAGATGTAAAAAAAATATTGCTACAATTTAAGTCAAAGTGTGTTCTGTCTATGTTTTCCTCTAGGAGTTTTATGACTTGCAGTCTTATTTTGAATTTATTTTTGCATATGGTGTGAGAAAACATTCTAATTTCATTCTTCGACAGTTTTCCCAGAACAACTTATTAAACAGACTGTCTTTTCCCCTGTATATTCCTGCCTCTTTTGTCAGACTAATTGACTATAAATGGGTAGGTTTATTTCTGGGCTTTGTATTCTGTTCCATTTACCTATAAGTCTGTTTTTGTGCCAGTACCATACTGGTTTGATTACTATAGCTTTGTAATATAGTCTGAAGTCAGGGAGTATGACACCTCCAGCTTTGTTCTTTTTCTCAGGATTGCTTTGGAAATTCAGTGTATTTTGTGGTTCCATATAAATTTTAGGATTGCTTATTCTAGTTCAGTGAAAAATGTCTTGGGTATTTTGATAAGGATTTCATTACACATGTAGATTTCTTGTTTAGTATGGAAATTTTAACAATTTTCATTCTTGCAATCCATGAACATGGGGCATTATTCCATTTCTTTGTTTCATTTTCAGTTTTCTTCATCAACGTCTTATTTTCAGAATACAGGTCTTTCACCTCCTTTGTTAAATTTATTCCTAGGTATTTTATTCTTTTGGGTAAGATTTTAAATGGATTTGTTTTTTCATATTCTCTTTCTGATAGTTCATTATTAGTGTATAGAAAAGCAACTTTCTATATATTAATTTTGTATCCTGCAACTTTAGTGAATTCATTTATTAGTTCAAATAGTTTTTTAGTGGAGATTTTAGGGTTTTCTATATAAAGTATCATGTCATCTGCCAATAGTGACACAGTATTACTTCTTCCCTTCCAATTTGGATACCTTTCATTTCTTTTTTTCGTCTAATTGCTGAGGCTAAAAACTTCAAGTACTATGTTAAATAGAAGTGGTGAGAGTGGACATCTTTGTCTTGTTCCTGATTTTAGAGGAAAAGCTTTCAGCTTGTCACCATTGAGTATGATGTTAGCTATGGGTTTGTCATATATGGACTTTATTATGATGAGATATGTTCCCTCTATATCAACTTATTTGAGTGTTATTATCATGAATGGATGTTGAATTTTGTCAAATGCCTTTTCTGCCTCTATTGAGGTGATCATGTGATATTTATTCTTCCTTTTGTTGATGTGGTGTATCACATGGATTGATTTGTGGATATTGAACCATCCTTGATCCTTGGAACACATCCCACTTGACCATGATCCTTTTAATATATATTGTTAAATTTAGTTTGCTAGTATTTTGTTGAAGATTTTTGCATCTATGTTCATCAGGGATATTGGTCTGTAACTTTTTTTGTAGTGTCTTTGTCTGATTTTGGTATCAGGGTAATGGTGGCCTCATAATAAAAATTTCGGAGTGTTCCCTTCTCTTCAACTTTTTGGAATAGCTTGAGAAGGATGAGTATTCACTCTTTCTTAACCAAAAGGTAGATAAAAAACATGATCCAACTATATGTTGTCTATAGGAGACATACTTTTGATTCAAAAACACAGATAGATGGAAACTAAAAGGATTGAAAAATATATATCATGCAAACCACAACAACAGGAAAACTGAAGTGGATATACTAATATCAGACAAACGGGCATTAAAACAAAGTTTTGCTGGAGATTTTCCTTAAAGAAAAATGTCAATTACAAAAGACCACATACTACATGATTCCATTCATAGGAATTCCACAATAGAGAAATATATATAGAGAGAAAGTGGATTAGTATTGGACTTCCCTGGCAGTTCAGACTCCATGCTTCCATTGCAAGGGGCACTTAGTTCAATAGAACTACGATCACTCATGCCACCTCACCATGAAGCGAGGCCAGCCAAAAGAAAAAAAAAAATTTTTTTAAAGCTACGATGGGGCTTCCCTGGTGGTGCAGTGGTTGAGAGTCCGCCTGCCAATGCAGGGGATGCGGGTTCGTTCCCCGGTCTGGGAAGATCACACATGCCATGGAACGGCTGGGCCCGTGAGCCATGGCCACTGAGCCTGCACATCCGGAGCCTGTGTTCCACAATGGGAAAGGCCACAATGGTGAGAGCCTCGCGTACCGCAAAAAAAAAAAAAAAAAAAGCTACGGTGAAGCAAGAAAGGTAGGTATCTCAGAAAGTCGATTAGTGTCTGCTTAGAGCTAAGTGGGGTTAGGCAGGTGAATAGGAAGATGAATAGCAGGAAATAGTTAAAGAATATAGGATTTTTTTCTTAATTGATGAATATATTCTAAATTTGAATGCGGTGATGGTTGTACATGTCTGTCAATATAAGAAAACCTGTTGAATTGCATACATTATGTGGGTAAATTGTATGATACGTGAATTATCTCAAAGAAACTCTTTTAAAAAGCTGAACAGTAAAAAAGATATCCAATTAGAAAATGAGGAAAAGATATGAAGAGAAATTTTACCAAAGATATACAGATGGCAAATAAGCAGATGAAAAAATGTTCAATATCATTTTCAGTCAGGGAAATTCAAATTAAAACCACAATGACATATCACCATACATGTACCAGAATGGCTAAAATAAAAAATATTTACAACACCAAATGTGGACACAGATGTGTCAATCACTCATATAATTTTGATTGGACTGTAAGGTGTTACAGCCACTCTGGAAAATAGTTTGACAGTTTATTAAAAACTAAAATGCAACCATCACTTTACTCAGCAATTGGACGCCTAGGCATTTATTCCAGAAAATAAAAAGTAAGTTTATGTTCCCACAGAAGCCTATACACTAATGACCACTGCATAGATTTATTTGTAATAATCTAAAACTGGAATCAGTCCAGGTGTGCCTCAACTGGTGAATGATTAAAGAATCCATGGTAAATATGTATTGTGTAGTACTACTCAGCAATAAGTTGGAACAAATTATTTATACATGCAATCACTTGGATGAATCTCCAAGGAATTATGATGAGTGAAAAAAAGGCCAATCAGAAAAGGTTACATACTGTATGATTCCATTTAAATAATGTTTTTGAAATAAAATTTTAGAAATGTAGGACAGATTAGTAGTTTTCAGGGGTTTGGAATGGAGGAGGGAGCCAAGAGGATGGTAGGTCTGGTTATAAAAGGGCAAGGTGATGAATACTTAGAACTGGATCAGTAACTTGGCCGTGCTATGGATACAGGAATCTATACAGTTGACATAATATTATAGAACTTAATGTACACACTCAGACACACACACAGATGAGTAAAAATCTGGGTAAATCTGAATAAGATCTATAGATTGTATCAATGCCAGTATCCTTGTTCTAATATTATAGAACAATATATCTAGTTTTGCAAAATGTCACCATTGGGGGAAACTAGGCAAAGTGCACAAGGGATCTTTCTGTATTGTTTCTTACAATTTCATGTAGATCTACAACTAATTGAAAATTTCAATTAAAAATCTTCATAAGAAAATCTCTGGTGGGCCCAAAACAGTCTATCTCACCTACGATTTCAACAAAATCTCTGGACAAAAATACAAAAAGCGACTATCTGAAGACTTTGAAAAATTAACAATAGTGGGCAGATTCATGAGGGAATCAAACCCAGAAGAATGATCCCTATGGGAGTGAGTTTACTGGGGTTTTTCCCCTTTTTCATTTCTTCTCTTTGTCTTTAGGGCAGTCCTAGTGCAGAACTGCACAGCAGGCAGGGAAAGCAAAAACTCTGAAAGAAACATGTCTTGCTGACAATAGAATTGGGAAAGAAGACCATCCTGAGTCAGAGAGTGTTCCGGTAAGCCTCTTTTTTATTCAATTTTTTTCTCTGTTTCTCTCCAAGCCCTGAATCAAGAGTAGCTTCAGTCATGGAGTTGTACTGCAGCAGCAGTGGTACAGTTACCTAAAACCACAAGAGAAAACTCATCTTTCTTGTTGAAGAAAAAGGAAAAGGGGACCCTGTGGTCCAAATAATGTCTATACAAATTTCTTTTATTTTTTACATCTTTTTCTCTTAATGTTTTCCTCTGAGGATGGCCTCAGATGTACATAACTGTATGGTGCCATGAGTGGATAAAACTCTGAGAGAAAGACCATCTTTATAACTAGAATATAACTAGACTGTAGATCCAAGGGAGTCCATATATCTGCCTCATTCTCACTTAAGGCAATTGAGTATGGGGGTGGCGATAAAAGAACCTAGAGGGTGCAAAGCTGAGCAGCTATCCATGGGCAAAAGAGAATTTGTGGAAGTCCAGCCTGCCTGAAGAGAGTTTCCAGCACACTACCACAATGGGTTAGAGACAAGTGTGGATGCAGGGGAGAGAGAGGAACACACCGAGGCAGCCCCCCTCCCCAGGATGACACTTTAAGAGGCTGGGCTTTTGGCAACAGCAGCATCAATCTCTTCTGCAGAGGAGGTGGAAAGTGGTGACCTCTCCCATGGAAGAGGTGGAAAGTGAAAGTGGTAAGTGACTGCCCAGCTCTCCCAGTTGTGCAGGTTGTAACTGAAATAACCCATTTCTCTCCAGAAGCTGGTTGAGATGCTGAGGAGGGGTCTCCATGACTGGGGCGAGTGAGGAGAAAGGGAAGGCAGCAGATAAGAATATCAAGGGGCATTAAATGAATATGTTTCTTGATGTTTGCTTCAGGACTTCAGCAAGAACTCTGCTCAGAAAACTCCGGGAGTACCACACACAAGGATGCCTCCACTAGGCCTATGGGCACCATGAAAATCTGAAGAGGTAAATCCACACCTCTCCCCACAGTGCAGGCCCTTATAATGCTCCTGAGTGCACTCATGAGTGTAAGCTCTGGTAGACACAGAAGAACTCAGGTAATAAGCAAGATCCATGGGCTAGAGAGAAAACACAAATATTAGCTATAATGCCACCTTCTGGAATACAAAAGAAAGATTCCTAATGGGCAGCCTGTTGAATTGTAAGAACAAGAGAAGGTATCAAAAATGTAATTAAGGAGTTATCTGTTATTTCAAATGCTAAATCCAAAGCACATACCCACAAACATTAAAAACATAAAGAAAATATGGTATCAAAGAAACAAAATGATAATTATCCAACAACTGAACTCAAAAGCACAGAATATTGGATATAACATGATAAAGAATTCAAAATAGCTATTACAAAGAAATTCAGTGAAGTACAAGAAACCTCAGAAGACAATTCAATGAACTCAGGGATAAAATTGATGAAGAGAGGGAATTCCTTATGAAAAAGATTGAAATTATAAAAAAAAAAACAGAAATTCTGGAACTGAAGGATTTGATGAATGAGAAGAATCTAACAGAGCAATTCAGTAATAGGAGAAACCAGATGGAAGAAAGAATTAGTGACTTGGAGGATAGGAATATAGAAATAATTCAGTGAGAAGAGGAGAAAGAAGTAGGATCTTTTAAAAGTGAAGAAACCTGAGAGACCTTCAAGATGGCAGAGGAGTAAGATGTGGAGATAACCTTCCTCCCCACAAATACATCAGAAATACATCTACATGTAGAACAATTCCTACAGAACACCTACTGAATGCTGGCAGAAGACCTCAAACTTCCCAAAAGGCAAGAAACATCCCACGTACCTGGGTAGGGAAAAAGAAAAAAACAGAGACAAAAGAATAGGAATGGGACCTGCACCTCTGGGAGGGAGCTGTGAAGAAGGAAAAGTTTCCACACACTAGGAAGCCCCTTCACTGGTGGAGCCAGGGGCTGGCGTGGGGGGTAAGCTTTGGAGCCATGGAGGAGAGCATAGCAACAGGGGTGCAGAGGGCAAAACAGAGAGATTCCCGCACAGAGGATCAGTGCTGACCAGCACTCACCAGCCTGAGAGGCTTGTCTGCTCACCCACTGGTGCAGGTGGGGGCTGAGAGCTGATGCTCCGGCTTCAAAGGTCACATCCCAGGGAGAGGACTGGGATTGGCTGGGTGCAGACAGGCTGAAGGGGGCTAGTGCACCATAGCTAACCAGGAGGGAATCCGGGAAAAAACTCTGGACCTGGCTAAGAGACAAGAGACCATTGTTTTGGGGTGCGTGAGGAGATGGGATTCAGAACATTGCCTAAACGAGATCCAAAGATGGTGCGAGCCATGGCTATCAGAATGGACACCAGAGATGGGCATGAAACGCTAAGGCTGCTGCTGCAGACACCAAGAAGCCTGTGAGCAAGCACAGGTCACTATCCACACATCCTCTCTGGGGAGCCTGTGCAGCCTGCCAGTGGCAGGGTCCTGCAATCCAGGGATAATTCCCCCAGGAGAATGCACGGCGTACCTCAGGCTGTTGTAACATCCTGCTGGCCTCTGCCACTGCAGGCTCACCCTGCTTTCCATACCCCTTCCTAACCCTGGCCTGGGTGA
This sequence comes from Grampus griseus, assembly GCF_964374135.1. Taxonomy (NCBI): domain Eukaryota; kingdom Metazoa; phylum Chordata; class Mammalia; order Artiodactyla; family Delphinidae; genus Grampus; species Grampus griseus. Next base: position 56,608,035 of record NC_138999.1, read on the forward strand.
GCCAGAACCCCCTAATCAGCTGCCACCTTAACTCCATCCTGTCTGAGCAAAGAACAGAAGCCCTCAGGCGACCCACATGCAGAGGCAGAACCAAATCCAAAGCTGACTCCAGGAGCTGTGTGAACAAAGAAGAGAAAGGGAAATCTCTCCTAGAAACCTCAGAAGCAGCGGATAAAATCTACACAATCAACTTGATGTACCCTGCATCACTGGAATACCTGAATAGACAACGAATCATCCCAAAATTGAGGCAGTGGATTTTGGGAGCAACTGTAGACTTGGCGTTTGCTTTTTGCATAAAATTTGTTTCTGGTTTTATTTTTTATTTATTATTATTCTTTTCATTTTTTTGCAGTACGCAGGCCTCTCAGTGTTGTGGCCTCTCCCATTGCGGAGCACAGGCTCCGGACGTGCAGACTCAGCGGCCATGGCTCATGGGCCCAGCTGCTCCGTGGCATGTGGGATCTTCCCGGACCAGGGCACGAACCTGTGTCCCCTAAATCGGCAGGCAGACTCTCAACCACTGTGCCACCAGGGAAGCCCTCTGGTTTTATTTTTATCTTAGTTTAGTACTAAGAATGTAATATCATTGGTAGATTTGTTTATTGATTTGGTTGCTCTCTTCTTTTCATATATTTTCTTTTTCATTTTGTGCGTGTGTATGTGTATGCTTCTTTGTGTTATATGGTCTGTGTAGCTTTGCTTTTACCATTTGTCCCAGGGTTCTGTCTGTCCTTTTTTTTCCCCTTCTTTTTACTTTTCTTTTATTTTTAATAATTTTTTACTTTGATAACTTTATTTTATTTTTCATTCTTTTTTTCTCACTTTTCTTCTGAGCTGTGTAGCTGACAGGGTCTTGGCACTCAAGCCAGTATCAGGCCTGTGCCTCTGAGGTGGGAGAGTTGAGTTCAGGACATTGGTCCACCAGAGACTTCCCACCTCCACATAATATCAAATGGCAAAAGCTGTCCCAGAGATCTTCATCTCAACGCTAAGACCCAGTTCCTCTCCAACAGGAAGCCTACACAAACCACTGAAGAAACCTTAGCTACTGCAGGCAGAAACCAAAAACAAAAGGAACTACGAACCTGCAACCTGTGAAAAAGAGACCTCAAACACAGTAAGTTAAGCAAAATAATAAGACACAGAAACACACAGCAAATGAAGGAGCAAGGTAAAAACCCACCAAACCAAACAAATGAGGAGGAAATAGGCAGTCTACTGGAAAAAAATTCAGAATAATGAGAGTAAAGATGATCCAAAATCTTGGAAATAGAAAGGAGAAAATAAAATAAACGTTTAACAAGGACCCAGAAGAACTAAAGAGCAAACAAACCATGATGAACAACACAATAAATGATATTAAAAATTCTCTAGAAGGAATCAATAGCAGAAAAACTGAGGCGGAAAAACGGATAAGTGGCCTGGAAGATAAAACAGAGGAAATAACTACACAGAGCAGAATAAAGGAACAGAATGAAAAGAATTGAGGACAGTCTCACAGACCTCTGGGACAACTTTAATCGCACCAACATTCGAATTATAGGGGTCCCAGAAGAAGAAGAGAAAAAGAAAGGGACTGAGAAAATATTGGAAGAGATTAGAGTGGAAAAATTCCTTAATATAGAAAATGAAATATTCAATCAAGTCCAGGAAGCACAGAGAGTCCCATACAGGATAAATCCAAGGAGAAACACACCAAAACACATATTAATCAAACTAAAAATAATTAAATACAAAGAAAAAATATTAAAAGCAGCAAGGGAAAAACAACAAATAACACAAAAGGGAATCCCCATAAGGTTAACAGCTGATATTTCAGCAGAAACTCTGCAAGCCAGAAGGGAGTGGCAGAACGTATTTAAAGTGATGAAGGAGAAAAACCTACAACTAAGATTACTCTACCCAGCAAGGATTTCATTCAGATTCGACAGAGAAATTACATCCTATACAGACAAGCAAAAGCTAAGAGAATTCAGCACCACCAAACTAGCTTCACAACAAATGCTAAAGGAACTTCTCTAGGCAAGAAAAACTAGAGAAGGAAAAGACCTACAATAGCAAACACAAAACAATTAAGAAAATGGTAATAGGAACATACATATCAATAACTACCTTAAACGTAAATGATTTAAATGCTCCAACCAAAAGGCATAGAATGACTGAATGGATACAAAAACAAGACCCATATATATGCTGTCTATAAGAGACCCACTTCAGACATAGGCACACATAGAGACTGAAAGTGAGGAGATGAAAAAGATATTCCATGCAAATGGAAATCAAAAGAAGGCTGCAGTAGCAATTCTCATATCAGACAAAATAGATTTTAAAATAAAGACTATTACTATAGACAAAGAAGGACACTACATAATATTCAAGGGATCGATCCAAGAAGAAGATATAACAATTGTAAATATTTATGCACCCACCATAGGAGCACCGCAATACATAAGGCAGATACTAACAGCCATAAAAGGGGAAATCGACAGTAACACAATAATAGTAGGGGACTTTAACACCTCACTTTCACAAATGGACAGATCAATCAAAATGAAAATAAATAAGGAAACACAAGCTTTAAAGGATACATTAAACATGATGGACTTAATTAATATTTAAAGGACATTCCAACCAAAAACAACAGAACACACTTTCTTATCAAGTGCTCATGGAATATTCTCCAGGATACATCATATCTTGGGTCACAAATCAAGCCTTGGGAAATATAAGAAAATTGAAATCATATCAAGTATCTTTTCTGACCACAATGCTATGAGACTGCATATCAATTACAGAAAAAAATCTGTAAAAATACAAACACATGGAGGCAAAACAATACACTACTTAGTAACCAAGAGATCACTGAAGAAATCAAAGAGGAAATCAAAAAGTACCTAGAAACAAATGACAATGAAAACACAATGACAAAAAACTGATGGGATGTAGCCAAAACACCTCAAAGAGGGAAGTTTATAGCAATACAATCCTACCTCAGGAAACAAGAAACATCTCAAATAAACAACCTAACCTTAAACTTCATGCAATTAGAGAAAGAAGAACAAAAAAAAAAACAAAATATTTTTGGGAAGGAAAGAAATCATAAACATCAGATCAGAAATAAATGACAAAGAAATGAAGGAAACAATAGCCAAGACCAGTAAAACTAAAAGCTAGTACTTTGAGAAGATAAACAAAATTGATAAACCATTAGACTGCCTCATCAAGAAAAAATGGAAGAAGACTTAGATCAATAGAATTAGAAATGAAAAAGGAGAAGTGACAACTGACACTGCAGAAATACAATGGATCATGACTCATTACTACAAGCAACTATATGCCAATAAAATGGAAAACCTGGAAGATATGGACAAATTCTTAGAAAAGCACAACCTTCTGAGTCTGAACCAGGAAGAAATAGAAAATATAAACAGACGAATCACAAGCACTGAAATTGAAACTGTGATTAAAACTCTTCCAACAAAGAAAAGCCCAGGACCAGATGGCTTCACAGGCTAATCCTATCAAACATTTAGAGAAAAGCTAACACCGATCCTCCTCAAACTTGTCCAAAATACAGCAGATGGAAGAACACACCCAAACTGAATTCTATGAGGCCACCATCACACTGATACCCAAAAGAGACAAAGATGTCAAAAAGAAAGAAAACTACAGGCCAATACAACTGATGAACATAGATGCAAAAATCCTCAACAAAATACTAGCAAACAGAATCCAACAGCACATTAGAAGGATCATACACCATGGGACTTCCCTGGTGTCACAGTCATTGAGAGTCCACCTGCCAATGCAGGGGACACAGGTTCATGCCCCAGTCCAGGAAGATCCCACATGCCGCAGAGTGTCTAGGCCCATGAACCATGGCTGCTGAGCCTGCATGTCCAGAGCCTGTGCTCTGCAACGGGAGAGGCCACAACAGTGAGAGGCCTGTGTTCCACAAAAAAAAAAAAAAAGGATCATACACCATGATCAATTGGGGTTTATCCCAGGAATGCAAGGATTCTTCAATATATGCGAATAAATATTCACAAACTGAAGGACAAAATCCATATGATCATCTCAATAGATGCAGAAAAAGCTTTCAACAAATTTTAACACCCATTTATGACAAAAAAACGTCCAGAAAGTAGGCATAGAGGGAACTTACTTCAACATAATAAAAGCCATATATGACAAACTCACAGCCAACATTGTTCTAAACGGTGAAAAACTGAAATCATTTCCTCTAAGATCAAGAACAAGACAAGGTTGCCCACTCTCACCACTATTATTCAACATAGTTTGGAAGGCTTAGCCACAGCAATCAGAGAAGAAAAAGAAATAAAAGGAATCCAAATTGGAAAGGAGGAAAGAAAGCTGTCACTTTTTGCAGATGACATGATACTATACATAGAGAATCCTTAAGATGCTACCAGAAAACTACTAGAGCTAATCAATGAATTTGGTAAAGTAGCAGGATACAAAGTTAATGCACAGAAATCTCTTGCATTCCTATAGATTAATGATGAACATTCTGAAAGAGAAATTAAGAAAACACTCCTATTTACCATTGCAACAAAAAGAATAAAATACCTAGGAATAAACCTACCTAAGGAGACAAATGACGTGTATGAAGAAAACTAAAAGACACTGATTAAAGAAATTAAAGATGATACAGACAGATGGAGAGATATATACCATGTTCTTGGATTGGAAGAATCAACATTGTGAAAATGACTCTACTACCCAAAGCAATCTACAGATTGAATGTAATCCCTATCAAACTACCACTGGCATTTTTCACAGAACTAGAACAAAACATTTCACAATTTGTATGGAAACACAAAAGACCCCGAATAGCAAAAGCCATCTTGAGAACGAAAAACAGAGCTGGAGGAATCAGGCTCCCTGACTTCAGACTATTCTACAAATCTACAGTAAACAAGACACTATGGTACTGGCACAAAAACAGAAATATAGATCAATGGAACAGGATAGAAAGCCCAGAGATAAGCCCACACACATGTGGTCTCCCTACCTTTGATAAAGGAGGCAAGAATATACAATGTAGAAAAGACAGTCTCTTCAATAAGTGGTGCTGGGAAAACTGGACAGCTACATGTAAAAGAATGAAATTAGAACACTCCCTAACACCATACACAAAAATAAGCTCAAAATGGATTAAAGACCTAAATGTAAGACCGGAAACTATCACACACTTAGAGGAAAACATAGGCAGAACACTCTATGACATAAATCACAGCAAGATCCTTTTTTGACCCACCTCCTAGAGATATAGAAATAAAAACAAAAATAAACAAATGGGACCTAATGAAACTTAAAAGCTTTTGTACATCAAAGGAAACTATAAACAAGACGAAAAAAGAACCGTCAGAATGGGAAAATATTTGCAAATGAAACAATAGACAAAGGGATTAACGTCCAAAATATACAAAGAGCCTGAGTGAGAAGGTGTGCTCCAATCAGCTGCTGATTTTGTTCCTTCTTTCTTGGGTGGGGAGCTGACACCTGATGGTGGCACACACTCAGAGGTGGGGCCAAAATCAAAGCTAAGCCCCAGGGGCAGTGCAACTAAGGAAGAGGAACAGAAATCTCTCCATGCATCTGCACAAACCATGGATTAGATCCCCACCATCCACTTGGTAAATCCTGCGTCTGTGAAATATCTGAATAGACAACAAGTGTTCCCACAACTGAGACCAGTCTAGCTTTAGCATCAGTAGACTTTACAGGCAAGTAAACATGGAAATTGGGCCAGGTGAGAGCCTGAGCTCCCCCACAGTGCCAAAAGCAAGTCCGCAGACCTACCTACAAGTATTGGAGGGACTTGTGGGGAGGCGGGGGTTGGCTGTGGCTCACTGTGGGAGCAAGGACTCTGACAGCAGAGACCTCAGGTAAATACTCTTATTACTATTATTCTCTATTAGTTTTTTACACTTTGTTCAGTTGTTGCTGTTGTTGTTTTATTATTTTTGTTGTTTTTTATACATTTCTTAATTTTTCTACTTTACTTTTGTGTTGTTTTGTAATTTTTTCTTGTTTTTCCTTTGATCATCTTTGTGTGTATGTTTTATGATTTATTTGCTTCTTATAGATTGCTTTCTCTTTATTTTTTTATCTAACTTTTTATTTATTTATTTATTTTTCTTATAAATTTATTTAATTAATTTATTTTTTGCATGTTGGGCTTTCTTTGCTGCGCATGGGCTTTCTCTATTTGCGGCGAGTGGAGGTTACTCTTTGTTGTGGTGCACAGGCTTCTTATTGTGGCGGCTCCTCTTGTTCGGAGCATGGGCTCTAGGCATGTGGGCTCCAGTAGTTGTGACATTTGAGCTCAGTAGTAGTGGCTCACGGGCTCTAGAGCACAGGTTCAGTAGTTGTGATGTATGGGCTTAGTTGCTCCATGGCATGTGGGATCTTCCCAGACCAGAGCTGAAAACCTTGTCCCCTGCATTGGCAGGCAGATTCTTAACCACTGCACCACCAGGGAAGAACTTTCTGCTTATTTATTTGTTTGTTTATCTTTATTTAGTTTTTATGGATTGTTTTCAGTTTTGAATTCTTTTGTTTGATCATTTATTTTTTCTCTTTCTTTGTTTCTGTTTGTTTGGTTTTGTTTTTACCATTTGTCTTGGGTTTGATTTGTCTGTTTTCTTTTTTTAATTTTTTAATGTGTTTGGTGTGCTTGTTCTTGCTGTTTATTTTTGTTTTTGCTATTAGTCTTGGGTTTTGTTTGTTTGCTTTCTTCTATTTTTTCTTTTTTCCTTTTACTTCCTTTTTCCCCTTTTTTCTTATCTTATTTTTCTCTGGCCATGCTGCACAGCTTGCAGGTTCTTGGTCCCCTGGCCAGGGGTTGGGCCTTCGCATCAAGGATGGGAGCACCAAGTCCAGAATGCTGGACCACCAGAGAATTCCTGGGCCCAGGGAATATTAATCAGCATTTGCTTTTGCAGAGGTATCTATCTTGACTCCCATACCCATCTCCACCCAACTGTCTGCAGATTCCAGTACTGGACACCTCACATCAAACAAACAGCAAGGCAGGAACACAGACCCACCCATCAGCAGAAAGGCTACCTAAACTCATACTAAGCTCTCAGACACCCCATAACACACCACTTGACATTGCTCTGCCCATCAGAGAAAAAAAACTCAGTTCCATCCACCAGAGCACAGGTACCAGTCACTCCCTCCAGGAAGCCTACACAAGCCCCTGGACCAACCTCACCTACCATGGGGAAGACATCAGAGTCAAGAGGAACTATGACCCTGCAGCCTGCAGAAAGGAGACCATAAACACAGTAAGTTAGACAAAATGAGATGACAGAGAAATATGCTGGAGGTAAACCAGCAACGTAAAAACCCACAAGACCAAATAAATGAAGAGGAAATAGGCAATCAACCTGAAAAAGAATGCAGAGTAATGAGAGTAAAGATGATCTAATGTCTCAGAAGTAGAATGTAGGCACAGACTGAGAATATACAAGAAATGCTTAACAAGGACCTAGAAGAACTAAAGAACAAACAATCAGTGATGAACAAAATGACTCCAATGAAAAATACACTAGAAGTAATCAAGAGCAGAATAACTGAGGCAGAAGAACGGATAAGTAAGATGGAAAATAGAATGGTGGAAATAAGTGCCATGGAGCAGAATAAAGAAAAAACATTGAAAAGAAATAAGGAAAGTCTCAGAGACCTCTGGGACAACAGTAAACACACCAGATTTCTAATTATAGGGTCCCAGAAGAGGAAGAGAAAGAGAAAAGGTATGAGAAAATATTTGAAGAGATTATAGTTGAAAACTTCCAAAACAAGAGAAAGGAAATAGCCACCCAATTCCAGGAAGCACAGAGAGTCTGTTACAGGATAAACCCAAGGAAAAACATGCAGAGACACATATTAATCAAGCTAACAGAATTAAATGCAAAGAAAAAATATTAAAAGCAGCAAGGGAAAAGCAACAAATAGCATACAAGGGAATCCCATAATGTTATAAGGTGATTTTTCAGCAGAAATTCTGCAGGTCAGAAGGGAGTGGCAAGATAAGTTTAAAGTGATGGAAGGGAAAAATCTAAATAAAAGATCACTCTATGCAGCAGGATCTCATTCAGATTTCATGGAGAAATCAAAAGCTTTACACACAAGCAATAGCTAAGAGAATTAGGCACCACCAAACCAGCTCCACAACAAATGCTAAAGGCAGGAAACAATAGAGAAGAGGAAAAAAAGAGGAAGGGAAGAAAAAGACCTACAATAACAAGCCAATCAACAAAAATAAACTCAAAATGGATTAAAGACCTAAATGTAAGGCCAGACACTATCAAACTCTTAGAGGAAAACATAGGCAGAACACTCTATGACATTAATCACAGCAAGATTCTTTTGGAACCAACTCTTAGAGAAATGGAAATAAAAACAAAAATAAACAAACGGCACCTAATGAAACTTCAAAGCTTTTGCACAGCAAGGGAAACCATAAACAAGACCAATAGACAACCCTCAGAATGGGAGAATGTATTTGCAAATGAATCAACTGACAAAGGATTAATATCCAAAATTTACAAACAGCTCATGCAGCTCAATATCAAAAAACAAACAACCCAATCCAAAAATGGGAGAAGACCTAAATAGACATTTCTCCAAAGAAAACATACAGATGGCCAAGAAACACATGAGAAGCTGCTCAACATGACTAATTATTAGAGAAATGAAAATCAAAACTACAATGAGATATCATCTCACCCTGGTCAGAATGGCCATCATCAAAAAATCTAGAAACTATAAATGCTGGAGAGGGGGTGGAGAAAATGGAACTCTCTTGCACTGTTGGTGGGAATGTAAATTGATAAAGCCACTATGGAGAACAGTATGGATGTTCCTTAAAAAGCTACAAATAGAACTACCATATGACCCAGCAATCCCACTACTGGGCATATACCCTGAGAAAACCATAATTCAAAAAGAGTCATGTACCAAAATGTTCATTGCAGCTCAATTTACAATAGCCAGGACATGGAAGAAAACTAAGTGTCCATCACTGGATGAATGGATAAAGAAGATGTGGCACATATATAAAATGGAATATTACTCAGCCATAAAAAGAAATGAAACTGAGATATTTGTAGTGAGGTGGCTGGACCTAGAGTCTGTCATACAGAGTGAAGTAAGTCAGAAAGAGAAAAACAAATACCATATGCTAACACATATATATGGAATCTAAATTTTAAAAAGTTCATGAAGAACCTAGTGGTAAGGAGGGAATAAAGACACAGACCTACTAGAGCATGGACTTGAGGATATGGGGAGGGGGAAGGGTAAGCTGTGACAAAGTGAGAGAGAGGCATGGACATATATACACTATCAAACATAAAATAGATAGCTAGTGGGAAGCAGCCACATAGCACAGGGAAATAAGCTCGGTGGTTTGTGACCACCTAGAAGGGTGGGATAGGAGGGTGGGAAGGAGGATGATGGAAGAGGGAAGAGATATGGGAACATATGTATATGTATAACTGATTCACTTTGTTTTTAAGCAGAAACTAACACACAATTGTAAAGCAATTATACTCCAATAAAGATGTTAAAAAATAAAAAAATAATAAATCTTACATAGAGGGACCACGTATTATCGTGTTAAGATAAATTATTTTTTGTTTTTGTTTTGTTTTTTGCATCAGGTGTGAAAATCGCCAAGTGTACTGCATTGCTCTCCCTAGGCATAATCCAGATGGTTCTCTAGTTTCACAGATAAGGACCAAATGAACCAAGCAGACAAAAGGAGGGAGAGAAGGGAGTGTGCCTCACTGTGTACAGTAGTGCTTTCCCCAAATAGCTTTAGGTAAATAAGAATTGATCAGATTATCTCATCTTAACCTTAGTTGTGCCTTCATTCGTTAAAGGAGTCCCTTTGTAATGTAAATGGTGCTTGTAGCAATAATACCTATCCTCTAAAATAATTTTTAAAAACTCTTGGTACATCAAAGTTTTTTAAATGGAGACATGCACTTGGGACCCCTGAAAAGCAGATTGGCACTTAGTTTTGGTATGAAGAGCTAGTTCCTCTGGAGCCGGATGAGCTGAATTGGAATCCTAGCTCCAATACCAGAATGATACTTACCTCTCTTGACCTCAGTTTCCTCTGTGGTAAATAGGATACTAGTGATAACTTCTTCATAAGGCTGTTGTCAGGATTAAGTGAATAGTACATTTAAAAGCTGAGATCACTGCTGAGACTGCATATGTAAGGTGCTTAATAAATGTCTGCTTCACTATTAAAAAAAACAGAAAAAAGCAAGCTGATCAGAATTAAGAAAATGGCAATAGGAACATACATGTTGATAATTACCTTAAATGTAAATAGATTAAATGCTCCAACCAAAATACATAGACTGGCTGAATTGATACAAAAACAAGACCCATATATATGCTGTTAACAAGAGACCCACTTCAGACCTAGAGACACATACAGGCTGAAAGTGAGGGTCTGGAAAAAGATATTCCCTGCAAATGGAAATCAAAAGAAAGCTGGAGTAGCAATACTCATATCCGTCAATATAGACTTTAAAATAAAGACTGTTACAAAAGAAAAGGAAGGACACTACATAATGATCAAGGGATCAATCCAAGAAGAAGGTAAATCATTTAGAAATATTTATGCACCCAACATAGGAGCAACTCAATACATAAGGCAAATGTTAACAGCCATAATAAGGGAAATTGACACTAACACAATAACAATGAGGGAGTTTAACACTCCACTTACACCAATGGTTAGATCATCCAGACAGAATATTAATAAGGAAACACAAGCCTTTAATGACACATTAAACAATATGGTCTTAATCCATATTTATAGGGCATTTCCTCTGAAAACAGCAGAATACACTTCTCCAGTGCACACAGAACATTCCAAGGATAAATGACCTCTTGGATCACAAAACAAGCCTAGGTAAATTTAAAAAATCTGAAATCATACCAAGCAACTTTTCTGACCACAATGCTATGAAATAAGAAATCAGTTACAGGGAAAAAAAAAACTAAAAAACACAAACACATGGAGGTTAAACAGTATGCTACTAAATATCCAAGAGATCACTGAAGAAGTCAAAGAGGAAACCAAAAACTACCTAGAAACAAATGACCATGAAAACACAATGACGGAAAACCTATGGGATGCAGCAAAAGCAGTTCTAAGAGGGAAGTTTATAATAATACAAACTTACCTCAGGAAGGAAGAAAACCCTCAAATAAACAACCTAATCTTATACCCAAAGCTACTAGAGAAAGAAGAACAAGCAAAACCCAAAGTTAGTAGAAGGAAAGAAATTATCCAGATCAGAGCAGAAATAAATGAAATAGTAAAGATCAATGAAATTAAAAGCTGGTTCTTTGAGAAGATAAACAAAATTGATAAACATTTAGCCAGACGTATCGAGAAAAAATGGAAAGGATTTAAATCAATAAAATTAGAAATGAAAAGGAGAAGCTACAACTGACACCACAGAAAACAAAGGATCATAAGAGACTACTACAAGGAACTATATGCCAATAAAATGGACAACCTGGAGGACATGGACAAATTCTTAGAAAAGCAGAATCTTCCAAGACTGAACCAGGAAGAAATAGAAAATATGAACAGACCAATCTCAAGTAATAAAATTGAAACTGTGATTAAAAATCTGACAAAAAACAAAAGTCTAGGACCAGATGGCTTCACAGGAAAATTCTATCAAATATGTAGAAAAGATCTAACACATGGCCTTCTCAAACTCTTCCAAAATACTGCAGAGGAAGAAACACCCTCAAGCTCATTCTATGAGGCCACCATCCCCCTTGATATCACAAAACAAGAAAATTACAGGCCAATATCACTAATGAACATAGACACAAAAATCCTCAACAAAATAATAGCAAACTGAATCCAACAACATATTAAAATGATCATACACCATGATCAAGTGGGATTTGTCCCAGGGATGCAAGGATCCTTCAAGATATACGAATCAATCGATGTGATACACCATATTAACAAACTAAGGAATGAAAACCATAACGATCATCTCAATAGATGCAGAAAAAGCTTTTGACAAAATTCAACACCCATTTATGATAAAAACTCTCCATAAAATGGGCATACAGAGAACCTACCTCAACATAATAAAGGCCATATATGACAACCCCACAGCAAACATCATTCTCAATGGTGAAAAACTGAAAGCATTTCCTCTAAGATCAGGAGTAAGACAAAGGTGCCCACTCTCACCACTATTATTCAATATAGTTTTGAAACTACCAGCCACCACAATCAGAGAAGAAAAAGAAATAAAAGAATCTGATTTGGAAAAGAAGAAGTAAAACTGTCACTGTTTTCAGATGACATGATACTATACATAGAAAATCCTAAAGATGCCACCAGAAAACTACTAGAGTTAATCACTGAATTTAGTAAAGTTGCAGGAAACAACATACACAGAAATCTCTTGCATTCCTATACACTAACAACAAAATATCAGAAAGAGAAATTAAGAAAACAATTCCATTTACCATTGCAGCTAAAAGAGTAAAATACCTAGGAATAAACCTACCTAAGGAGGCAAAAGACCTGTATGCAGAAAACTATAAGATACTGTTGAAAGAAATCAAATACAACACAAGCAGATGGAGAGATATACCATGTTCTTGGACTGGAAGAATCAATATTGTGAAAATGATTATACTACCAAAAGCAATCTACAGATTAAATGCAATCCCTATAAAGTTACTAATGGCATTTTTCACAGAAATAGAACAAAAAATCATAAAATTTGTAGGGAAACACAAAAGACCCTGAATAGCCAAAGCAATCTTGAGAACGAAAAATAGAGTTGGAGGAATCAGGCCCCCTGATTTCAGACTGTACTACAAAGCTACAGTAATCACTGCTATACTACAAAACTACAGTAGTCACAAAAATAGAAATATAGATCAATGTAACAGGATAGAAAGCTCAGAGATAAACCCATGCTTCTATGGTCACCTAATCTATGACAAAGAGGCAAGAATATATGATGGAGAAAAGACAGCCTCTTAAATAAGTGGTGCTGGGAAAATTGGACTGCTATAATTAAAGAATGAAATTAGAACACTCCCTAACATCATACACAAAAGTAAGCTCAAAATGGATTAAAGACCTAAATGTAAGGCCAGACACTCTAAAACCCTTAGAGGAAAACATAGGCAGAACAAGCTATGACATAAATTGCAGCAAGATCTTTTTTGATCCACCTCCTAAAGTAATGAAAATAAAAACAAAAATAAACAAATGAGACCTAATTAAACTTAAAATCTTTTGCAATGCAAAGAAAACCATAAACAAAATTAAAAGGTAATCCTCAGAATGAGAAAATATTTGCACTGGACAAGGGATTATTCTTCAAAGTACACAAACAACTCATGCAGCTCAATATAAAATAAAAAACAACAACAAACAACCCAATCAAAAAATGGGTGGAAGACCTAAATAGACATTTCTCCAAAGAAGACATACAGATGGCCATAATGCACATGAAAAGATGCTCAGCATCACTAATCGTTAGAGTAATGCAAATTGAAACTATAAGGAGGTATCACCTCACACCAGTTAGAATGGCCATCACTAAAAAGTCTACAAGCAATAAATGCTGGAGAGGGTGTGGAGAAAAGGGATTCCTCTTGTATTGTTGGTGGGAATATAAATTGATACAGCCACTGTGGAGAACAGTATGGAGGTTCCTTAAAAACCTAAAAAGAGAACTACAATATGACCCAGCAATCCCACTACTGATCATATACCCAAAGAATTCCATAATTCAAAAAGACACATGCACCCCAATGTTCATTGCAGCACTATTTGTAATAGCCATGACATGGAAGCAACCTAAATGTCCATCAGCAGAAGAACAGATAAAGATGTGGTACATATATACAATGGATTATTACTTAGTCATAAAATGGAATGAAATTGTGCCATTTACAGAGACGTGGATGGACCTAGAGACTGTCATACATAGTGAAGCAAGTCAGAAAGCAAAAAACAAATATCGTATATTAATGCATATATGTGGAATCTAGAAAAATGGCATAGATGATTTTACTTGAAAAGCAGAAATAGAGACATAGACGTAGACAACAAATGTATGGATACTAAGGGGGAAGGGGAGGTGGGATGAATTGGGAGATTGGGATTGACATATATACGCTACTATGTATAAAATAGATACCTAATGAGAACCTACTCAGTAGGAACTCTACTCAGTGCTCTGTGGTGACCTACATGGGAAGGAAATCCAAAAATGATGAGATATATGTATACATATAGCTGATTCCCTTTGCTGTACAGCAGAAACTGACTGTGTCAACAGCAGTGTAAAGCAAGTATATTCCAATAAAAAATAAATACAAAAAAAAGATAATTATGTACTATGATAGAGATGCTAATTATCTTTACAATGGCAATCATATTGCAATATATGAATGTATCAAACTTTATGAAATGATTCATTGGATGGGATCAGTATCATTATAGAGATGGCAGAAGAAACAGTCAATAATAATTATCTAATCTGCAGAACAGAGAGAAAAACATTTAAAAGTAAACTGGGGTTCAGAAGTGTATGGAATAAAATCTGAAGTTATAGCTTGAGTTCCAGAAGGGGAGAAAAAGGTACTGGTGCAGGATAAAATTTTGAAGAAATTATGTCCAAAATCTGCCTAAAGTTGGTGAAAGATAAAGATCTATATATTCACAGGTTCACACACATTAAATTGTATACTTTAAATATGCGCAGTATTTTGTATGTGAATTATATGTCAATAAAACTGTTCAAAAGACCTGCCAACATTAAGATTTACAGTTTCACACCTAAATTTCTTCACTGGTAGAAACAAGATATTAACATCATTGTTCACTAGAGAAATTCAACTAAAATCACAGTGAGGCACCACTATACAACTACGAGAATGGCGAAAGATTTTTTAAAAAGCAACAATACTATGTGCTGAGGAAAAGTAGGAGCAATTGGAACTCTCATACATTGCTGGTTGGAATGCAAATTGCTAGAGCCAACTGTTAGGGAAACTGTTGTTTCTTATAATATTAAAATATAACTCAGTAATTCTACTCTTATGCATATACCTAAGAGAAATGAAAACTTATATTTGCAAAATAACTGTACAGTGGATATTTATAGTAGTTTTATTTGTAATCACCAAAACTTGACAAAATCCAAATGCAATTTACCTGGTGATGATGGATAAACAAACTGGTAATTTCATAAAATGTGACACTACTCAGCAATAAAACATGCAAAATGTAGATTAATCTCAAATGAATTACGCTAAACAAAAGGAGTCATACACAAAAGACTACATATTGTATAATTCCATTTATATAACATTCTGGAAGAAGCAAAACTGTAGATATGGTTTTCTTGGGTTGGAGATGAGGAGAAGGCTGGACTACAAAGTTGCAAAACAAAATAATTTTTTCAAAGAACATTTACATCCCGATTGTGCAAGTGATTGCAAAGTTTCATAGTTCTACACGCCAAAAAAGTAAATTTTAATGTATCAAATTTTAAAAAAATAATAATTTAAAATATAAATTTAGGAAGGGACACCACAGCCAAGTCTTGTGGCCAACCTTAATACTTGCCTAAAAATATTCCTAGAAATATATTTGCTGAACAAATGTTGCACACATTTTAAGATCTTCATAAAAATGGTGTATTTTCCCAGACAATGAACCCACTGGATTATCTTCCATCAGGCAGCTGTCGTGGGGGTTAGAAGGTGGCCAGTATTCCACCCCAGGTTCTTGGGCAGACCTCATTTCAATTTAATGAGCTGTTATTTTGATTGATAGTGCTGTTTTCAACAGAAGCTGTTATGTCTATAAATGATCATGTAATGTAGACATTTACAATTTAGCATTTAAGAGGCCTAGATCTGAAGTCAGAAACTGCACACATTCAAATCTTAGCTCTACTAATGCCTTAGCTATGTGACCTTGAGTAATTTATTTAACTTCTTCAAGTCTGTTTCCTTACACATAAAATGAAAATCAATAACGCTTGTTTCAGAAGGTGTCAGTGTTTTTGTTCCATAGTAAATACTCAATAAATGGCAATAAAGATGTTATATTGTTGTTATTGTTGATGATGATGATGAAGATTTATAAGTTTAGAATTTGAAGATTCAACAGGAGCCTGTTTAGCAGATGCATAATATAGGAAGCTCTACTTGCTTGTTTCCTACACTGACCCCTTCTGGACAAACAGCCTTAGGCAGTTGTTTCTGTATAAAATTGTCATGCCATGTGATATGGGATGCTGATATCATGGCCACAAGTAATTGAATCAGAGATCTATGCAAAATCCAAAAAAAAAAATCTTAAAGAGGGTTTCTTGACCAATTGGGGATAATGAAATTCTTTCTTCCTGAGAAAACTGCACATTGATTATACTTTACCAAATATTTTAGGGAGGCTGTGGACCTCCTGAAGATACACTTGAGCCTCAATATCCCTCTGATCCAAATGCTGTATGACATACACTGACACAAAAACAAAAATATAGATCAATGGAACAGGGTAGAAAGTTCAGATATAAACCCACACACCTATGGTCACCTAATCTATGACAAAGTAGGCAAGAATATACAATGGAGAAAAGGCAGTCTCTTCATAAGTGGTGCTGGGAAAACTGGACAGCTACATGTAAAAGAATGAAATTAGAACACTCCCTAACACCATACACAAAAATAAACTCAAAATGGATTAAAGACCTAAATGTAAGAACAGATACTATAAAACTCTTAGAGAAAAACATAGGCAAAATGCTCTTTGATGTAAATCATAGCAAGATCTTTTTGATCCACCTCCTAGAATAATGAAAATAAAAACAAAACTGAACAAATGGGACCTAAATAACTTAAAAGCTTTTGTACAGTAAAGGAAACCATAAACAAAATGAAAAGACAATCCTCAGAATTGGAGAAAATATTTGCAAATGAAAGAACTGACAGGGGATTAATCTCCAAAATATACAAACAGCTCATGCAGGTCAATATCAAAAAAAAAACCTAATCAAAAAATGAGTGGAAGACTTAAATAGGCATTTCTCCAAAAAAGACATACAGATGGTTAAAAAGTGCATGAAAAGATGCTCGACGTCACTAATTATTAGACAAATGCAAACTAAAACTACAAGGAGGTATCACCTCACATGGGTCAGAGTGGCCATCATCAAAAAATCTACAAGCAATAAATGCTGGAGAGGGTGTGGAGGAAAGGGAACCCTCTTACACTCTTGGTGGGAATGTAACTTGGTAGAGCTACCATGGAGAACAGTATGGAGATTCCTTAAAAAACTAAAAATAGAGCTACTATATGATCCAGCAATCCCACTCCTGGACATATAACCAGAGAAAACCATAATTTGAAAAGATACATGCACCCCAATATTCATTGCAGCACTATTTACAATGCGAGGAGATGGAAGCAACCTAAATGTCCATCAATAGAGGAATGGATAAAGAAGTGGTACCCAGAGAGAACCATAATTCAAAAAGACTCATGTACCAAAATGTTCATTGCAGCTCTATTTACAATAGCCAGGAGATGGAAACAACCTAAGTGTCCATCATCGGATGAATGGATAAAAAAGATGTGGCACATATATACAGTGGAATATTACTCAGCCATAAAAAGAAACAAAATTGAGCTATTTGTAATGAGGTGGATAGACCTAGAGTCTGTCATACAGAGTGAAGTAAGTCAGAAAGAGAAAGACAAATACAGTATGCTAACACATATATATGGAATTTAAGAAAAAAATGTCATGAAGAGCCTAGGGGTAAGACGGGAATAAAGACACAGACCTACTAGAGAATGGACTTGAGGATATAGGGAGGGGGAAGGGTAAGCTGTGACAAAGTGAGAGAGAGGCATGGACATATATACACTATCAAACGTAAAATAGATAGCTAGTGGGAAGCAGTTGCATAGCACAGGAAGATCAGCTTGGTGCTTTGTGACCACCTGGAAGGGTGGGATAGGGAGGGTAGGAGGGAGGGAGATGCAAGAGGGAAGAGATATGGGAACAAATGTATATGTATAACTGATTCACTTTGTTATAAAGCAGAAACTAACACACCATTGTAAAGCAATTATACTCTAATAAAGATGTAAAAAAAAATAAAAAAAGAAGTGGTAGATGTATACAATGGAATATTACTCAGCCATAAAAAGGAATGAAATAATGCCATTTGCAGCAATATGGATGGACATACAGATTGTCATACTGAGTATAAAATAAGTCAGACAGAGAAAGACAAATACCATATGATATCACTTATATGTGGAATCTTTAAATTAAAAAAAGGTACAGACGAACTTATCTACAAAAGAGAAATAGAGTCATGGATGTAGAAAACAAACTTATGGTTACCGGGGGTAAAGGGAAAGGGAGGGATAAATTGGAAGTTTGGGATTGACATATACACACTACTATATATAAAATAGATAACTAATAAGGACCCACTGTATAGCACAGGGAACTCTACTTAATGTTCTATAATGGCCTATATGGGAAAAGAATCTTAAAAAGAGTGGGTATATGTATATATATAAGAGATTCACTTTGCTGTACACCTGAAACCAACACAACATTGTAAATCAACTATATTCCAATAAAAATAAAAAACAAACAAAAAATGCAGTTTGACGAACTCAGAAACCTATATGATAAATCCTATGTGATTCCTGATGACAAATCAAGCCAATCAGAGCCTCTTCCTTACTTTGGAAGTCTAAAGATGGAAGTCTAACAAAGAGAAGACCCTAAGGAGAAATGGTGATATTCTTTTGCAGGATCAGTTATCTGAGTCATTGGAACTGTGGTTATATTTTGAATGATGGTGTCAGTATTCTCATTCTCCCTGAGGTCACACATTTCTATCTCACCATGAACTCCATACCCCCCCCCAAGGCACCTCTACATAACAAGATCTGACCTAAGCCAATCCAGGTACTCATTTTTATTACAACTTAAAACTGCCTAATATATATAACATGAACAGAGAATAAGTACTATGAAAGGTATAAGCTTACCTTCCAAAATATTCTGTGGTCACCTGTGGTGATGGTCCCCATCCTCACCTAGAGTCAGCTACACTGTTCTCTCTTATATTAAACTCAAATCTATTTTATCAAGCTCCCACCCACAGATCCTGTACCTCTCCTAATTAAGTGATGTTATTAAAGTCATTAAAGTGATGTATTAGACTTACGTTTTCCATTTTGTTTGTCTAGAATTTATACATAGAATTCCAAAATGATCTTTTTTTGTGTGTATCTTTCTGATGAGGACATTAGCCATCATTTAAGCAAACAAAGCTTCCAAACCAGACAGAGATGATAAATGTGTTACAAGGCATCAGGACAGGCTCTCTATGCCCAGAGTCAAACTCCAGGTTTGGGATGTACTCAGGAAATCAAGGCATCTACTAGTGGGTGCCCAAGTAAGCCTTACATTTACTTGTCAGAATTTGGCATGTGCTTTATGCATGGTATCTTTGAAAGGAGTCTCAGTCTTCTGCACCCCTCTACCCTTCACTCTCTCCACTGCCAGAGACAACTCTCTAATAACTAAGTCACTTCATTTATCCTATATGGCCCACTTGATTCTTTATCTAAAATCATATGCTTCCAGAGTTCAAAAGTATTCTAGTTCCAATCTGTCATGTTACTGTTGGGCAACCTTAAGTCTAGAGAGGGGAAGGAATGTTTCCAAGGTCACACAGATAACGAATATATCTCTCACACAGAGGAAAATGCTTGTCTGTGGGATTCATAGCTCCCTTTTGGCTTTGCCTCTCAGGGTTCCAACTTAGACCAGGCAATAATGATCTCTAGATATAAGTTATTTTTCTTCCCCATCTGTGTTTACTCTCGCCCTTGTTCTCCTTGAAGTCTGTTTATTCTGTTACCCAGCTTCCTTCTCTGCCTCTTGGGCAGGCCACTGTGTTCCCTGATTTCATCTTTCTTTCCAGGCAGCCGTTCTTCATGCATTCCTCCCTCAGCTTTCTCTACTCTGGATCACTTCCAAGTCATTTCTCTCTCTGCGTGGGAGCAGCAGTCCAAGAGGAAAGGGGTGGTGGTTTACCCTGGTTTAGAGTAAACCTCTGGCAAAATATCTCTCACTAAGCATAGGGACATTCTTGCTGATGAGATCATAGGGACAATCAAGACTGTGTCCTGGGGCCTCTTCCTTTGACCTAAGTCTAAAATTATGCAAATGTCAGAGTATTCCATAAGTCCGTAAAGGTCTCATCATAGCATGGTTGTTAACTTACCACCTGCTTCAGGACAACCCTCCTCCTGTGGAAAGGCTCTCCCAGATCTCATCCCAGATCAAGTATTCAGTATACTCAGGGGAAGTTCTCATAAAACCAGTGGAAATTAAGTAGGATGAAGAGAAAGCCTCAGAGGCTGATTGTCTCCCAAGGTTCCCTTCAGTGAAGCAATTGCTGTCCAATGAATGAGAGAGCTAGGGTTTAGGTTTGGTTTATGTTATTACTAAAGGATAAGGGAACTCACATTTTCAGAGCACCTCCTACATACCAGATGCTGTGTCAGGCTTCTTCCTGTCTTCCTCCTTCTCCATCACCCTCCACAGACAATCTGTCAGTAAATCCTCTTATTCTATCTCCAAAATAATTTTATTCCAGCTTCCTCCCTCCATACATTCAGTTATGAATCTAGGCCAGTCCATTATCACCTCTAGTCTGGCCTAATGAAATAATCTTTTAGCCAATCTCCTTATAAGTGTTTTCATGCCCCTGTAATCCTTCTCCACACGTTAGTAAAGTGATCTTTTAAAAATGAACATTTGATTGTTTCTCTTCCCTGCTTCAATGGCTTCCAAGTGCACCTTGGCTAATGTTCCCAAATCCTTAACTGGACCACAAGGTCAAATTTAGCTTCTCAGCTTTATCTATATCTACTTGCATTCTCCCTGTTCCAATTCCAGCCACATTAGACCTCTCTCAATTCCGTGAACATACCATGCCCTCTTCTGTCTCACAGCTGTGAATGTGACATTATTTATCATCTGAATATTCTCTCATTGTTCTTTACCTGATTAACTCCTACTCATCCTTAAGAAACCAGTTAACATGTCATTCCTTAGGAACACCTTCCCTATACTTACTCCCTAGTCCCGTGATGCTCCCATTCCTACCCAGAAAAGATTTGATCCTTCTTATGGATGAGTATTTAGAAGTACAAGGTATTATGGGAGTGTAAGAGAATTCCTAACACTCATTATACTTATAATTATTTTTTTATTATTTATTTTCCATGATTTGCTCTAAAATCCAAGAGGGCAAAAGCAATGCCTTCCACATTCCATGTAGAATTGGTACAAATTCCTCTCTAAATGTTTGGTATAATGAAACCATTTGAACCTGAAGACTACTTTTTTTACATTCTTTTAAATTTTGGACTCAAATTCAGGAGGACTATTCAGCTTATCTCTTTCATATTGGATGAGTATTGGTAACTTGTGGATTATGAGAAATTGGCCCATTCATCTAAGTTGTTGAATTTATATGCATAGAGTTTTTCTCATATTTCCTTTTTTCACTTTAATGAAAGCAATATGTAGTTATATGCCCTGTTTCATTCTTGATATTCATAACTTGTGTCTTCTTTCTTTTTTCTTTGTCAGTTTCACTAGATGTTTGTCAAATTTATTGATCTTTTCAGAGAAGCACCTTTTTGTTTCGCTGATTTTCTCCATAGTTTTCCCATTTCTTACTGAATTGATTTCTTACATTTTTGGAGGTTAAGGATATATTTATTGCTTTGTGATGATGGTTTCATGGAGTATACATATCTCCAAATTTATCATGTTGTATATATTAAAAATGTCCAGTTTTTTAAATATCAATAATAGCTCAATAAAACTGTCTTAAAAATACAAGTGGCAGTAGGTCTAGGCTAGAGTTTGGGAGGTTTATTTATTTATTTATTTATCTGTTTGATAATTGTGTAAGTTTAGGTATACAATATTTTGATTTGATACATTCATATATTGCAGTATGATTACCTCTGTAGCATTAGTTAACACCTCTATTACATCACATAAGTATCTTCTTTTTTTGTGGTCACAACATTTAAGATGTAGTTTTTTAGCAACTTTGAAGTATACAATACAGTATTGTTGATTATAAACACTATGCTGTGCATTAGATCTTCAGAATTTATTCATCTTCTAAATGTAAGTTTGTAACATCTCTCACCCAATTGGCTCACTCTCCAGCCCTTGGTAAGCATTATTTTACTGTCTTTACAAGGTTTTGTTTTTTTTTTTAGTTTCCACATATAAGTGATATTACACAGTATTTGTCTTTCTCTGACTTACTTCACTTACATAATCCCCTCTAGTTCCAGAAATGTCATCACAATGGCAGGAATCCCTTCTTTCTCATAGATGAATAATATTTCATTGTATAAGTAAACACCACATCTTCTTTATCCATTCATCCATTGATGGAAACATGTTTCTTCCATATCTTGGCTATTGTGACTAATGGTGCAATAAGCATTTGAGTGCAGGTATACTTTTAATATCTGGTTTTTGTTCCTTTGGATATATACTAAGAATTGGGATTGCTGCATGATATGGTAGTTGTATTTTTATTTGAAGAACCTTCATACTGTTTTCTGTAGTGGCTGAACCAATTTACATTCCCACCAACAGTGCACAATTGTTTCCTTCTCTGCATATCCTTGCCAACACCTGTTATCTCTTTTTTCTTTATTATAACCATTTTGACAGGTGTGAGGTGATATCTCATTTTGGTTTTCATTTGAATTTCCTTGATAATTAGTGATGTTGAGCATCTTTTGGTGTACCTGTTGACCATTTGAATATATTCTTTGGAAAAATGTCTAATCAGTTTCTCTGTCCATTTTTAAATTGGATTGTTTGCTTTGTTGTTGTAGTTATGGAGTTGTATGAGTATTTTGCATGTACTTTTATATTGACCCCTCAACTAATATATGATTTAAAAATATTCTTGCCCATTCTGCAGGTTGCCTTTTCATTTTGGTGATTGTTTCTTTTATTGGCAGATGCTCTTGATGTAGTCCCACTTGTTGATTTTTGTTTTTGTTGATACTGCTTTTGCTGTCATGTCCAAAATGTCATTGCCAAGACCAATGTCAAGGAGCTTCTTCCCAATGTTTTCCTAAGTTTTTTGTAACACAGCTTATGGTTAAGTCCGTAATCCATTTCAAGTTACTTTTTGTGAATGGTATAAGATAAGGAATCAATTTCACGTTTTTGCATGTGATTATCCAGTTTTCCCAACACCATATATTGAGGAAACTATCCTTTCCCATTGAGTATTCTTGGCTCCCTTTTCAAATATTAGTTGACCTTATATTCGTGTGTGGAAGTTATTTCTGGGCTCTATATTCCACTCCATTCTACAAAATCTATTTTTATGCCTACCACACTGTTTTAATTACTAAGGCTTTGTAGTATAGTTTGAAATCAGGAATGTGATATTAATATTAGTTATTTTGAGCCATGAACAAGGGTATCTTTCAACATGTTTCTATTTTTGTTTCAATTTCTTTCATCAGTAGATTTTATTGTACAGATCTTTCCCTTCCTTGGCTAAATTTATTCCTAATATATTACTGTTTTTGATGCTATTGTGAATGATATAGTTTTCTTTGTTTTTTTCCAGATATTTTGTTGTTAGTGCGTAGAAATGCAACTGATTTCTGCATGTTAAATTTATATCCTGCAACTCTACTGAATTTGTTAATTAGTTCCAACAGTTTTTGTTGTTGTTGAGTCTTCAAGATTTTCTGTATATAAAATTGTATCATCTGCAAATAACAAAAATTTTACCTCTTCCTTTATGATTTGGATGTATTTTATTTCTTTATCTTGCCTCATTGCTCTGGCTAAGACTTCCAGTACTATGTTGAATAATGATTGTAATAGTAGGCTTCCTTGTCTTGTTCCTAATATCAGAGGACAGCTTTCAAATTTTCATCATGGATATAATGTTGGCTGTGAGTTTGGCACACATACCTTTATTATGTTGCAGTGTATTCCTAGAAGTAACAAATTGTTGAAGGTTTTTATCACAAAAAGTTGCTTCATTTTGTCAAATAATTTTTCTTTATCTGTTGAGGTGATCATATAATTTTTATTACTTAGTCCATTAGTGTGATGTATCACATTATTGATTTGCTTATTTTGGACCATAATTGCAACCCAGGGTTAAATCCCACTCATCATATTGTATGATTCTTTTAATGTGGTTTCTTAATTGAAGTATAGTTGATTGACAATATTATATTAGTTTCAGATGTACTGTGTAGTGATCCAGTATTTTTGCAGATTATACTCCATTATAGGTTATTACAAAGTAATGACTATAATTCCCTGTGCTATACAGTATATCCTTGTTGCTTATCTATTTTATACACAGTAGTCAGATCTGTTAATCCCATACCCCTGATTTGCTTCTCTCCCCTTCCCTCTCTGCTTTTGTAACCACAAATTTGTTTTCTATATCTGTGAGTCTGTTTCTGTGTTGTAATGTGTTGTTGAATTCATTTTGACAATAATTTTTTGAGAATTTTTGCATCTATATTCGCCAGGGACATTGGTCTAAAGTTTTCTTGTTGTGTCCTTTATAGGATACAATATTTTTAATTGCGTGCTTTTAGGATACTCCTTTCATCTTTGCATTTTGACAGTTTCATTATAATGTGTCTTGGAGAGGTTATTTAGTTTTTTGGGTTTTTATACGATTTAAAACAAATTTATTGAAGTATAGTTGATTTACAATGTTGTGTTAGTATCAAGTGTACAGCAAAGTGAATCTGTTATACAAATACAAATATATAAATTCCCCAATTTTAAGATTATTTTCCCATACAGGCCACTACAGGGTATTGAGTAGAGTTCCCTGTGCGATACAGTAGGTCCTTATTAGTTATCTGTTTTATATATAGTAGTGTGTATATTTCAATTCCAATCTTCCGAATTATCCATCCCCTCCCTTACATCCTGGTAACCACAAGTTTATTTTCAACATCTGTAACTCTATTTCTGTTTTGTAGATAAGTTCATTTGTACAATATTTTCTAGATTCCATATATAAGGAAAATCTTATTATATCTGTCTTTGTCTGACTTACTTCACTCAGTATGACAATATCTAAGTCCAGCCTTGTTGCTGCAAATGACATATTTTAGTTCTTTTTATGGCTAATATTCAATTGTATATATGTACCACAACTTATTTACCCATTCTTCTTTCAATAAACATTAGGTGGCTTCCATTTCCTGACTATTGTAAATAGTGCTGCAACGAACGTTTGGGGTGCATGTTGCTTTTTGAATTATGGTTTTCTCTGGGTATATGCCCAGGAGTGTGACTGCTGGATCACATGGTAGCTCTATATTTAATTTCTAAGGAAGTTATGTACTGTTCTCCATACTGACTATACCAATTTACATTCCCACCAACAGTGTAGGAGAGTTTCCATTTCTCCACACCCTCACCAGCATTTATTGCTTGTAGATTTTTTGATGACAGCCACTCTGACTGGGATGAGGTTTGATTTGCATTTCTCTAATAATTAGTGATATTAAGCATCTTTTTATGTTCTTTTTAACCATCTGAATGTCTTCTTTGGAGAAATGTCTGTTGAGATCTTCCACCCATTTTTTGAATGGATTGTTTATTTTTTGGATATTGAGCTGCATGAGCAGTTTATATATTTTGGAGATTAATCCCTTTTTGGTCGGTTCATTAGCAAATATTTTCTACCATTTTGAGGGTTGTCCTTTCATTTTCTTTATGGTGTCCTTTACATTGCAAAAGCTTTTAAGTTTAACTAGGTCCCATTCGTTTATTTTTCTTTCTATTTTCATTACCCTAGGAGGTGGATCGAAAAAGATCTTGCTGTGATTTATGTCATCGTGTGTTCTGCCTATATTTTCCTCTAAGAGTTTGATAGTATTCGGCCTTACATTTAGTTCCTTAATCTATTTTGAGTTTATTTTTGTGTATGATGTTAGGGAGTGTTCTAATTTCATTCTTTCACATGTAGCTGTCCAGTTTCCCCAACACCGCTAATTGAAGAGGTTGTCTTTTCTCCATTGTATATCCTTGCCCTCTTTGTCATAGATTAGTTGACCATACGTGTGTGGGTTTATCTCTGGGCTTTCTATCCTGTTCCATTGATCTATATTTCTGCTTTTGTGCAAGTACCATACTGTTTTGATGACTGTAGCTTGTAGTATAGTCTGAAGTCAGAGAGCCTGACTCTTCCAGCTCTGTTTTTCTTTCTCAGGATTGCTTTGGCTATTCCTGGTCTTCTGTGTTTCCATACAAATTGTAAACTTTTTTGTCCTAATTCTTTGAAAAATGCCATTGGTAATTTGAGAGGGATTGCATTGAATTTGTAGATTGCTTTAAGTAGTATAGTCATTTTCACAATATTGATTCTTCCAGTCCAAGAACGTGGTATATCTCTTCATCTCTTTGTGTCATCTTTCATTTTTAAAATCAGGATCTTATATTTTTCTGAGAACAGGACTTTTACCTCCTTAGGTTGGATTATTCCTAGGTATTTTATTCTTTTTGATGTACTGGTAAATTGGATTATTTCCTTGATTTCTATTTCTGATCTTTCATTGTTAATGTATAGGAATGCAAGAGATTTCTGTGTACTAATTTCATATCCTGCAACTTTGCCAAATTCATTGATGAGCTCTACTTTTTATCTGGTAGCATCTTGTCATGTTCCTGATCTTAGAGGAAATGTTTTCAGTATTTCACCATTAAGAATGATGTTTGCTGTGTGTCTCTCATATATGGCCTTTATTATGTTGAAGTAGGTTCTCTCTAAGCCCATTTTCTGGAGAGTTTTTATCATAAATGGGTCTTGAATTTTGTCAAAAGCTTTTTCTACATCTATGGAGATGATCATATGGTTTTTAGTTTTCAATTTGTTGATGTGGTGTATCAAACTAACTGATTTGCAGATATTGAAAAATCCTTGCGCCGCTGTGATAAATCCCACTTGTTCTTGGTGTACGATCCTTTTAATGTGTTGTTTGCTTAGGTTTGCTAATATTTTGTTGAGGATTTTCCCGTCTGTGTTCATCAGTGATATTGGCCTGTAGTTTTCTCAGTTTGTGATATCATTGTCTGGTTTTGGTATCAGGGTGATGTTGCCCTCATCAAATGAAATTGGGAGTGTTCCTTCCTCTGCAAATTTTTGGGAGAGTTTCAGAAGTGTAGGTGTTAACTCTTCTCTAAATGTGTGATAGAATTCTCCTGTGTAACCATCTGGTCCTTGACTTTTGTTTGTTGGAAGATTTTTCATCACAGTTTCAATTTCAGTACTTGTGATTTGTCTGTTCATATTTTCTATTTCTTCCTGGTTCAGTCTTGGAATGCTGTACCTTTCTAAGAATTTATCTTTTCTTCTAGGTTTTCCATTTTATTGGCATATAATTGCTTGTAATAATCTCATGATCCTTTGTATTTCCATGATGTCTGTTGTAACTTCTCCTTTTTCATTTCTAATTTTATTGACTTGTGTACTCTCCATTTTTTCTTAATGAGTCTGGTTATAGGTTTACCAATTTCTTAAAATAAATGTAGTATTTTACTAATAATTGAAGCTAATAAATTTTAAAATTTAGATAAAGTACTTCTCTGGAAAAATATTTTTCAAAATTGACTGGCTTTCTTTTTTTAACTTTTTATTTTATACTGGAGTATAGCCAATTAACAAAGTTATGAAAGTTTCAGTTGCACAGCAAAGGAACTCAGGCATACATATACATGTATCCATTCTTCCCCAAACTCCTCTCCCATCAAGGCTGCCACATAACATTGAGCAGACTTCCCTGTGCTATAGAGTCCTTGTTGGTTATTTTAAATAAAGCAATGTGTACATGATGATCCCAAACTCCTTAAGTATCCTTTCCCCCCATATTCTAATGTTTACCAAACTCCTTAAGTATCCTTTCCCCCCATGAACTAATGTTTACCAGGTAAACCCTGGTAAACATTAGTTCATTCTCTATGTCTGTGAATCTGTTTCTGTTTTGTAAATAAGTTCATTTGTATCATTTCTTTTTAGATTCTGCATATAAGGGATATCATATGATATTTCTCTTTCTTTGTCTGACTTACTTCATTCAGTTTGAGAATCTCTATGTCCTTCCATGTTGCTACAAATGGCATTATTTAATTCTTTTTAATGGCTGAGTAATATTCCAGTGTATATATGTACCATATCTTCTTTATCCATTCTTCTGTTGATGGACATTTAGTTTACTTCCATGTCCTGGCTATTGTAAATAGTGCTGCAAAGAACATTGGGGTGCGGGGATATTTTTGAATTATGGTTTTCTCTGGATATATGCCCAGGAGTGGGATTGAAGGATCATATGTTAGCTCTATTTTTAGATTTTTAAGGAACCTCCACATGGTTCTCCATAGTAGGTATACCAGTTTACATTCCCACCAAGAGTGTAGTAGGGTTCCCTTTTCTCCACATCCTCTCCAGCATTTATTGTTTGTGGAATTTTTGATGATAGCCATTTGACTGTTGTGAGGTGATATCTCATTGTAGTTTTAATTTGCACTTCTCTAATAATTAGCTATGTTGAACATCTTTTCATATGCCTCTTGTCCATTTGTATGTCTTCTTTGGAGAAATGTTTATTTAGGTCTTCTGCCCATTTTTTATTGAGGTGTTTGTTTTGATGATACTAAACCCCATGAGCTGTTAGTAAATTTTGGAGACTAATCCCTTGTCAGTCACATCATTTGCAGATATTTTCTCCCAATCTGTGGTTTGTCTTTGCAGTTTTTGTTTTGTTTTGTTTTGTTTCCTCTGCTGTGCAAAAGCTTTTGAGTTTAATTAAGGCCCATTTTTTAATTTTTCTTTTTATTTCCATTATTCTGGGAGATGGGTCAAAACAGTTATTGCTGTGATTTATGTCAGAGAGTTTTCTGCCTATGTTTTCCTCTAAGCATTTTATAGTGTCCAGTCTCACATTTAGGTCTTTAATCCATTTTGAGCTTATTTTTGTGTATAGTGTTAAAGAATGATATATTTTCATTTATTTTCATGTAGCTGTCCATTTTTCCCAGTGCCATTTATTGAAAAGACTGTCTTTCCACGATTTCTGTAGTCTTGCCTAATTGACCATCGGTACATAGGTTTATTTCTGGGCTTACTATCCTGTTCCATTGATCTATAATTTTTGCCATTACTATACTGTTTTGATGACTGTAGCTTTGTAGTATAGTCTGAAGATAGGGAGCCTGATTCCTCCAGCTCCATTTTTATTTCTCAAGATTGTTTTCACTATTCATAGTCCTTTGTGTCTCCATACAAATCTTAAGATTTTTTATTCTAGTTCTGTGAAAAATGCCATTGGTAATTTGATAGGGATTATATTGAATCTGTAAATTACCTGGGTAGTATAGTCATTTTGACATTATTGATTCTTCCTATCCATGAACATGGTATATCTTCCCATCTGTTTGTGTCTTTGTTGATTTCTTTCATCAGCGTCTTACCCTTTTGGGAGTACAAGTCTTTTGTCTCCTTAGGTGCGTCTATTCTTAAGTATTTCATTCTTTTTGATGTGATGGTAAATGAGATTGTTTTTCGAATTTCTCTTTCTTATCTTTGGTTGTTAGTGTATAGCAATGTAACAGATTTCTGTGTAACAATTTTGTAACCTGCAACTTTACCAAATTCACTGATAAGCTCTAGTCGTTTTCAGGTAGTGTCTTTAGGATCTTCTATGTATAGTATCATGTCATCTGAAAACCATGACAGTTTTACTTCTTTTCCAATTTTGATTCCTTTTATTTCTTTTTCTTCTCTGATTGCCATAGCTAGGACTTCCAAAACTATGTTATATAAAAGTGGCTAAAGTGGACATCCTTGTCTTATTCCTGATCTTAGAGGAAATGCTTTCAGCTTTTTACCAGTGAGTGTGATGTTAGCTGCAGGTTTGTCATATATGCCTTTTATTATGTTGAGGTATGTTCCCTTTATGCCCACTTTCTGGAGAGGTTTCTTTTATCATAAATGGGTTCTGAATTTTGTCAAAAGCTTTTTGTGCATCTATGGAGATGATCACATGGTTTTTATTATTCAGTTTGTTGATGTGGTGTATTACACTGATTGATTGCAGATATTGAAAAATCTTTACACCCCTAGGATAAATCCCCCTTGTTCATGGTGTATGATCCTTTTAATGTGTTGATGGATTAGGTTTGCTAGTATTTTGTTGAGGATCTTTGCATCTTTGTTCGTCAGTGATATTGGCATGTAATTTTCTTTTTTGTGATATCTTTGTCTGGTTTTGGTATCAGGGTGGTGGTGGCCTCATAGAATGAGTTTGGGAGTTTTCCTTCCTTTGTAATTTTTTGGAAAAGTTTCAGAAGGTAGTTGTTAGCTCTTCTCTAAATGTTTGATAGAATTTGCCTATGAAGCCATCTGGTCTTGGACTTTTATTGTTGGGAGATTTTTAATCACAGTTTCATTTTCAGTGCTTGTGATTGGTCTGTTCATATTTTCTATTTCTTCCTGGTTCAGTCTTGGAAGGCTGTACCTTTCTAACAATTTGTCTCTTTTTTCCAGGTTTTTCATTTTTTTGGCATATATTTGCTTGTAGTAGTGTCTTATAATCATTTGTACTTCTGTGGTGTCAGTTGTAACTTCTTATTCGTTTCTCATTTTATTGATTTGAGTCCTCTCCCTTTCTTTCTTGATAAGTCTGGCTATATGTTTATCAACTGTGTTTATCTTATTAGTGAACCAGCTTTTAGTTTCATTGATCTTTGCTATTGTTTTCTTTGTCTCTATTTCATTGCTCTGATCTTTATGATTTCTTTCCTTCTACTAACTTTAGGTTTTGCTTGTTCTTCTTTCTCTAGTTGATTTAGGTGTAATGTTAGGTTTTTTATTTGAGATTTTTCTTGTTTCCTGAGGTAAGACTGTATTGCTGCAATCTTTCCTCTTAGAACTGCTTTTGCTGCATCCCATAGCTTTTGGATCGTTTTGCTTTCATCTTCATTTGTCTCTAGGTATTTTTTTATTTCCTCTTTTGTTTCTTCAGTGATTTATTGGTCGTTTAGTAGCATATTGTTTAGACTCCACGTGTTTGATTTTTTATAGTTTTTTTCTTATAGTTTATTTCTAATCTCATAGTGTTGTGATCAGAAAAGATGCTTCATGTGATTTCAATTTTCTTAAATGTACTGAGGTTTGCCTTGGGGCCCAGCATGTGGTCAATCCTGGAGAATGTTCCGTGTTGACTTGAGAAGAATGAGTATTCTGCTGCTTTTGGATGGAATGTTCTATAAATATCAGTTAAGTCCTTATGGTCTAATGTGTCATTTAATTCCTCTGTTTCCTTATTGATTTTCTGTCTGGATGACTTGTTCATTGAAAGAAGTGGGGTGTTAAAGTCCCCCACTACTATTTTGTTACTGCCAATTTTTCACTTTATAGATTTTAGTATCTGTCTTATATATTCAGGTGCTCCTATGTTGGGTGCATATATATTTACAATTTTTATATCTTTGCCTTGGATTGATCCCTTGATCATTATATAGTGTCCTTCCTTGTCTCTGGTAAAAGAATGTATTTTAAAGTCTATTTTTTCTGATATGTGTATTGCTACTCTGATTTCCATTTGTGTGGAATACCTTCTTCCATCCCCTCACTTTCAGTTAGTATGTTTCTCTGGGTCTGATGTGGGTCTCTTGTAGACAGAATATGTACACTTTTCTCTCTCTCTTTTTTTGTATCCACTCAGCCAGTCTATGTCTTTTGGTTGGCACATTTAATCCATTTACATTTAATTATCTACATGTGTATTCCGATTGCCATTTTCTTAATTGTTTTTGGTTTGTTTTTGTAGGTCTTTTTATTTTTCCCCCTTCTCTTTTGTTCTCTTCTCCTGTGGTCTGATGACCATCTTTAGTGCTGTGTTTGGCTTCATTTTTCTTTTGTGTGTGTGTATCTATTGTAGTTTTGGGGTTTGCTGTTCCCATGAGGTTTTGAGATAACAGCCTATATATGTACAAGATTTTTAAAGTTTCTAGTGCCTTTCCCTCCTAAATGAGTCCCTTTAGCATTTGTTGCAAATCTGATCTGGTGGTGCTGAATTCTTTTAGCTTTTGTTTGCCTGTAAAGCTTTTGATTTCTCCATCAAATATGTATGCGAGCCTATCTGGGTAGATTATTCTTGGTTGTAGGTTATTCCTATCTTCACTTTCAATATATTGTGCCTTCTGGCTTGCAGAATTTCTGCTGAGAAAACAGCTGATAACCTGATGGAAGTTCCCTTTTATGTTATTTGTCATTTTTCTCTTATTGCTTTTAATATTTTTTCTTTGTATTTAATTTTTGTTAGTTTGATTACTATGTGTCTCAGCATGTTCCTCCTTGGTTTTCTCCTGCCTGGGACTCTTTGCGCTTCCTGGACTTGTTGACTGTTTCTTTTCCCATTTTAGGGAAGTTTTCAGCTATTATCTTTTCAAATACTTTCTCAGGTCCTTTCTCTCGTCTCCTCCTGGGATCCCTAAAATGTGAATGTTGCTGCATTTAACATTGTCCCAGAAGTCTCTTAGACTGTCTTCATTTCTTTAGATTCTTTTTTCTTTATTCTGTTCCACAGCAGTGATTTCCACCATTCTGTCTTCCAGGTCACTTATCCGTTCTTCTGCTTCAGTTATTCTGCTATTGATTCCTTCTAGTATATTTTCATTTCAGCTATTGTATTTTTCATCTCTGTTTGTTTGTTCTTCAGTTCTTGTAGGTCTTTTTAAGATATTTCTTGCCACCTTCTCAATCTTTCACTCC
This sequence comes from Grampus griseus, assembly GCF_964374135.1. Classification (NCBI taxonomy): domain Eukaryota; kingdom Metazoa; phylum Chordata; class Mammalia; order Artiodactyla; family Delphinidae; genus Grampus; species Grampus griseus. Next base: position 56,641,026 of record NC_138999.1, read on the forward strand.
ATTTTTTCTGACATCCTGGATCACCTTCACTATCATTATTCTGAATTCTTTTTCTGGAAGTTTGCCTATCTCCACTTCATTTAATTGTTTCTCTGTGGCTTTATCTTGTTCCTTCATCTGTGGCATAATCCTCTGCCTTTTCATTTTGTCTGACTTTCTGTGATTGTGGTTTTTGTCCTGCAGGCTGCAGGATTGTAGATCTTCTTGCTTCTGCTGTCTGCCCTCTGGTGGATGAGGCTATCTTTGCTGGATCTGGAGATCTGCCACCAAGTTCTTTCAAAAGAGGACCTGCCACCCAGAAACATTAAGTGACTCAGCAAAATCTCTTCAAGTATATTTTCAGTCCCTTTCTCTTTCTCTTCTCCTGGGATCTCTTTAATTTGAATGTTGCTGCATTGAATGTTGTCCCAGAATTCTCTGAGACTGTCCTCATTTTTTCATTCTTTTTTCTTTATTCTGCTCTGTGACAGTTATTTCCACCATTCTATCTCACTTATCCATTCTTCTGCCTCAGTTATTCCCCTCTTGATTCCTTCTACTGTATTTTTCATGGGAATTATTGTGTTGTTCATCACTGATTGTTTGTTCTTTAGTTCTTCCAGGTCCTTGTTAACCATTTCTTGTATCTTCTCAATCTATGCCTCCATTCTATTTATGAGATCCTAGATCAATTTTACTATCATTAATCTGAATTCTTTTTCAGGTAGATTGCCTATCTCCTCTTCGTTTATTTGGTCTTGTGGGTTTTCACCTTGCTGCTTTGTCTCCAACGTATTTCTCTGTCATCTCATTTTGCCTAACTTACTGTGTTTGTGGTCTCTTTTCACAGGCTGTAGGGTCAAAGTTCCTCTTGCTACTGATGTCTGCCCCCAATGAGTGAGGTTGGTCCAGGGGTCTATGTAGGCGTCCTGGTGGGAGGGACTGGTGACTGCCCTCTCATAGATGGAGCTGAGTCTCGTCCATCTTATAGGCAAGGCCACCTTGGGGGTGTGTTTTAGGGTGTCTGTGAGCTTAGTATGACTTTAGGCAGCCTGTAGGCTGATGGGTGGGGCTGTGTTCTTGTCTTGCTGTTTGTTTGCCCTGAGGAGTTCAGCCCTGGAACTTGCATTAGTTGGGTGGAGCCGGGTCTTGGGGCCAAGATGAGGACCTCTGGGTGAGCTCATGCCAGTTAATATTCCCTGGGTCTGGGTCTCTGTGCTCCCACCATGGGAGCTTGAGCTTGACCTTCATCTGCAGAACCATGACCTCACAATATGCACAGTGCAGGCAGAAGAAAAAAGGAAACAAGAAAATACAAAACAAACAGAAAAACAAAAACAGAGACAAGCAATAAAAATAAAAGAAACAAACAAAAGAAACAAAGAAAACAACCAAACACAAAATCATAACCAATAATAGAAACAAAACTAGCAAAAAACAAAAATCAAATTAAAATAATCAAAGAAAACAAAAAGCAAACAAAAACAACAAAACTAAAAAACCCCAAAACAAAACCCCAAAAATTCAAAATCAAAATAAAATTTCAAAAAAATAAAAAATATATTAAAAACTTTTAAAGAAAATAAAATAAAACAACAACACCTACAAAAAATGCCCCTGGAGCCTCCACTACCAGTATCCTTGCCCCCATGGTGAACTACAGCCAAATGCTGCCTCCCCAGGAGACCATTCAAAACCTCTAGGTAGGTCTCTGTACCTGATGTGGGCACTGTGGGGGTAGCTCAGACTCTGAAATGGCCAAACTCCCTCTTGTACACGCCCACAAGGTCTACATCTGTTAAGCTAACCCCATCTCAGTTGCAGGAGCACTCATTGTTCATTCAGATGTTCTGCAGGTGCTGCATTTACCAAGCCAATTGCGAGTGTTTAATCTGCAGCTTGTGCAGCTGCAAGGAGTGACTTCAGGTTTTCTTCATTAGTTGCACCGCTACTGGGGTTCAGCTTTGGTTTGGGCCCCACATCTCTGTGTGGGCTATCCTCAGGCGTCTACTCTCAGCCTAGGCGAGAGGGGGCAAAGGCAGCAACAGGGTGCACTCTGGCTCATCTCGGTGGGACAGGAAGGGCATGCACACTAACTTGACTGGGAGCCTCTCTCAGTGCCTGCAGAGGCAGGGGTTTGCAGGAGGTGGTTACCAACTGGAGCACACGTGCTCACTCATGCTGGAGGAGGATAAAGCAGTAACAACTGGGGCATGTGTGCTAGCTCTGGCAGGAGCCACCCCCAGTAACTGTGGAAGCAGGGGCTGGTTTGTGGGGAGAGAGGCTGTGATGGCAGCCCCACCCTTTGCACATCACTTAACAATGCTGCTTTGCTTCTATGGTGCTCTGGGCTTCTTCCAGGGGTATTCCCAGTTGTTGAGCTCCTCATTCCTGTCCCCTCAGGTTGTCTCCTCTCAAACTTAATAGGTTTTGAGGTAAAATTTTGTCTCCCCATCTCTGTGAGACTGTTGAAGCTCTAGTCCATCTTCTCAAATTCTTAGCTGTGCTTTCTGATGAACTTTTCAACCTCTCAAATTTGTGCCTGTTACAAAGTAGCCTTAAAAGGAAAAGAGGAGATATAAATGTCAGATTTATTCCTCTGTGTGTCAGACTTACTTCTTCTCTGTCTCTCCAGGATCTTATATGCTCAAGCTCTGGCTACTTTGGCAGTTCTCTAATTCCTTTAGGTTTATTTTTTCCATAGTCATGTTCTTTTAACACTTTCATTTGATTTCATCCAGAAAAGTTTAAATTTATATAATAAAACTGATATGTAGTACAGTTTTAAAATAATTTTGATAAGAACATGGCTCTTTCATTTAAAAATAATACAATTCTTATTTGTATAATTGTAAAACTTTTAAGATTAAAGGAATCTTGTTTGATTGAGTCACTTATTTTTCTTCCAATTCCTTGTTGTAAAGTATTTTTAATTGTTGTGATAAAAAACACATAATGCAAGACCTACCATCTTAACAAATTTTTAAGTGTACAGTACATTTTGTTAATATGCACATTTTTATAACACAGATCTCTAGATTTATTTTATCCTTCATCCTGTTAATGTTGTAGATCACATTACTTTGGTTTTTATATGCTAAATCATCCTTGTATCACAGGGATAAATCTCACTTGGCCATGGTATATGATCCATTAAGTGTGTTGTTGAATTTGGATTTTTTGAGTTTTGCTGGGGATTTTTGCACCAGATTTATAAGGAATGACCTATAGTTTTCTTTTTTCATAGTATCTTTGCTTGGCTTTATAGCAGGGTAATACTGACTTCATAAAACAGGTTTGGAAGTGTTCCCTCCTCTTTAACTTTTTGGAAGAGTTTGAGAAGGATTAGCTTTAATTTTTCTCTGTTAGAATTCACAGTGAAGCCATCTGGTCCTGGGCTTTGCACTATTGGGAAGTTTTGATTACTGATTCAATCTCCTAACTAGTTATATATCTGTTCAAGTTTTCTATTTCTTTATGATTCAATCTTGGTAGATTTATGTTTCTAGGAATTTGTCCACCTTTCTAGGTTATCCAATTTATTGATAGTAATCTCTTAAAATCCTTTTTATTTTTGTAGAATCAGCTGTAATTTAAAATCTCATCTTTCAAATTTGATTTTATTTATCTGAGTCTTCTTTTTTCTTGGTTTAACTTAAGATGTGTTCATTTTTTATTTTAAAAACACTCATTTTTTGTTGAATTTTCTATTGTTTTTCCACTCTCTATTTCATTTATTCCTGCTCTAATCTTTATAATATTCTTAATTCTGATTAGCTTGTTCTTCTTTTCCTATGATATGTAAAGTTAGATTGTTTATTTGAGATCTTTCTTCTTTTTTTATTGTAGGCATTTACTGCCATAAACTTCTTTTTTAATACTGCTTTTGCTGCATCTCATAAGTTTTGATATTCTACATTTTCATTTGTCTCAAGATATTTTCTTCTTTCTCATTTGATTTCTCCTTCAATGCACTGATTTTTGGAGAGTGTGTTGTTTAGTTTTCACATGTTTGCAAATTTTCCAGTTTTCCTTCCGATTTTCCAGTCTTCTTTCTTACTCACTTTCAATTTCATTCCATTTTGGTCATAAAGTATACTTGGTATGACATCAATCTTTGAAAATTTTAGGCCAGTTTTATAGCTTAATATACAATTTATCCTGATAAATATTCCATGTGCACTTGAGAAAAATGTGTATTCTGCTTGTTTTTTATTAGAATGTTATATATATATATATATATATATATATATATATATATATATATATATATATATATATATATAAAATCTGTTAGGTCTAGTTTGTTCATAATGTTGCTCAAAGTCCACTACTTCCTTATTTATCTTCTCTCTATAGTTTCTATACTTCCTTATTTATCTTCTCTCTATAGTTTCTATCACTTATTGAGAGTAGTGTATTGAAGTTTCCAAGTACTGTTGTAAAATTCTCTATTTCTTCCTTTAATTCTGTCCATACTTAGTTTTTTTGTTAAGTGTGTATGTTTATAATTGTTATATTTTCATGATGTATTGATCTTTTTATTGGCATATAATTTCTTTTTTGTCTCTTGTAACATTTTTTTACTTAAAGTCTATTTTGTCAGATATTATTATACCTACCTCTCCTTTAGTTACTATTTGCATAGAATATATTTTCCATCCTATCACCTTAAACTTCTCTGATTATTCAGATCTAAAGTGAGTTTCTTTAGACCACATATACTTGGGTCATGTTTTTCTAAATCCATTTTTCCAGAGTTTGCCTTTTAAATTGAGAGTTTAATCCATTTACAGTTTAACGTAATTATTAAGGGACTGATTTCTGCCATTTTGCTGTTTATTTTCTGTATGCCTCATATTTTTGGTTCTCCAGTTTCCCCATTACTGCTTTCTTTTGTAATTTCGTTGGTTTTTCATAGCATATCATTTCAATTCCTTTCTGAAATCTTTTTCTATATATTTCTTAGTTACTTTTGTGGTTACTCCAGTGATTAGAATTAACATCTTAAATTTATAACAATGTAGTTTTATTAGTACACAAAATCTCTGCTACTTTCAGCTCTATCCCTCCTTTTTTGTGGTGTTATTATCATCACAAATTACATCTTTATGATTGTGTGCCAACTAACATATTTATAATTATTGTTTTATGTACCTTCTTTTAAATAATATAGAAAAAAGAGGAGTTTAAAATAAAAAAAATACACTAATGCTTGGTGTTCTGCATTTCTTTGTATGGCATTCTTTCATTTTAGCCAGAAAGACTACCTTTAGCATGTTTCATAATGCATTCTTACTAGTGATAAATTCCCTCAGCTTTTGCTTATCAGGATTATCTAAATTTCTCCTTCATTTTTGAAGGACAGTTTTGCAAGATGTAGTATTCTTGACTTACAGACTTTTCATTCAGTCCTTGAAATATTTCGTGTGTTTGTCCTCTAGCCTCCATTGTTTATAATAAAAAAAACAGCTGTTAATCTTACTGAGGACCATTTGTACATGATGAGTCAACTTTTTCTTGCTGCTTTCAAGATTTTCTCTTCGTCATTGGCCTTCAACTATTTGATTATAATGTGTCTAAGAGTGAATTTCTTTGAATTTATCCTGCATGGAGATGATTGAGCTTCTTAGAAGTGTAGATTAATGTTTTTAATCAAATTTGGGAGGTTCAGTTTGGGCATCACTATTTCTCCAAATATTGTTTCTTCCCCTTTCTCTATCTCTTTTGGAATTTCCATCCTGTATATGTTGGTACACTTGATGGTGTCTCACAGGTCCCTCAGGCTCTGTTCTTTATGCTTAATTAGTTTTTCTTTCTGCTCCTCAGACTAGATAATTTCAATTGAGTTAAATTCAAGTTTATTGATTCTATCTTTTGTTTGCTGTTTAACCATTCTAGTAAAATATTTATTTCAGCTATTTTACTTTTAGCTCCAGAATATCTATTTGCTTCCTTTTTATAATTTATATGTCTTTTTTTATATTATCTATTTGGTGAGACATGAGAAATCATTCACCTGGTTTCCTTTATTTTATTTGTACATGGTTTTCTGTAGCTCTTTGGGCCTACTTAATATAATTGATTTAAAGTCTATTTATTAAGTGGTATGTCTGGGCCTCCTCAGGGATAATTTCTATTAATTTCTTTTTTCTGTTAATGAACTGCACTTTCTTATTTCTTTGCAGGCCTCCTAAGTTTCTGTTTGAAACTGGACATTTTGAATATCATGATGTGGAAAAACATGGTGTCCTCCCCCTTCCCAGGGTTTGTTGTTGTTGTTTGTTGTAGATTGTAGTTGTTTGTTTAGTGACTTTTCTCCTTTTTTCCTACTATATTCATTCTCTTCTGTGATCACTAGGTTACTTTTCTATTAGCTTAGTAGTCAGCAAGTGAATTGACAAAGATTTTCTTAAAGGACTGAAGTAAAATAAAACCTCCCGTGTTTTGTGGCTGGGCTCTACATGTGCTTTAAGGCATGGGTTGCCTCAAAATTCAGCTGGGCTGTTTGCAACACTGCTTTCACCTTCATTTCCCTTTTGTGCAGAGCCTGGAGGTCATTCAGAGATTAAAAAAAAACAAAAACAAAATCAAAACAAAAAATTTAGGGCTTTCTTAGGTATTTTTTTGAGTGTATGCCCTGGCCTGGACATGCATGTGGACTTCTAGATGCTCAGGGATATGTGGAAGCTTCCAAAGCCCTTATTCCCCATAGCATCTCACTCCCCGTATTTCCTCTCAGGCTTCTAGTGTGTCTACTCTTTGCCCCAGTTGGTATCCTTTGTCCCAAGCAGCAATGGCTGATTCATTTGTCTAAATATTTTTGACAAACACCTTTTGTGTTTATCACCCCAAGAGACTTCAAGTCAGGTGAAATAAAGGTAAGCCCTTTGCATTAGTCTTTCAGGGAGCCACTAAACACATCAAAACAAGGAACTACAGTTCTTTGAGAATAAGCTTGGCTTTGCTCCCTCTGGTACCATGAAGCAACATCAGAAATGCAGGATTCCATCTTCAAGCTGCCACCAAACCAGGGAGGGAGTGATATAGAAAGTGTAAAGTAAAATATCACAAAGAATTCCTACTAGGTTTCAGCCAATAAGCTGATTATCACAGTTTTTCCAGTGTTTCTGTGGAAGGACAAGCTCTGAGTTTCCCAGTTCTTGCCATTTTTGCTGACATCACTTCTCCGAATTAGCTTGTAATAAGAAAAAACTTTTCTTTCCAGTTAGAACAAAAAGAAAATTTAAAAAATGGGATAGCCTTATAGAGTACAAGTAAAGGAATTTTTCTCGAGTAGTCAAGCTCTATCAGAAAGAAGAAAGGTAGGGAGGACACTGGTGGTAGAAAGAAAGAGGCTTCCTAGTTCATTGTGATAGCTTAATAGATAATCTAACAACATATTATGCACAGTTATGGAAATCTACACTTGTCTCCAGCGTCTCCTTCTTCCTTTTAATTTTCTCCTGTTTTGAATTTAGAAATGTTTTTTCCCTAATTACAACATAATCCAGTGTATTGTATAAACTCTCTTTCTTTCACCACTACCACCCCCTTCATTGATGATACTTTTCTGAGGCTAGGTGGATTCTGGGAGAGAGAGATGAGGCTCAGTGCTAAAACATGACAATTCTAGAATGTCAAAGCAGCCAAAATTATTATCTAGGTTACTGATTTTCTAATTTTTAAAGAAGAAATTTTTTTAATAAAGTCTCACAAAGAATATAAACACACAGACATAAATAAACATATTTATTCCAGGTGTTCCCTGAAGTACTTCACAGAACTATAGGATCTTAGGAGTACATTTTCAAATCTACTGGTCCAGGCCAGCGATCCCATTTTATTGTTAAGGTAACTGGGACTCTAGGAGATGAAGTTCTTGACCAGCCAAAGTTCCTCAGAGATTCAATGGCAGAGTCAAACCCAGGTCACAATCCTTTCTAACACCTTTCTTCTTTCTCTGCCTCTATCCCTAAGCTATAATTCAGTCCCCATCCATTTCCAAGAATATTCAGTGCTAGAATGTAAATGTTCTCATTTCCACTACAACCATTGAATTGCATAATGGCAAAGTGACAAATGCAGCTTGTTAAAGGCCAACTGATGTTAAGGAATAATCGAATGAAGTGAATATGCTCAGAGAAAAAGGATAGAGTCATGGAGCCCCCGTGGGGTCTTTCAAAGGTTCTAGAGTAATTATATAAACAGCTTGGGCAGTAGAACTCTCACCAGCACACTAACTAGGGTCCTGTATTCAAGCATTACCTTTATAATGAGTGTTATACTATAAGTTGCCTCAAAAATAGACAATGGTTCAGCAGTGTAAAATGCCCTGTTGGCTGCCGCCACCAAAAAGCCTGTGTGCAAGCACAGGTCACAACCCACACCCTCCTTCGTGGGAGCATGAGCAGCCCACCACTGCCAGGGTCCTGGGATCCAGGGACAAATTCCCCGGGAGAACGCACAGCACACCCCAGGCTGGTGCAATGTCCCGACGGCCCCTGGCACTGCAGGTTCGCCCGCCTTTGCACACATCCCTCCCCTCAGCCTGAGTGAGTTAGAACCCCTGAGTCAGCTGCTTCTTTAACCCCGTCCTGTCTGAGCGAAGAACAGATGCCCTCCAGAGACTTACACGCAGAGGCAGGGCCAAAGCTGAGCCAATCCAAAGCTGAGACCCGGGAGCTGTGCGAACAAAGAAGAGAAAGGGAAAACTCTACCAGAAGCCTCAGAAGCAGCCAATTAAACCTCCACAATCAACTTGATGTACCCTGCATCTGTGGAATACCTGAATAGACAACGAATGATCCCAAATTGAGGAGGTGGATTTTCAGAGCAAGATTTATTATTTTTTCCGCTTTTCCTATTTTTGTGAGTGTGTATGTGTATGCTTCTGTGTGAGATTTTGTCTGTATAGCTTTGTTTTCACGATTTGTCCTAGGGTTCTATCCGTCCATTTATTTCTTTATAAAAATTTTTTTTCTTAATAATTATTTTTTATTTTAATAACTTTATTTTATCATACTTTATTTTATCTTCTTTCTTTCTACTTTTTCTCCAGTTTATTCTGAGCCATGTGGATGAAGGGCTCTTAGCGCTCCACCCAGGAGTCAGTGCTCTGCCCCTGAGGTGGGAGAGCCAAATTCAAGACACTGGTCCACAAGACACCTCCCAGCTCCACGTAATATCAAATGGCAAAAATCTCCCAGAGATCTCTATCACAACACAAACACCCAGCTTCACTCAATGACCAGCAAGCTACAGTGCTAGACACCCTATGCCAAACAACTAGAAAGACAGGAACACAACCCCACCCATTAGCAGAAAAACTGACTAAAATCATAAGTCCACAGACACCCCACAAGTCCACCAGACGTGGACTTGTCCACCAGAAAAACAAGATCCAGCCTCATCCACCAGAACACAGGCACTAGTCCCCTCCACCAGGACGCTTATACAACCCACTGAACCAACTTTAACCATTGGGGACAGACACCAAAAACAAGAGGAACTATGAACCTGCAGCCTGCAAAAAGGAGACCCAAAACACAGTAAGATAAGCAAAATGAGAAGACAGAACAACACAGAGGAGATGAAGGAGCAAGATAAAAACTCACCAAACCTGACAAATGAAGAAGAAATAGGCAGTCTACCTGAAAAAGAATTCAGAATAATGATACTAAAGATGATACAAGATCTTGGAAATAGAATAGAGAAAATGCAAGAAACATTAAACAAAGACCTAGAAGAAATAAAGATGAAACAAGCAATGATGAACAACAAAATAAATGAAATTAAAAATACTCTAGATGGGATCAGTAGCAGAATAACTGAGGCAGAAGAACGGATAAGTGACCTGGAATATAAAAGAGTGGAAATAACTACTGCAGAGCAGAATAAAGAAAGAAGAATGAAAAGAACTGAGGACAGCCTCAGAGACCTCTGGAACAACATTAAATGCACCAACAATCGAATTATAGGGGTTCCAGAAGAAGAAGAGGAAAACAAAGGGTCTGAGAAAATATTTGAAGAGATTATAGTTGAAAATTTCCCTAATATGGAAAAGGAAATAGTTAAGCAATTCCAGAAAGCACAGAGAGTCGCATCCAGGATAAATCCAAGGAGAAACAAGCTAAGACACATATTAATCAAACTGTCAAAAACTAAATACAAAGAAAACATATTAAAAGCAGCAAGGGAAAAACAACAAATAACACACAAGGGAATCCCCATTACATTAACAGCTGACCTTTCAGCAGAAACTCTGCAAGACAGAAGGGAGTGGCAGGACATATTTAAAGTGATGAAGGAGAAAAACCTGCAACCGAGATTACTCTACCCAGCAAGGATATAATTCATATTTCATGGAGAAAATAAAACCTTTACAAACAAACAAAAGCTGAGAAAGTTCAGCACTACCAAACCAGCTTTACAACAAATGCTAAAGAAACTTCTCTAGGCAAGAAACACAAGAGAAGGAAAAGACCTACAGTAACGAACACAACACACTTTAGAAAATGGGAATAGGAACATACATATCAATAATTACCTTAAATATAAATGGACTAAATGCTCCACCAAAAGACACAGATTGGCTGAATGGATACAAAAAACAAGACCCATATATATGCTATCTACAAGAGGCCCACTTCAGACCTAGAGACACAGACAGAATGAAAGTAAGGGATGGATAAAGATATTCCATGCAAATGGAAATCAAAAGAAAGCTGGAGTAGCAATTCTCATATCAGACTAAATAGACTTTAAAATAAAGACTATTAGAAGAGACAAAGAAGGACACTACATAATGATCAAGGGATCAATCCAAGAAGAAGATATAACAATTGTAAATATTTATGCACCCAACATAGGAGCACCTCAATACATAAAGCAATACTAAAAGCCATAAAAGGGGAAATCGACAGTAACACATTCATAGTAGGGGACTTTAACACCCCACTTTCACCAATGGACAGAACATCCAAAATGAAAATAAATAAGGAAACACAGGCTTTAAATGATACATTAACCAAGATGGACTTAATTGATATTTATAGGACATTCCATCCAAAAACAACAGAATACACATTTTTCTCAAGTGCTCATGGAACATTCTCAAGGATAGATCATATCTTGGTTCACAAATCAAGCCTTGGTAAATTTAAGAAAATTGAAATTGTATCAAGTATCTTTTCTGACCACAATAATATGAGACTAGATATCAATTACAGGAAAAGATCTGTAAAAAATACAAACACATGGAGGCAAAACAATACAGTACTTAATAATGAAGTGATCACTGAAGAACTCAAAGAGGAAATCACAAAATACCTAGAAACAAATGATAATGGAGACACGATGACCCAAAACGTATGGGATGCAGCAAAAGCAGTTCTAAGAGGGAAGTTTATAGCAATACAAGCCCACCTTCAGAAACAGAAACATCTCGAATAAACAACCTAACGTTGCACCTAAAGCAATTAGAGAAAGAAGAACAAAAAACTCCCAAAGTTAGCAGAAGGAAAGAAATCATAAAAATCAGATCAGAAATAAATGAAAAAGAAATGAAGGAAATGATAACAAAGATCAATAAAACTAAAAGCTGGTTCTTTGATAAGATAAACAAAATAGATAAACCATTAGCCAGACTCATCAAGGAAAAAGGGAGAAGACTCAAATCAATAGAATTAGAAATGAAAAAGGAGAAATAACAACTGACACTGCAGAAACACAAAACATCATGAGAGATTACTACAAGCAACTCTATGCCAAAAAAATGGACAACCTGGAAGAAATGGACAAATTCTTAGAAATGCACAACCTGCCAAGACTGAATCAGGAAGATATAGAAAATATGAACAGACCAATCACAAGCACTGAAATTGAAAATGTCATTAAAAATTTTCCAACCAACAAAAGCCCAGGACCAGATGTATTCACAGGCGAATTCTTTCAAACATTTAGAGAAGAGCTAACACATATCCTTCTCAAACTCTTCCAAAATATAGCAGAGGGAGGAACACTCGCAAATTCCTTCTACAAGGCCACGATCACCTTGATACCAAAACCAGAAAAAGATGTCACAAAGAAAGAAAACTACAGCCTAATATCACTGATGAACATAGATGCAAAAATCCTCAAGAAAATACTAGCAAACAGAATCCAAGAGCACATTAAAAGGATCATATACCATGATCAAGTGGGGTTTATTCCAGGAATGCAAGAATTCTTCAATATACACAAATCAATCAATGTGATAAACCATATTAACAAATTGAAGGAGAAACACCATATGATCATCTCAATAGATGCAGAGAAAGCTTTCGACAAATTTCAACACCCATTTATAATAAAAACCCTGCAGAATGTAGGCATAGAGGGAACTTTCCTCAACATAATAGAGGCCATATATGACAAACCCACAGCCAACATCATCCTCAATGGTGAAAAACTGAAAGCATTTCCACTAAGATCAGGAACAAGACAAGGTTGCCCACACTCACCACTCTTATTCAACATAGTTTTGGAAGTTTTAGCCACAGCAATCAGAGAAGGAAAGGAAATAAAAGGAATCCAAATCAGAAAAGAAAAAGTAAAGCTGTCACTGTTTGCAGATGACATGATACTATACATAGAGATTCCTAAAGATGTTACCAGAAAACTACGACAGCTAATCAATGAATTTGGTAAAGTTGCAGGATACAAAATTAATGCACAGAAATCTCTGGCATTCCTATACACTAATGATGAAAAATCTGAAAGTGAAATCAAGAAAACACTCCCATTTACCATTGCAACAAAAAGAACAAAATATCTAGGAATAAACCTACCTAAGGAGACAAAAGACCTGTATGCAGAAAATTGTAAGACACTGATGAAAGAAATTAAAGATGATACAAATAGATGGAGAGATATACCATGTTCTTGGATTGGAAGAATCAATATTGTGAAAATGGCTCTACTACCTAAAGCAATCTACAGATTCAATGCAATCCCTATCAAACTACCACTGGCATTTTTCACAGAAATAGAACAAAAATTTTCACAATTTGTATGTAAACACAAAAGACCACGAATAGCTAAAGCAATCTTGAGATCGAAAACCGGAGCTGGAGGAATCAGGCTCCCTGACTTCACATTATACTACAAAGCTACAGTAATCAAAACAGTATGGTAGTGGCACAAAAACAGAAAGATAGATCAATGGAACAGGATAGAAAGCCCAGAGATAAACCCACGCACATATGGTCACCTTATTTTTGATAAAGGAGGCAGGAATGTACAGTGGAGAAAGGACAGCCTCTTCAATAAGTGGTGCTGGGGAAACTGGATAGGTACATGTAAATGTATGAGATTACATCACTCCCTAACACCATACACAAAAATAAGCTCAAAATGGATTAAAGACCTAAATGTAAGGCCAGAAACTTTCAAACTCTTAGAGGAAAACATAGGCAGAACACTCTATGACATAAATCACAGCAAGATCCTTTTCGACCCACCTCCTAGATAAATGGAAATAAAAACAAAAATAAACAAATGAGACCTAATGAAACTTCAAAGCTTTTGCACAGCAAAGGAAACCATAAACAGGCCCAAAAGGCAACCCTCACAATGGGAGAAAATATTTGCATATGAGGCAATTGACAAAGGATTAATCTCCAAAATTTATAAGCAGCTCATGCAACTTAATAAAAAATAAAACAAACAACCCAATTCAAAAATGCGCAGAAGACCTAAATAGACATTTCTCCAAAGAAGATATACAGACTGCCAGCAAACATGTGAAAGAACGATCAACATCATTAATCATTAGAGAAATGCAAATCAAAACTACAATGAGATATCATCTCACACCAGTCAGAATGGCCATCATCAAAAATTCTAGAAACAGTAAATGCTGGAGAGCATGTGGAGAAAAGGGAACACTCTTGCACTGCTGGTGGGAATGTGAATTGGTACAGGCACTATGGAGAACAGTATGGAGGTTCCTTAAAAAACTACAAATAGAACTACCATATGACCCAGCAATCCCACTACTGGGCATATACCCTGAGAAAACCATAATTGAAAAAGAGTAATGTACCAAAATGTTCATTGCAGCTCTATTTACAATAGTCTGGAGATGGAAACAACCTATGTGCCTGTCATCGGATGAATGGATAAAAAAGAAGTGGCACATATATACAATGGCATATTACTCAGCCATAAAAAGAAACGAAATTGAGCTATTTGTAAGGAGGTGGATAGACCTGGACTCTGTCATACAGAGTGAAGTAAGTCAGAAAGAGTAAGACAAATACTGTATGCTAACACATATATATGGAATTTAAGGGGAAAAAATGTCATGAAGAACCTAGGGGTAAGATAGGAATAAAGACACAGACCTACTAGAGAATGGACTTGAGGATTTGGGGAGGGGGAAGGGTGAGCTGTGACAAAGCGAGAGAGAGGCATGGACATATATACACTACCAACCATAAGGGAGATAGCTAGTGGGAAGCAGCCGCATAGCACAGGGAGATCAGCTCGGTGCTTTGTGACCGCCTGGAAGTGTGGTATAGGGAGGGTGGGAGGGAGGGAGACACAATAGAGAAGAAATATGGGAACATATGTATATGTATAACTGATTCACTTTGTTATAAAGCGGCAAGTAACACACCATTGTAAAGCAATTATACCACAATAAATATGTTTAAAAAAATTTATAGAGACTGTTTTATGAACCAGTAGTATATGGTCTCTCTTGGTGAATGCACAATGAGCACTTGAAAGAATATGTTGTCAGAAGATTTTGCATAGTCTATTATATAAATATAAGTGTCAAGGTGTTTGATAGTGTTGTTCAGAACCTCTATGTCTTTACTGATTTTTTGTTTCTTTTTACTATAAATTTCTGAGAAAAGGGTGGTCAAACCTCTTACTACAATGGTTTGATTGCCTATTTGTCCAATTGTCCAATTGTCTGTCAGTTTTTGCTTTATGTACTTTGAGCCTTTCTTATTCATCCTATTCATGTGTATGATAGTTATTTATTCCTGATGAATAGACCCTTTTATCTTTTTGAAATAGCTATCTTTTAGGGTAAAATTTCTTATTCTGAAGTCTATTTTACCGATACTAATATAGCAATTTCAGCCTTCATATGCTTATTATTTGCCTGGTATAACCATTTGCATCCATTTACTTTCAACATTTTTGTGTCTTTACATTTATAGTGTGCCTCTTGTAGTTTGGTTTGCTTTTTTTAATGCATTTTGAAAATCGTTGTCTTTCAGTTGGAGCACTTAGCCTATCAACATGTAATGCAATTATTGAAATTGTAGGGTTTAAATATATTCTTTTATTCTTATTTTTTCTGATTTGTCTCTTCTAGTTTTTGTCCTATTTCCTTTTCCTGTCTTTTTCTTTTTTTGATTTATGAATTTTTTAATGTAAATATCTTTTAGAGAGTCATTTTATTTTCTCTATTGGCCTTTTAGCTATTCTTATTTGTATTTTTTAGTGGTTGTCCTAAGGACTGTGATATGCATAACAAACTTTTCACCATGTATTTGGAGTTAATATTTTTCCACCTCACAGAAAATATAAAACTTGCAACCATATACATACATCACCACAGCTATCCTCAATCTTTTATACCATATTTAATACATATAAATATGTATATTAATCTACATAAGTTGTACACTTCAGAGAATCTTACACATACATATACAGTAAGGTGTGTTTTAAAGAAATTAAGATATTTTTAAAAATTAAGAGAAAAAATAGTATTTGATATTCACCTATTTATACTTGTGATACTTTTCATTTAGTCTGGAAGATCTGGGTTTCCCTCGAGCATGATTTTTCTACAGCCTAAAGAATCCTATATAGCTTTTATGTAGTCTAGCAATTAATTATTTCAGAATTCCTTTATCTGAGAATATCTTAATTTTACCTCCATTTTGAAGGTTATTTTTACTGGATATAGAACTGACAGCTTTTCTTTCAGCACTTTAATGATACTGCTCTACTCTCTTCTGGTCTTCATGAATTCTGATGGAAGTATATCAAGATTTGAATTGTTACCCCACATATAAGGTGTCATTTTCAACTGGCTACTTTCACAATTTCTTTGTATCTTTCATTTCTTGAAGTTTGACTCGTATGTATTTAAACACGTTTTCTTCATTTATATCTTCTCTGGGGTCTGGTGTGGTGAATGAATCTAAAACTTGATTTCCTTTGCCAAACTTCATAACTTCTCAGCCATTTTTTCTTCAAATAACATTTTCTGTCCCATTTTCTCATTCTTATCTTTCTAGTACTCTCATTCCCATCTGTTAAAATTTAGTGCTCTTCCACAGGTCACTGAGAATCTCTTCATTTTATAATTTGTTTTTTTTTTCTTATTTTTCAGATTGGAATGTTCCTATTGATATGTCTGCAAGTTCACTCAGTTCTTCTTCTTTTTTTTTTTTTTAACATCTTTAGTGGAGTATAATTGCTTTACAATGGTGTGTTAGTTTCTGCTTTATAACAAACTGAATCAGCTATATATATACATATGTTCCCATAACTCTTCCCTCTTGCGTCTCCCTCCCTTCCACCCTCCCTATCCCACCCCTCTAGGTGGTCACAAAGCACCGAGCTGATCTCCCTGTGCTATGCGGCTGCTTCCGACTAGCTATCTATTTTACGTTTGGTAGTGGATATATGTCAATGCCACTCTCTCACTTTGTCACAGCTTACCCTTCCCCTACCCCATATCCTCAAGTCCACTCTCTAGTAGGTCTGTGTCTTTATTCCTGTCTTACATCTAGGTTCTTCATGACATTTGTTTTTCCTAGATTCCATATATATGTGTTAGCATACGGTGTTTGTCTTTCTCTTTCTGACTTACTTCACTCTGTATGACAGACTCAAGGTCCATCTACCTCATTACGAATAGCTCAATTTCGTTTCTTTTTATGACTAATATTCCATTGTATATATGTGCTACATCTTCTTTATCCATTCATCCGATGATGGACACTTACATTGTTTCTATCTCCTGGCGATTGTAAATAGAGCTACAATAAACATTTTGATACATGACTCTTTTTGAACTATGGTATTCTCAGGGTATATGCCCAGTAGTGAGATTGCTGGGTCATATGGTAGTTCTATTTGTAGATTTTTAAGAAACCTCCATACTGTTCTCCATAGTGGCTGTACCAATTCACATTCCCACCAGCAGTGCAAAAGTGTTCTCTTTTCTCCACACCCTCTCCAGCATTTACTGTTTCTAGATTTTTTGATGATGACCATTCTGACCGGTGTGAGATGATATCTCATGGTAGTTTTGATTTGCATTTCTCTAATGATTAATGATGTTGAGCATTCTTCCATGTGTTTGTTGGCAGTCTGTATGTCTTCTTTGGAGAAATGTCTATTTAGGTCTTCTGCCCATTTTTGGATTGGGTTGTTTGTTTTTTTGTTATTGACCTGCATGAGCTGCTTGTAAATTTTGGAGATTAATCCTTTGTCAGTTGCTTCATTTGCAAATAATTTATCCCATTCTGAGGGTTGTCTTTTGGGATTGTTTGTGGTTTCCTTTGCTCTGCAAAAGCTTTGAAGTTTCATTAGGTCCCATTTGTTTATTTTTATTTCCATTTCTCTAGGAGGTGGGTCAAAAGGGATCTTGCTGTGATTTACATCATAGAGTGTTCTGCCTATGTTTTCCTCTAAGAATTTTATAGTTTCTGGCCTTACATTTAGGTCTTTAATCCATTTTGAGCTTATTTTTATGTATGGGGTAAGGGAGTGTTCTAATATCATACTTTCACATGTATCTGTCCAGTTTTACCATCACAGCTTATTGAAGAGTCTGTCATTTCCCCACTATATATTCCTGCCACCTATATCAAAGATAAGTTGACCATATTGCATGGGTTTATCTCTGGGATTTCTATCCTGTTCCATTGATCTATATTTCTGTTTTGGTGCCAGTACCATACTGTCTTGATTACTGTAGCTTTGTAGTATAGTCTGAAGTCAGGGAGCCTGATTCCTCCAGCTCTGTTTTTCGTCCTCAAGATTGCTTTGGCTATTCAGGGTCTTTTGTGTGTCCATAAAAATTGTGAAATTTTTTGTTCTATTTCTATGAAAAATGCCAGTGGTAGTTTGATAGGAATTGCATTGAATCTGTAGATTGCTTTGGGTAGTAGAGTCATTTTCTCAATGGTGATTCTTCCAATCCAAGAACATGGTATATCTCTCTATCTATTTGTATCATCTTTAATTTCTTTCATCAGTGTCTTACAATTTTCTGCATACACGTCTATTGTCCCCTTAGGTAGGGTTATTCCTAGATATTTTATTCTTTAGGTTGCAGTGGTAAAGGGGAGTATTTTCTTGATTACACTTTCAGATTTTTCATCATTAGTGTATAGGAATGCCAGAGATTTCTGTGCATTAATTTTGTATGCTGCTACTTTACCAAATTCATTGATTAGCTGTAGGAGTTTTCTGGTAGCATCTTTAGGAATCTCTATGTATAGTATCATGTCATCTGCAAACAGTGACAGCTTTATTTCTCCCTTTCCAATTTAGATTCCTTTTTTTCCTTTTCTTCTCTGATTGCTGTGGCTAAAACTTCCAAAACTCTGTTGATTAAGAGTGGTGAGAGTGGGCAACCTTGTCTTGTCCCTGATCGTAGTGGAAATGCTTTCAGGTTTTCACCACTGGGGACGATGTTGGCTGTGGGTTTGTCATATATGGCCTTTATTATGTTGAGGAAAGTTCCCTTTATGCCTACTTTCTGCAGGGTTTTTATCATAAATGGGTGTTGAATTCTGTCGAAAGCTTTCTCTGCATCTATTGAGATGACCATATGGTTTTTCTCCTTCAATTTTTTAATATTGTGTATCAAATCGATTGATTTGCATATATTGAAGAATCCTTGTATTCCTGGAATAAATGCCACTTGATCATGGTGTATGATCCTTTTAATGTGCTGTTGGATTCTGTTTTCTAGTATTATCTGAAGATTTTTACATCTATGTTCATCAGTGATATTGGGCTGTAGTTTTCTTTCTTTGTGACATCCTTGTCTGGTTTTGGTATCAGGGTGATGGTGGCCTCTTAGTATGAGTTTGGGTGTGTTCCTCCCTCTGCTATATTTCGGAAGAGATTGAGAAGGTTAGGTGTTAGCTCTTCCCCAAACATTTGATAGAATTCCCCTGTGAAACCTTCTGGTGCTGGGCGTTTGTTTGTTGGAAGATTTTTAATCACATTTCAATTTCATTGCTTGTGATTGGTCTGTTCATATTTTCTGTTTCTTCCTGATTTAGACTTGGAAAGTTGTGCATTTTTAAGAATTTGTCCATTTCTTCCAGGTTGTCCATTTTATTGGCATAGTGTTGCTTGTAGTAATCTCTCATGATCTTTTGTATTTCTGCAGTGTCAGTTGTTACTTCTCCTTTTTCATTTCTAATTCTATTTATTTGAGTCTTCTCCCTTTTTTTCCTGAGGAGTCTGGCTAATGATTTATCAATTTAGTTTATCTTCTCAAAGAACCAGCTTTTAGTTTTATTGATCTTTGCTATCATTTCCTTCATTTCTTTTTCATTTATTTCTTATCTGATCTTTATGATTTCTTTCCTTCTGCTAACTTTGGGGTTCTTTTGGTTCTTCTTTCTCTAATTGCTTTAGGTTCAAGGTTAGGTTGTTTATTCGAGATGTTTCCTGTTTCTTAAGGTAGGATTGTATTGCTATAAAATTCTCTCTTAGAACTGCTTTTGCTGCATACCATAGGTTTGGTTCATCATTTCTCCATTGCCAATTTGTTTCTAGGTATTTTTTAATTTCCTCTTTGATTTTTTCAGGGATCACTTCGTTATTAGGTAGTATATTGTTTAGCCTCCATGTGTTTGTATTTCTTACAGATCTTTTCCTGTAATTGATATCTAGTCTCATAACATTGTTTTCAGAAAAGAAACTTGATAGAATTTCAATTTTCTTAAATTTACCAAGGCTTGATTAGTGACCCAGGATATGATCTATCCTGGAGAATGTTCCATGAGCACTTGAGGAAAATGTGTATCCTGTTGTTTTATTATGGAATGTCCTATAAATATCAATTAAGTCCATCTTGTTTTATATACCTTTTAAAGCATGTGATTCCTCCTTTATTTTCATTTTGGATGATCTGTCCATTGGTGAAAGTGGGGTGTTAAAGTTCCCTACTATGAATGTGTTACTGTCGATTTCCCCTTTCATGGCTGTTAGTATTTGCCTTATGTATTCAGGTGCTCCTATGTTGGGTGCATAAATATTTACAATTGTTATATCTTCTTCTTGGATTGGTCCCTTGATCATTGTGTAGTGTCTTTCTTTGTCTCTTCTAATATTCTTTATTTTAAAGTCTATTTTTTCTGATATGAAAATTGCTACTCCAGCTTTCTTTTGCTTTCCATTTGCGTGGAATATCTTTTTCTAACCCCTCACTTTCAGTCTGTATGTGTCTCTAGGTCTGAAATGGGTCTCTTGTAGATGACATATATATGGGTTTTGTTTTTGTATCCATTCAGCCACTCTGTGTATTTTGGTGGGAGTATTTAATCCATTTACATTTAAGGTAATTATCAATATGTATGTTCCCATTCCCATTTTCTTAATTATTTTGATTTGTTATTGTAGGTCTTTTCCTTCTCTTGTTTTTCTTGCCTAGAGAAGATCCTTTAGCATTTGTTTTAAAGCTTGCTTGGTAGTGCTGAACTCTCAGCTTTTGCTTGTCTGTAAAGGTTTTAATTTCTCCATCAAATCTGAATGAGATCCTTGCTGGGTAGAGTATTCTTGGTTGTAGATTTTTCTCCTTCATCACTTTAAATATATCCTGCCACTCCCTTCTGTCTTGCAGAGTTCATGCTGTAAGTTCAGCTGTTAACCTTATGGGCATTCCCTTGTGTGTTATTTGTTGCTTTTCCCTTGTTTCTTTTAATATGGTTTTCTTTGTATTTAATTTTTGACAGTTTGATTAATATGTGTCTTGGCGTGTTTCTTCTTGGATTTATCCTCTTTGGGACTCTCTGTGCTTCCTGGACTTGATTAACTACTTCCTTCCTCATATTAGGGAAATTTTCAACTATAATCTCTTCAAATATTTTCTCAGTCCCTTTCTTTTTCTCTTCTTGTTCTGGTACCCCTATAATTCAAATGTTGGTGCATTTAATGTTATCCCAGAGGTCTCTGAGACTGCCCTCAGTTCTTTTCATTCTTTTTTCTTTATTCTTTTCTGCAGTAGTTTTTTCCCCTATTTTATCTTCCAGGTCAGTTATCCATTCCTCTGCCTCAGTTATTCTGCTATTGATCCCTTCTAGAGTATTTTTAATTTCATTTATTGTGTTGTTCATCATTGCTTGTGTCATCTTTAGTTCTTCTAGGTCCTTGTTGAATGTTTCTTACATTTTTTTCTATTTTATTTCTAAGATTTTAGATCATCTTTACTATCATTATTCTGAATTCTTTTTCAGGTAGACTGCCTATTTCCTCTTCATTTGTTAGGTCTGGTGGGTTTTTATCTTGCTCCTTCATCTGCTGTGTGTTTTTCTGTCTTCTCATTTTGCTTATCTTACTGTGTTTGTGGTCTCCTTTTCGCAGGCTGCAGGTTCATAATTCCTGTTGCTTGTGGTGTCTGTACCCAGTGGCTAAGGTTGGTTCAGTGTGTTGTGTAGGCTTCCTGGTGGATGGGACTAGTGTCTGTGTTCTGGTGGAGGAGCCTGGATCTGCCCTTCTGGTGGACAGATCCACGTCTGATGGTGTGTTTTGGGGTGTCTGTGGACTTATGATTTTAGGCAGTGTCTCTGCTAATGGGTGGGGTTGTGTTCCTGTCTTGCTTGTTGTTTGGCATAGTGTGTCCAGCACTGTAGCTTGCTGGTCGTTGAGTGAAGCTGGGTCTTGGTGTTGAGATGGAGATATCTGGGAGATTTTTGCCATTTGCTATTTCGTCGAGCTGGGAGGTCTCTTGTGGACCAGTATTCTGAAGTTGGCTCTCCCACCTCAGAGGCACAGCACTGACACCTTGCTGTAGCATCAAAAGGCTTTCATCCACAAGGCTCAGAATAAAGGTGAGAAAAAGTAGAAAGAAAGAAAGGAAGGAAGGAAGGAAGAGGATAAAATAAATTAAAATAAAGTAAGATAAAATAAAAAAAAATAAAATAAAGAATAATTATTAAGAAAATATTTTTTAAAAAAATTTAAAAAAATGGAGAGATAGAACCCTAGGTCAAATGGTGAAAGCAAATCTATACAGACAAAATCTTCCACAGAAGTATACACATACACAATCACAAAAATAGGAAAAGTGGAAAAAATAATAAATCTTGCTCTGAAAATCCACCTCCTCAATTTGGGATCATTCGTTGTCTATTCAGGTATTCCACAGATGCAGGGTACATCAAGTTGATTGTGGAGATTTAATCCGCTGCTCCTGAGGCTGCTGGGAGAGATTTCCCTTTCTGTACTTTGTTTGCACATTTCCCGGGGCTCAGCTTTGAATTTGTCCCCGACTCTGTGTGTAGGTTGCCTGAGGGTGTCTGTTCTTTGCTCAGACAGGATGGGTTTAAAGGAGCAGCTGATTCTGTGGCTCTGAATCACTCAGGCGGGGGATCTGGAGGATTACGATGTGGGGCGAGCCTGCAGCGGCAGAGGCAGGTGGGACGTTGCACCAGCCTGAGACACACCGTGCGTTCTCCTGGGGAAGGTGTCCCTGGATCCTGGGACCCTGGCAATGGTGGGCTGCACAGACTCCCTGGAATGCAGGTGTGGATAGTGACCTGTGTTCACACACAGGCTTCTTGGTGGTGGCAGCAGCAGTCTTTGAGTCTCATGCCCGTCTCTGGGGTCCGCGCTGTTAGCCGCGGCTTGCGCCCATCTCTGGAGCTGCTTTAAGCAGTGCTCTTAATCCCCTCTCCTTGTGCACCAGGAAACAAAGAGGGAAGAAAAAGTCTCTTGCCTCCTAGGCAGCTCCAGACATTTTCCCAGACTCCCTCCCGGCTAGCTGTGGCACACTAGCCCCCTTCAGCCTGTGATCATGCAGCCAATCCCAGTCCTCTCCCTGGGATACAACCGAAGCCCGAGCCTCAGCTCCCAGCCCTGCCTGCCCCGGCAGGTGAGCATACAAGCCTCTCAGGCTGGTGAGTGCCGGTTGGCACTGATCCTCTGTGCGGGAATCTCTCTGCTTTGCCGTCCGCACTCCTGTTGCTGTGCTCTCCTCCGCAGCTACGAAGCCTCCCCACTCCGGCACCCACAGTCTCCACCTGCAAAGGGGCTTCCTAGTGTGTGGGAACCTTTCCTCCTTCACAGCTCCCTCCCACTGGTGCAGGTCCCCTCCCTATTCTTTTGTCTCTGTTTTTCCTTTTTTCTTTTGCCCTACCCTGGTACGTGGGGAGTTTCTTGCCTTTTGGGAAGTCTGAGGTCTTCTGCCAGCGTTCAGTAGGTGTTCTGTAGGAGTTGTTCCACGTGTAGGTGTATTTCTGATGTATCTGTGTGGAAGAAGGTGATCTCTGCGTCTTACTCTTCTGCCATCTTCCCCTTCTCCCCACTCAGTTCTTCTTATATCATCTCCATTTGCTCTTGACTCCATATAACTCTTATTTCAAAATTTGTGTTTTTCCATTGAAATTATCATTTAGTTTTATCTTACATTTCTAATCTCTGCTAATACCACCTACATTTTCATTCATTGTATTTTCTTTAACTCACCAAACACAGTTTTAACAGCTGCTCTGAAGTCCTCGTCTAATAATTCTAACATACAGGTGATCTTGGAATTGCCACCTTTATTTCTGAGAGTGGCTCATACTTTTATGGCTTTTTATATGTAGATTAATATTGGCTTATTTCCTGCACATGGTAAATGTTGTATTGTAGAGCTCTGTATTCTCTTATATGCCTCTTAACAGTGTTGAATATTTTAGCCACCAATTAACTTGGCTAGACTCAAATTATTACTAATAGTTACCAGAAGATTACTCAAATTTGGTTAGAGTCAAATTTCAAGCTGTCATGCCTGCTGTGGGAGGCAGCTAAGATCTCAGTTAAGACTGATTGCAAACTGTGTGGTTCAGCTAGTGACTTGGCAGAGTTTTTACACAAAATGTGGATTCTTCTCTGGATTTTTATTTTTGGGTCCCCCCTCAGTCTTTGGAAGCCCTATATCCTGAGCTCCTTCCCCTAGTCTTTCTAGCCAGAAAGACAGCAGTCCTTCATAAGAATTTTCTCTATCCTGTGCTGTGCCACAATTTTGGTTTCCCTCAGTTCAAAGTAATAAAAATGGGAAACCTACCCCATTTGATCACTTTCTCAAAGTTTAGATTCCCCTATAGAATATAATTGCTTTTGTTTGTTCCCCAGAGACTTTGGGTAGTTGTTTTATTGCATTTGGCCCAGAGTTTATTTTTGTCACTTCAGGAAGGTTGATTTATTAGGAATGTATTCTTCCACACAGGAAGAAGTACTGTGTAAATTTAAAATAAACATTTATGGTTATAAACAAATGCTATGCCCAAGGTCATATAGTTACAACATGGTATAATCTACCCTCAAAACCAATTCTTATTTTCCACTGTACAACGGTTTTCAAACAATACCCACAAAGAGTGCACACCATTGATACTAAAATGAGTTTCCAAGTGAATTTTCATGATGCTTCTAGTTTGATATAATTTCTCAGATGCCCTCTCAGATGCTTCTGAGACATACCTACCACTGAGCACAGTATGGTGGTCAAGCCATGGTTGAACTGACCCTAAGCTATTGGGTAGGCCAAAAGGTTCATTCAGTTTTTTCTGTAAGATGGTTCTAGTAGCACTTGGTTTTCTTTAACATCATTCAAAACAATTTTATTCGATTGTATGTGACATCTGTCATATCAGTGTGCATTAACAAAGACTTCTCAAAGTTGGTGAATTTTTGTGTAGCCATTTTAATATTGAAGATGGAGGAAAAAAACAATATTTTTGAAACATTATGGTTTATTATTTCAAGAAAGGTAAAAACGCAACTGAAACACACAAAAAGATTTGTGCAGTGTATGGAGAGGGTGCTGTGACTGATCGAACATGTCAAAAGTGGTTTGTGAAGTTTTGTGCTGGATATTTCTCATTGGACAATGCTCCATGGCCGGGTAGACCAGTTGAAGGTGATAGCGATCAAATCGAAACAATAATTGAGAACAATCAACGTTATACCACGTGGGAGAGAACCAACATCCTCAAAATATCCAAACAAAGCACTGAAAATCATTTGCACCAACTTGGTTATGTGAATCTCTTTGATGTTTGGGTTCCACATAAGTTAAGCGAAAAAAACCTCTTCTTGACCATATTTCCTCATGCGATTTTAAATTTGTTTTAAAACAAATTGTGACAGGCAATGAAAAGTGGATACTCTAGAACAATGTGGAATGGAAGAGATCATGAGGCAAGTGAAATGAACCACCACCAACTACACCAAAGCCCGATCTTCATCCAAAGAAAGTGATGTTGTGTATATGGTGAGATTGGAAGGGAGTCCTCTATTATGAGCTCCTTCTGGAAAACCAAACGATTAATTCCAACAAGTACTGCTCCCAATTTGACCATCTGAAAGCGGCAGTCTATGAAAAGCATCCAGAATTAGCCGAAAGAAAACGCATAGTCTTCCATCAGGATAACGCAAGACTGCGTCTTTCTTTGATGACCAGGTAAAAACTGTTACAGCTTGGCTGGGAAGTTCTGATTCATCTGCCATATTTACCAGACATTACACCTTCAGGTTTCCATTTATTTTTGTCTTTACAAAATTCTCTTAATGGAAAAAATTTCAATTCCCTGGAAAATTATGAAGTTACCTGAAAAATGGCAGAAGGTAGTGGAACAAAAGGGTGAATACATTGTTCAATAAAGTTCTTGGTGAAAATGAAAAATGTGTCTTTTATTTTTTCTTAATAACCGAAGGCACTTTTTGGCCCACCCAATAGTTTACCTTTGGATAGCCCATTCCATCTTGAGAGATCCTATTTAAGACTTACAGATTCATAAACACCATTGCAACAGCTTTCCTGGGGATGAGTTAGACCCCGAGGAATTTATTTATGTTCACCGACCCACCAGAGACTAATTTATAAGTTAGAGTGTATTTATTAATTTTCAATGAGCAATATGAAAACTTATATCAGCTTATTCTCCTCTCAGTAGGGAAACACACTTGGGAAAGTAAGTCAAGATCAAACTCCCAGAGTAAATGCAGTCAGAGCATAGAGCGTGAATATTTTGAAGGAAAATATCAAATCCTGATAGCTGTGAGATTCTGCCCTCCCCCAGCCACTTCTAGCTGAAGTCATGAATTCCTTCTGCCTGCCTCACCTAATTCTGGAACTGGGAAGGAAAATTCAATAAGCTTTTTGGGGGTTGGGATTAGTCTTCCTTCCTGCTTTAGCTTTGACAATTTTTAATCCAGTTATTTATTGAATCTAGACTCTGCTCTGAATGATCCCCATTCTGTCTAGTCATGCCCTCCAGGGCTACTACCAACTGTTTTTTACCCACTCCTGTCAGATAGAGCCTTGATAATATGACTTGTCTGCAATCTGGGCTCTCACTGCTGTCAACAAACCCCTCACTTAGTGAGCCTACACAAATTATGCTACAGATCTATTGACATCTTTTCCACTGCTATAGTCATCGTCATCATCATTATCATCATCTCATTCTAGCAATTCTAGTAAAGTGGCTTTTACTTACATTATTGCATGATATCTTCCTAATAGCTCTGTGAGGTAGGAAAGGCAGTTATAATTACATCAAATTTATAGATGAGAAATCTGAAGCTCAGAAAATTTATTTACTCAGACATGTGCAGCTAGTTAGCAATGAAGTCAGAACTGAGATCCCTGTCTATCTCACTTTCCAGTCTCAAACTCTTTTCCCTACAATAGTATTTCACCCAAGATGCCTATTGTGATGCACATTCCTAAGCCCTGTTTTCTTTTATCAGAATCCCCAGGGAGGAATTCCTTAAAGGATCTTTAAAGGGCCTCCCAGGTGTTTCTTATGAACAGGCAAAATGGTAAATACTGCATAATACCCTACCTATCAGTGTTAGCCAGTTAGTGCCACCTCCCCCTAGTACAGTGCCTGAAATATCCTAGGAATATTCATGTGGTCCTAGGCCTTTGAATTACATCATTTTTAAGAGCTCATATTCCTTATTATGGGCCACTTCAGCTAGGGAGTCATGACAGGCTGAAGGATAATCTCAGAGGTGTTTGGCTATAGTTCCCACACACTTTCCTTTCTGATATTTCACTTACAGGAAACCTTAATATTTGTTATTATTTTCAACTCTTTGTTTTGTTTTGTTTTTGCATGAGTCCCAAGTAACCCATGTTATTGTGTCTCTTTTTGACCCAATGTGAAAATGACTTTCTCTCAAAATATGATACGTATTTCAGCTGACTAGTGTTCTATCATCCAAGGCCTTGGTTTCCCTAGTAATCTAGGGAAATTTCTATTATCTCCCATGGATCCAAAGAAATGTGAGAGAGTTAAAACCCATGCCATCATTTTAAGGAGAATCTGCAGATCAGCTGTTGAGAAATATTGCTTTAAGTGCCCATCAAGCTTGACTCTTCCAGCTTTGCAGCTTCCTTTTTCAAAAAGCATATAGCCATCTACTTGGAGGATCAATTGCTCTGCCTATCTTTCAGAAAGCCATGTGGGAACTATCAAGGAGGCCACATAGACTTCCCTACTCTAGAGAAAAAATACAGCCCTCCTGGATCTATAAGGTCTAGCCTATCTCAACAGGACTAGAGTTCAACAGTAAGATTTGGTCATCAAGTCTTCCTTTTTTCACACTGCCCCCTAGGCAATTTCCTTCTGGGACCTCATAGGCTGATTGAGGACAGGATTTTAGAGTCTTATGTTTGGACTCTCTCCTGCCTTCTTCTCTCCTCTCCTCTCCTCTCCTGTCTCGCACTCTCACTCTCTCCTTCTCACACAACAGAGACATGTTAATACACTCTTGTCTTGAATAGAGATTCCTTCCTTTCTAGGACCATCCCCAAGTATTAGAACAGATGCTAAGATTCTATCTCTCCCTTCCTACTCAATTCTTTAGCCTCCATATCTTTCCTAACCCCTAAAAATCAATCTTCTAGTAGCAAATATCTGCTCTCTGGGGCTCAGGGAGGCAGCCGGCTAAACTGAGGGCCAAGCTAAACTTTATATTAATGAGGAATAGTCAGCTGGTAGAGGAGCAAATGAATAGAATTAACTATATCATTTTCTAGATGTCTGATATTAGCTAATTAAGTCACTTAAATTCTCTGGAACTTACTTTCCTTAAATGATATAGAGAGAAGAGTGATTTAGCAACAAGCTCTAAATAAATGGTTTTCTAACTGTAATCTACATAACTTTGGGCCCATCACACTTCACTTCAACCAGAGCAACTCTGCTGTTATCTGTAGTATAAGGAGGTTCCAACTCAAACTGCATTGGAACAAAGGGATTAACCAGTAAAAAAAGTTTTTAACAATTTACCTAAAGAATTTTTAGGGCCAATCTAATCCTAACATGTTTTGATTAGGTAGTAGAAGTTCTCTATAACAACCTCAGAAAAATGAGCACATTTGTGGTTGGCTTATCCAAAGGATAAATTTACTAGGTGAAGATTTCTGCAAAGCCCAGTCAAGCAACAGCATGAAAATTTGGTAAGGGACATATCTGAGGACCAGTTCATAGTCATTAAATAATCATCCCGAGGGCATAACCTGCCCCTCCCCTTGTGGTATGTGTCCCATAGACACTGAGCTCCTCATAAGTTGTCTGTATAATCCTGCCTCACATTGGATAGAGACATTTATGAGTACTTACTATGTATTAGGCTCACAGGTGGGGACAAAGGTGGCATTACAAAAAGTTTTTTTGAACTATATGCTGCCTGAAAGGGCTCACTTTATTTTCTTTTTTCGATTTTTTTTTCCAGTTCATAGATAGACTTTTAATTCTCACGACAACACGTTGATGTAGCATATCCTTACTTTACAGGTGTAAAACTAAGGTGAGAGAGGTAAAGTTTTGCCTAAAATCACAATTATTCCTTCATCATTTATACAACATATTCACACAACTTGTAAGTGGTGGATCTGGGACTCAAACCTATTTCTGCCTTACTCAGTAACACCTTATCATTAGTTGATAAGTCCTCTGGTTTCCACTTGGCTAGGAGATATGCAATCCATCCTTTCCTCTCTATTCCCATAGCCATTGTCTTAATTCAGACGCAAAAATTATCTTCTGGACTACTGCAATTGCCTATTGCATATGCCAGACAAGAGCTCCTGGCTTCTTGTCTCTTGCCTCTCCAATCCATTCTTCACCTAGCTGCAGTATTCTTTCTAAAACACAAACCTGACCATATTGCTTCCCTTCTTAAACATCTTCAAAACTCCTACTGTCTATAGAATGAAGTCCAAACTGAACATGAAACATGAGGCACTTCATGACACCTCACAGTTGCTTAGGGAAAAGCCTTGGATTCATCCTTGCTTTGGCTATTCGGGGTCTTTTGTGTTTCCATACAAATTGTGAAATATTTTGTTCTAGTTCTGTGAAAAATGCCAGTGGTTGTTTGATAGGGATTGCATTGAATCTGTAGATTGCTTTGGGTAGTAGAGTCATTTTCACAATGTTGATTCTTCCAATGCAAGAACGTGGTATATCTCTCCATCTATTTGTATCATCTTTAATTTCTTTCATCAGTGTCTTACAATTTTCTGCATACAGGTCTTTTGTCTCCTTAGGCAGGTTTATTCCTAGATATTTTATTATTTTTCATGAAATTGTAAATGGGATTGTTTTCTTGATTTCACTTTCAGATTTTTCATCATTAGTGTATAGTTATGCCAGAGATTTCTGTGCATTAATTTTGTATCCTGCTACTTTACTTTGATTAGCTCTAGTAGTTTTCTGGTAGCATCTTTAGGATTCTCTCTATATAGTATCATGTCATTTGCAAAGAGTGACAGTTTTACTTCTTCTTTACCGATTTGGATTCCTTTCCTTTTATTTCCTTTTGTTCTCTGATTGCTGTGGCTGAAACTTCCAAAACTGTGTTGAATAAGAGTGGTGTGAGCGTGCAATCTTCTCTTGTTCCTGATCTTAGTGGAAGTGCTTTCAGTGTTTCACCATTGAGGATGATGTTGGTTGTGGGTTTATCATATATGGCCTTTATTATGTTTAGGAAAGTTCCCTCTATGCATACTTTCTGCAGGGTTTTTATCATAAATCATTGTTGAATTTTGTCAAAACTTTCTCTGCATGTATTGGGATTTTCATATGCTTTTTCTCCTTCAATTTGTTAATGTGGTGTATCATGTTGATTGATTTGCATATATTGAACAATCCTTGCATTCCTGGAATAAACCCCACTTGATCATGGTGTATGATCCTTTTAATGTGCTGTTGGATTCTGTTTGCTAGTATTTTGTTGAGGATTTATGCATCTATGTTCATCAGTGATATTGGCCTGTAGTTTTCTTTCTTTGTGACATCCTTGACTGGTTTTGGTGTCAGGGTGATGGTGGCCTCGTAAATTGAGTTTGGGAGTGTTCCTCCCTCTGCTTTTTCATTTATTTCTGATCTGATCTTTATGATTTCTTTCCTTCTGCTAACTTTGGGGTTTTTTGTTCTACTTTCACTAATTGCTTTAAGTGCAGTGTTAGGTTGTTTATTCGAGATGTTTTCTATTTATTAAGATAGGATTGTATTGCTATAAACTTCACTCTTAGAACTGCTTTTGCTGCATCCCATTGGCTTTGGGTCGCCATGTCTCCATTGTCATATGTTTCTAGGTATTTTTTAATTTCCTCTTTGATTTCATCAATGATCACTTCGTTATTAAGTAGTGTATTGTTTAGCCTCCTTGTGTTTGTAATTTTTACAGATCTTTTCCTGTAATTGATATCTAGTCTCATAGCATTGTGGTCGGAAAAGTTACTTGATACACTTTCAATTTTCTTAAATTTACCAAGGCTTGATTTGTGACCCAAGATATGATCTATCCTGGAGAATGTTCCATGAGCACTTGAGAAAAATGTGTATTCTGTTGTTTTTGGATGGAATATCCTATACATATCAATTAAATCCATCTTGTTGAATGTATCATTTAAAGTTTCTGTTCCCTTATTTATTTTCATTTTGGATGATCTGTCCATTGGTGAAAGTGGGGTGTTAATGTCCCCTACTATGAAAGTGTTATTGTCACTTTCCCCTTTTATGGCTGTTAGTATTTGTCTATGTATTGAGGTGCTCCTGTGTTGTGTGCATAAATATTTACAATTTTATATCTTCTTCTTGGATAAATCCCTTGATCATTATGTAGTGTCCTTCTTTGTCTCTTCTAATAGTCTTTATTTTAAAGTCTATTTTTTCTGATATGTGAATTGCTACTCCAGCTTTGTTTTGGTTTCCATTTGCATGGAATATCTTTTTCCATCTCCTTACTTTCAGTCTGTATGTGTCTCTAGGTCTAAAGTGCGTCTCTTGTAGACACCATAAATATGGGTCTTGTTTTTGTATCCATTCAGCCAGTCTGTGTCTTTTGGTGGGAACATTTAATCCATTTACACTTAAGGTAATTATCGGTATGTATATTCCTATTCCCATTTTCTTAATTGTTTTGAGTTTGTTATTGTAGGTCTTTTCCTTCTCTTGTGTTTCTTGCCTAGAAAAGTTCCTTTAGAATTTGTTGTAGAGCTGGTTTGGTGGTGCTGAACTCTCTCAGCTTTTGCTTGTCTGTAAATGTTTTAATATCTCCATCAAATCTGAATGAGATCCTTGCTGTGTAGAGTAATGTTTGTTGTAGGTTTTTCTCCTTCATCACTTTAAATATGTCCTGCCAGTCCCTTCTGGCTTGCAGAGTTTCTGCTGAAAGATCAGCTGTTAACCTTAAGGGGATTCCCTTTTGTGTTATTTGCTGTTTTTTTCTTTATATTTAATTTTTGACAGTTTGATTAATATGTGTCTTGGCATGTTTCTCCTTGGATTTATCCTCTATGGGACTCTCTGTGCTCCTTGGAATTGATTAACTATTTCCTTTCCCATATTAGGGAAGTTTTCAACTATAATCTCTTCAAATATTTTCTCAGTCCCTTTATTTTTCTCTTCTTCTTCTGGAACCCCTATAATTCGAATGTTGGTGCATTTAATGTTGTCCCAGGCATCTCTGAGACTGTCTTCAGTTCTTTTCATTCTTTTTTCTTTATTCTGCTCTGCAGGAGTTATTTCCACTATTTTATCTTCCAGGTCACTTATCCGTTCTTCTGCCTCATTTTTTCTGCTATTGATCTCTTCTAGCATATTTGTAATTTCATTTATTGTGTTGTTTATCATTGCTTGTTTCATCTTTATTTCTCCTAGGTCCTTGTTAAATGATTCTTGCATTTTCTCTTCTATTTCCAAGATTTTGGATCATCTTTACTATCATTATTCTGAATTCTTTTTCAGGTACACTTCCTATTTCCTCTTCATTTGTTAGGTCTGGTGGGTTTTTATCTTGCTCCTTTATCTGCTGTGTGTTGTTCTGTCTTCTCATTTTGCTTATCTTACTGTGTATGGGGTCTTCTTTTTGCAGTCTGCAGGTTTGTATTTCCTGTTGTTTTTGGTGTCTGTCCCCAGTGGCTAAAGTTGGTTCAGTGTGTTATATAGGCTTTCTGGTGGAGGGGACTAGTGCCTGTGTTCTGGTGGATGAGGCTGGATCTTGTCTTTCTGGTGAGCAGGTCCACGTCTGTTGGTGTGTTTTGCGGTGTCTGTGGACTTATTATGATTTTCGGCAGCCTCTCTGCTAATGGGTGGGGTTGCGTTCCTGTCTTGCTAGTTGTTTGGCATAGGGTGTCCATCACTGTAGCTTGCTGGTCATTGAGTGAAGCTCGTTGCTGATGTTGAGATGGAGATCTCTGGGAGATTTTCGCTCTTTGATATTATGTGAAGCTGGGAGGTCTCTTGTGGACCAGTGTCCTGAAGTTGGCTCTCCCACCTCAGAGACACAGCACTGATTCCTGGCTGTAGCACAAAGATACTTTCATCCACATCACTCAGAATAAAAGGGAGAAAAATGAGAAAGAAAGAAAAAAGAATGAAAGAAAGAAAGAAAGAAGGAAGCAAGGAAGGAAGGAAAGAAGAAAGAAAGAAAGAAAGAAAGAAATAAGATAAAATAATGTAAATAAATATAGTTATTAAAATAAAAATAATTATTAAGAAAAAAAAGTTTTAAAAGGGAAGAAAAAAGACAAAAAAATGGATGGATAGAACCCTAGGACAAATGTTCAAAGCAAAGCTATACGGACAAAATCTCACACAGAATCATACACATACACACTCACAAAAAGAGGAAAAGGGGAAAAAATAATAAATCTTGCTCTGAAAATCCACCTCCTCTATTTGGGATGATTCGTTGTCTATTCATGTATTCCACAGCTGCAGGGTACATCAAGTTGATTGTGGATCTTTAATCCGCTGCTTCTGAGGCTGCTGGGAGAAATTTCCCTTTCTCTTTTTTGTTCGCACAGCTCCTGGGGCTCAGCTTTGGTTTGGCTCAGCTTTGGCCCTGCCTCTGTGTGTAGGTCGCTGGAGGGCGTCTGTTCTTCACTCAGACAGGATGGGGTTAAAGAAGCAGCTGCTTCAGGGACTCTGACTCACTCAGGCCAGGGGGCATGAGGGGTACGGATGCGGGGCGAGCCTGCGGCGGCAGAGGCAGGCAGTACGTTGCACCAGCCTGAGGCACTGTGTGTTCTCCTGGGGAAGTTGTCCCTGGATCCCGGGACCCTGGCAGTGGCGGGCTGCACAGCGTCCCCGGAAGGGAGGTGTGGATAGTGACCTGTGCTCTCACAGAGGTTTCTTGGTGGCAGCAGCAGCAGCCTTAGCATCTCATGCTCATCTCTGGGGTCCGCGCTGTTAGCCGCGGCTCGCGTCCGTCTCTGGAGCTCCTTTAAACAGTGCTCTTAATCCCCTCTCCTTGCGCACCAGGAAACAATGAGGCAAGAAAAGGTCTCTTGCCTCTTAGGCAGCTCCAGACTTTTCCCAGACTCCCTCCTGGCTAGCCGTGGTGCACTAACCCCCTGCAGGCTCTGTTCACGCCACCAACCCCAGTCCTCTCCCTGCGCTCCAACCGAAGCCCGATCCTCATCTGCCAGCCCCGCCCACCCTGGCGGGTGAGCAGACAAGTCCCTTGGGCTTGTGAGTGCTGCTTGGCACGGATCCTCTGTGCGGGAATCTCTCTGCTTTGCCCTCCGCACCCCTGTTGCTGTGTTCTCCTCCGTGGCTCCAAAGCTTTCCCCCTCCGCCACCCACAGTCTCCATCTGAGAAGGTGCTTCCTAATCTGTGGAAACTTTTCCTCTTTCACAGCTCCCTCCCACTGGTGCAGGTCCCGTCCCTATTCTTTTGTCTCTGTTTATTCTTTTTTCTTTTGACCTACTCAGGTACGTGGGGAGTTTCTTGCCTTTTGGCAGGTCTGAGGTCTTCTGCCAGCGTTCAGTATGTGTTCTGTAGGAGTTGATCCACGTGTAGATGTATTTCTGGTGTATATGTGGGGAGGAAGGTGATCTCTGCATCTTACTCTTCCACCATCTTCCCCCAAAGATCCATAGTAGTCTTTTTAATCTAAATCAGACCATGGTATTCATCTGCTCTGTACCTCCAATGATTTACTATCTTATTCAAAGAAAATGATATCTAAGACTCTAAATAATCTGTCCCTACCCCCTGCTAACCCTTTGCCCTACTATCTCTCTTTGCTGTTCCTCAAACATACCAAGTTCATTCCCATCTTAGTGTTTTCCCTAAGAAGTTTCCTCTGCCCAGAATGCTCTTCCTTCTTAGTGTCTCATGCCTGGTTTCTTCTCATGATTTAGGTCTCAGCTTAAATGTCATCTCCTCAGAGAGGCCTTCCTGGGCCACTCAAGTCAAGATCCACCCAGTCAATCATATCACCTAATCTTATTCTTTGCACAGCACTCATAACTATCCGTTATTTTCTTGTTTGTTTATTGTTTTTCTTCTTAAACTAGACTTTAAGCTCCATGAGATTGAGGACTTTGCCTGTCTTGCTCACTATTCTATTCCTAGTGCTCACAATAGTGTATGGAACACAATAAATACTCTGTAAATATTTGTGGAATGGATAAATTATCCTTTCCTACATCTCCAATTTCTCCTGTTATTATTTCCTTTCCCACCCTGCTCTCGGTTTTGTGAAAATTGCAAACTTCCATGTTCTTTTTTGCCTTTGCCTCTTCTTTCTAGTATTCCCTAAGACTGAATCACCCTCCTGATAAGTTCCTAGTTATCATTCAAGACTCACTTCAAATATTACTTCCTCTGAGAAGCCTTTTTCTGATCCCTCCAGGAAGAATACAGACTTTCCCTCTGTGTTGCTAGGGTGTCTCGTCCATATAGTCATTATGTGATGTTTTTATTTAATTTACTATAATCAGTTTACTGTCTGTCTCTCCCCTGAAGCCATTTCCAGCACTTTGTATAATTATTGGTGTTTAATGAGTATTTACTAAATTTATAAATGATGGCAAAGCCAAAGCCTTCCAAACTCTACCAGACCACCTCTTTAGCCTTCTTGAACTACTGAAGAGACAGCATGGGTACAGCATATTGAATCCAAAAGGCTTGGCTGTTGGAGTTGATAGTCTTTTCTATGTTTCTTACTAATTTCATGGCATTGAATGAGTTATTCACCTCTATAAGACTCATGATCTTCATTTGTAAAGTGGGCTAACAGGATGACAAACAGTCTTGGTTTACCTGACACTGAGGGGTTTCCTGGACACAGGAATTTCAGAGCTAAAACCATATAAATCCCAGGCACACAAGAAGAGTTAGTTATCCTAACTAACACCTACCTTGTTGTGTTGCAATGGAACTTAGAAATAACATATGTAAAGCCCTTAGTACCTCTGAGTGTTTTCTGGTCTTTCTGACAACCATCTCTACCCCTCCCCTTATTGATCTAACTGCAAATCTTGATCATCCCCTGGATTTCTCAGGACTTCCCTTTCCTATCTGACACCCTCAGACCCAATGAAAGAAGTATAGCTTCATGTTTAAGACTTTGGGGGCTAGTGTAACACAGACCTGTGTTTGATGACTAAATATGCCTATTAACTTTGATCTTAGAAACTTACATAATGTCTCTGAACATTGGTATGCTAAAGCATTGAATAGTGAAGATAAGAGTACTTATGTAGAGGAAGTTTCCACCCTTGTCTTATCCCTCTGCCCCCTCTCTTCCGCAAAGAGGAGGTAATGCTAATATCAGTGAAAGAAGCCTATGACATTGATTGGGTCATATTCACTAGTGGGAGTTGTTGTTATACATAAAAAGATCATATGCATTTCTATGTAGTCTCATCTTTCTCCTCCATTCCATTCAAGCCTGCTTTTATAGGGCAAAATTAGCCTTAAGTGTGCACATATCTTTGTTGTCATCATTGTTATTATCTCTCTGTCATTGTGGTCTCTGTTCTACACAAGCCCTCCTCTCCACATACCCACAAGACACACACTTTCATCTCCCTTGCAACTGAATGAGTCAGAGGATTCAGGACAAGCCCTTAGCAGATGTATTTGTTTCCTCTTAACTTCCCAATTTCATGCAAATGGTCAGAGGTGATAAAGTCTGAAGATTCTTATTTTGGGCCCCAGATGCTCTCAGACAGGTTCCTAATTGTCCCAGGATTCCAAAAGACATATGCAAAATGTCCTGGGTCTAAGATCCCAGCCTCCGGGAGTGTGTTCTTTCCAGAGTAATGGGCTCAGGACACTCACTCATTTGAGACCTGATAGTCTGTGTTGGGTTTACAAATATCTGCCTTTTACAGGTATAGAAAGGAGCACTGAGTTAACTTCACAACTGACATCACCACCCCTGCATAACTGCAGATCTTCCAGATCCCTAACATCTGAGCCCTCCGATAGATCCATATTTAAGCTCAATCCTACCCAGTTTCCCCAGTTCCCATCTCAGGCTGGGATCTTCTGGCACAATGGTTGGCACTGGGCTCCTACATAGTCCCCAAATACTAACCTCCAGCTAGATCTGGAGCCCCTGGGATATCTCCCAAAGCCAGTCATTGGTGCTTACATCAGACTCTTCCCTTTTTCTCAATTTAGTGGATCTATGGGCTCTGTCTTCTGCTTTTATCCTTACTATGAATTTCTACCTACTCATTTTTACTTGTATTTCAACATATCCCCTGAAAAAATAACCCAGCTTAGTGACTATTATAGCTTTGGAGTTAAGTAGGTTCAACAACCCACTTGCTATGCCTCAGTCAATCAATAAAAACATCAATGGGCATTGTTCCCAACTCCTTTGTGCATGATTTTATCATACCAGCCCTGATTTTCCAGCTCCAAACCTTGTCTCTCATGTATACTTTCAGTTTGGGAACACTTCTGGCTTTCTGGACTTTGGTTTTCCCACACAAAGTTTTATTCTGCCTTTGACTTGGTTTTGGCATTCCTGTTACCTCAAAAGAAATCACAATTTAATTGGGAAGTTTGGACAGCCCAGAACTTAACATATATACTACGATGGTCTTAGCAGGGCACAGGGCACAAGAAAGAGACCCATCTCCTCCCTGGCTCTAGATTCTATTTTTCTATTAATGCAGCTTAGGTTGGCATTGGCCCTTTTGATAACCTTGCCCACAGAACACTCAATGAACTTATAAGTTAAAGAAACTATAACTATAGTCAAAGAAAACTCGTAAGTTTCTTTCAAATCTGCTACTACTAATCCAAGTCTTACCCATCTTGGTCTTTGAGCAATTGATTATTTGAATTTAAATGATGTTCTTTACATTTATATTAAATGTAATTTAGTTTCATCCCATTGCTCCTCTTTATTAACAAAGTTGGGAGATTAAGAGTTCTAGTCCACCCTTTAAAAGTCCTAACTATAGTTCAAAGGGGACTATTGGTGGAGTCTCTTTCACTCAGCACTGGCAACGTCTGGCATACTTGAAGGTTAAGACAAACTTAATTATGAACTTGCTACCTGCCAAGGGTCATGATGCTATCCTGATGGTGGTGGAAACCTTATCCTAATTATTCTTTTTAGCTCCTGCTTTAGACTCCCATCTGCTTGTGCCAGCACCATTCTATTCTTCTAAAAAATGATCTAATTCTTAATACATATCCGAGTGTTTGTGATTTCTCTTCACACACACTCATCCCTACCACTTCTTGTTCCACCTGTCCACAGCTCATCATGTGGAAATTGACAGCTAAATGCACTGTGATGAATATTTGTTACAGCTCCTACAGACATAATAATGAATTCATCTATTTTCCCACTGAAGAATTTGCCTAGGCTAGCTGTCTATTCTCTTTTAACCAAAATTCCTTCTTCAGTGCCACCATGGAGATTCATTATTTAGGATTGTGTAAAGTTTTCAGAAGCCCTCAATCTTGTAGATCTCAGATCTAAATATCCAACTGATTCATCCCATCTTCAATCACTCCCTCTTTTGCCTAGCCTAACAAGGACTTTGCTTTTTACTCCATATTGGCACACCCAGCCCAATAAATATAATATGAGACACTGGACCATGTTGTGGAAGGACTTCTGGACTTCTGTGAGCATCATTAGGCTGTGCCAAATCTCCAGTTCATTGGATATGAGTAGGAGAGTGAAGCTGCCAATTACCAACTCAATAACTCCAAGACAAATGTTTAAAGTTCCTAGTAGGCAAATTTAGTGACACCTCAAACATGATCCTCCAAAGGAATGGAGTAAGAGTGAAGGGTAGGAAGGGAAGGTGTCTTTTTTCCCTGAGCCCTTTAATCTGAGACAACCTACCTATACATCATATACACCTACCAGGTCATAAAGCAAAGAATCACCCCTTTGGTTCTAAGGAATCATTCAATTCCTAGTAGTGCCTCCTCTCCACTGCTTCTTACTTGGTTCCATATTTTGATAACTTCAGCACCTGCTCTGGCCCTCTTCACCAGTGGCAATCAATTTCTGCAACCTAAGAAACCGTATTTCCTGCCAGGCTAGTTCCCTTTTACTTTTCAGATGGATTGGGTTGTAAGGGTTTAACTTTAGATAAGTTATGTTGGGGTGTGGCCACTTATAAAGTGACCAGTGATCTGTATAATTGACTGGACTTCTGAATCTTCCCTAACTCACATTCCCCGGTACAGTATAGCAGTGGCTATATAACCCTAGAGTCAGAAAGAGCTGAGTTAAAAATATGTTTCCGCCACTAACAAGCTGTATGCCTATGAGCAAGTGACAACTTCTCTGAGCCTCAGCTTACTCATATATAAAATGTGAATATTAAGGGAAAAACAAAGTTGAACAAGTATCATTGATATGTATTTAAGCCTTCCTTCCCCTAGTGCTAACTGCTTGACAGCTTCTCTATACTTAATATCTGTGACTAGGTCCAGCAACTCTTGTTCTACTCCAGGAGGCTGGTCTTGAACAGATACTGGCTCATTGCAGCCCACCCACTTCCTTCCCACCAATCAGGTTTGTGAATGCTGAGTTCTGAGGACAATAGCCCTTAGTTACATCCAGGGACCAGAAGGTTGTCTCCTCACTCTCCCAATAAGACCAGCGAGGTCAGTCATATTTCACACAAGATGTGAAGAAATGTAAGATGACTATTTCTATCATCTAGTTGACAATCATTTTTCTAGTCTGTATGTATTTGTATGTCTAAATACTGAGAGGCCCCGTGGCACACTAGAAAGACAGTAGAGACTTTAGGGTAAGAAAGTCCTGGATCAAAATCCTGACTATATCACTTACTAGCTATAGGAAATTAGGCAAGTTTAGTTCTTTGAGCTTTAGTTTCCTCTAATATAAGAATCCAATGACCTAGAACATGGTATGTTCTCAATAAATACTAGTTCTCCTATCACCCTTTCTCCTTCTGTTTCATGGAGAAAGAGGTTGACCTTAACCGCAGGCACAGGGTGATGGTAGGGTGGTTGATGAACTTTCCCTCAGAGATATAAAAAGAAAGGGTTAGAATGCAAAAAGGCCACCATGAGTATTGCAAAGGAGTCAGGGAGAGTAAAGCAGAGCTCCCAGTTAAAACAAGGTAATTAGATTCTTGAAGTTGTGGCCCTCTTTGCATAGTTTCCTTCTGGTTTCTTTGCAGTATTTCTTTTTTCCTCACCTCATGATGTTCTCCCATGCTGACCCTCTGTTTCCCAACTGCTCACCCACACACTTGGAATGAATAACTGTAAAATCCTACAACCACAAAGGTCTTCTCTATGGGAGAGCAGTAAAGGAGGGGGAGGCTCACTACACTGATGACTCTGTGGGGAGTGGTGTCTTGAGGGACAGAGTGGTAGGGGCAGTTTAGAGGAGAGAAAATCAAGCCAAGTACTTAGGGCATGTGGGAAGGAAGAGAAAGGGACCTTGGTGGCTGAGGGCAGTCAATGTGATTCAGAATACCTTGTGTCCTCCCTACTTGCATCCTGTGACCACAGAGAAACAGACCAAAAGACACACCTTTCTTTGGCCTAAAAACATGGCTTAAGCATATCTGTGCATATTGGTGATGAAAAGCCACTCCACAACACATCTCATCCTTTTTGTTGTCAGAGTAGTATGCATGTGTCCCTTTCCCACCTGTCCTCCTGATAACTCAGCCAATTCCAATTGCTGTTTCAATTCAATTCAGAAAGTTTTAATTCCCAATCTCTCTCAGGTAAAATGACACCTATAGAAGGTAGCACTGTTTAGTGAAAAGAGAATTATTGGCTTTTGAATAATAGGATTTCAGTTCAAGTCTAAATTCTGTTACTTACTAGCTGCATGACCTTGGGCCAGACATTAAGCTTCCATATCTAGGTTTATAGAATTGGAATTACAGTACATTACTCATGGGTTGTTGTGAGGACCAAATGAAATGGGACTTATAAAGCATTTGGCAAATAATGACTGACTGAATAAATACATATTTATCTCTCCATCACAGACAAGAGTTGGGGAA
Organism: Grampus griseus; assembly: GCF_964374135.1. NCBI lineage: Eukaryota > Metazoa > Chordata > Mammalia > Artiodactyla > Delphinidae > Grampus > Grampus griseus. The sequence continues at coordinate 56,682,053 of NC_138999.1, forward strand.
CTTCTTAAGTACAGACAATTGTAGTTTATGATTCAGTCAGTTGAGCCTTGTGCTTAAGGCAGAGCATCTGCAGCCACCATGCCTGACCATGAATTCAAACCCTGCTGCTTACTAGTTGTTTTCAACTCTAAAATGGGGATAATAATTATAATGATAATACTAGTATCTATCCAATATGAGACAAATAAATTAATATGTATAAATGCTTAGAATGATAACAAACACATAGTGAGTGCTCAATAATTGCTACTATTCTCATTCACCATATATACTTATGGAGTTTTTAATGGAATATAGACTCCATAAGTATAGGGAATTTTGGTCTGCTTTATTCACTGCTGTTTTTCAGCACCTGAACAGTGCCTGGAACACAGTAGGTGCTTAGTATGTATTTGTTGAATGAATAAATGAATCATATTTATCTACTTTCCTCACCCACACAAGTCTGGTGACTGAGCATTAGTATTTGGCAAAACTAGTGATATGACAGTTCAGAGCAATAGAAGGCAGCTTAGTTCCTAGCCCTTCTCCCACATCTAGCCCAACCTACACACAGCTGTCAACATCCCTGCACTAGATCCTCTTGTTGACATGGCAGATGTCCTGTAGTCTTGGTATCAGGACATTTCAAAAGGAAAGCTATTGTGTTTCCTTTTCTCTGGATATTGGGATCTAGGATAAACTGGCAGGCTAGAGCTCTGTCCTAGACATGTCAATTATGATATCTGTCACACACACACATAGTGTTTTCTAAAGGAAGATGCCCTTCCAAAGTCCTATTAGGTATCCATGCTTTGGATCACATGTGCCCCCTCCCCACCTAAGCCATAACTAATTGAACTGAGGTGGCCACCTAACTAAGGGAAGACAATCTATACATAGGCTAGCCAAAGATGAGGCATTACAGATGTAATCTGGCATCAAAAAATGACCTAAGCCAACTAAGTTCTCTCACAAGAATTTGAATTAGGATGTCCCAAGAGAAAAAAATCAGTTAGCAACAGGAACTAAAGCTGAAAGATCATGATGAAGAAAGCCTGGATGAACCATGAAGGGCTATATGACAAACTAACTGCAAGCCCAAGGTAGGAGAGAGTAGAGTATATTAGGGAGCAAAAGTTAGCAGTAAAGAAAAGATATAGAGAAAAGAATGGAGCAGACACTGGGTCATATTCATAGCTGCACATAGCAGACCATAGAATCTAGTATGTCTATCTAGAATGACAAAAAGCTGGATAAAAAAATTCTATTTGAGTGCAACAGAGAACTATTGAGGCAACAAGAACTAGGGGGGGATAACAATACAGAGATAATTTTACCTTAAAGAGGTGAGCAAAATTCTATAACCACTTTTACCTTGGTTGTATTTTCTTATTCTGGGCATGGGTGAAAAGCTTGCAATCCAGTATTGTCAGTAGTGTGGGCTGCTGCTGGGGGATGTAGAAACTAGCAGAGTTTTTGGTGGAGGCTGAGAGACCTCAAATGTATGGCCTGTATCCCCTCATATAACTGATAAATACTAGGGATACTTGGGGCAGGAGGCAAAATCCTATTATATCCTAAAAAGTAAAGCACTGAGTTATGGCACTAACATTAATCAAAAATTATAGTTAAGGATCCACTAGAAGAGTGTCCATACAAATTACACCAGGCACTGAGTTGAAAGCCCTTGAAGTCCTACAGCAAACTCTATGAATACTGAGCCTTACCAGGAGAAGTGCAACCCATAGGTAACATACCATAGTTTTTGATTGGATTAAGGTCATCAGCCATAATGCTATCTATCTACCCAGTAGAGTGAAGGCTGAAGCTTCTCTAAAGGAAGATAATCCCAACTTGACTTTCAACAATATTTTTATACCATATCTGGCATTCACTATAAAAGAATTGTGTTGAGGTAAAACAAAGGACCACATGATGAAAAGTGGAGAGAATAGACATTAAAAATATGCCCAAAGATGGTCCAAGTATTAGAGTTAACTGACAAGAACACTAAAATGATTACAATTATTAAGTTCAAGAAAAGAGAGGAGTAGGTGAATAAAATAGATAAGAGGAGAATTTCCTCAGATATTTGAAATTCATAAAAAGAGTCACAAGGAAATTTTAAAACTGCAAAATGTAATACCTAAATATAAGAATTAATTTGACAAGTTTAACTGAGCATCACTTGTACATGTGAAAGGATATCCATGTGTAAAAGAAGACTTCACTATAAGATCCATTTTTCTCTTGCTGCTCTTAACATTCTCTTCTTGGTTTTTGCTTTCAGCATTTTTAATATGATATGTCTATTTGTGGGTATCTTTATGTTTATCCTACTTGGAATAGTTGAGCTTCCTGGATGTGTAGGGAATCTCAGTAAGGTTAGCAGCTGACTTTTCATCAAAAAAAAAATAGAAGCCGAAATGCAGTGGGATAACACATTCAAAGTACAAATGGGGAAAAAAAGTCAGTCAAGAAACCTACCCCAGCAAAACTACTCTTTCAAACTGAAGGCAAAATAAAGGCATTCCCAGATAAACAAAAATTGAGAATTTGTTTCTAACAGTCTGGCTTTCAAAAATTACTGAAGCAAGTTCTTTAGTCTGAAAGTGAGTGACCCCAGATAGTAATTCAAATTCACATAAAAAAATGAAAAGCACTAGTAAAGGAAACTTTGTAATTATAAAAAAGAATATAAATACATATCATTTCCTCTTCCTTTCCTTTACTGATTTAGGAAACAATTGTATAAAATAATATGTATATAATGTATTTTGGGGGCCTATAACATGAAGAAATGTAACATATTTGCCAATTGCAGCACAAAGAAGGTTGGGTGTGGAGAAAAAGGTGTATTTTGCTAATTAAATGAGTCTATATGGCAAATCAAACACAAAAGAATAAATTAAGGGAAAGAAAAATAATAAATAAGGTTAACATAAGAAAGATAAAAATATATTCTTATTCTCCTTTCTTCTTTCAATTTATTTAAAAGACATAAAATTATATAAAGCAATAATTGTTACAATGTATTATTGAATTTGCAACGTTTATAGATGTGATATGTATTACAATAATACCATAAAAGAGGGAGAATGGGGAATAGACATATATGTGTATATTTCTATATCACATTAGAATGAAGAAAATCTGAAGCTGATTCTGATCAGTATAAATGTATATGTTAAGCTCTACAGTAACCACTAGGGAAATAATTCAAAAATATATAATAAAAGTATCATTAAAGAAATTAAAATGATACATTAGAAGATATTCACTTATTTCAAAAGAAAGCAGTAAAGGAGGAATAGAGAAAGAAAAAAAGATATGTGACACAGAAACAACAAGTAAAATGGCAGATGTAAATCCAGGTATATTAATAATAATATTAAATGTGAATGGATTAAATAATCCATTCAAAATACTAAAATTATTAGAATGGATTAAGAAAAGATCCAACTATATGCATTCTACAGGAGAAATACTACAGATTTAAAAAATGAAATATAGTGAAGGTCAAAGAATGGAAAAATAAATGTCACACAAACAGCAACCACAAGAAAACTGAAGTGACTACACTAATATCAGACAAAACACACTTTAAAACAAAGTGTTAAAGACATAAAGGAGGACATTTTATAATGATAAAAGGGTTAATCCATCAAGAATATATAATAATTATAAGTATATATGCATCTAACAATAGAACACTAAAATGCATGTAGCAAAAACTGATAGAAATTAAGTGAAAAATATGCAATTCAACAATAATAATTGGAGATTTCAATACTTCATTTTCAATAATGGATAGAACAACTAGGCAGAAGATCAACAAGTGAATAGAAGACTTGAATAATACCATAAACCATTTGAGGGAAATTTATAGCTGTAAATGCCTATATTAAGAAAGAAAAATGATTTCAAATCAATAACCTAATTTTCCACAATAAGACACTGGAAAAATAATGGTAAAAATTAAACCTAAAGCAAGATGGACCAAATAATGCAGATTAAAAAAGAAATTTATGAAATAGAACATGCAAAAATAATAGAGAAAATTAATGGAATCAAAATCTGGTTCTTTGAAAAAAAATCAACAAAATTGACAAACCTTTAGTTAAATTGACCCCCAAAAAAGTGAGAAGACTCAAATTACTGGAACCAGATATGAAAGACTGGTTACTAATTGTCTTACAGAAATTAAAAGTAGGAATGCTATGAAAAATTGTGTGCTGATAAATTAGAAAACAAATGAAATGGATAAATTCTTAGGAAGACACAAACTAGCAACATTCATTCAAGAAGAGATAGAAATCATGAATAGACCTATAATAAGTAAATAAGTTGAATTGGTAATCAAAAAATTACCTACAAAGGAAAGCCCAGGCCCAGATACCTTAACCATTCAGTTCTATCAAAAGTTGAAAAATAATACATATAAATTTCCAGAAAATAGATGTGGTGGGAACATTTTCCAACTAATTCTGTGAGGCCATTAGTACCCTGATACCAAAAGCAAACACATCACAAGATAAGAAAACTAAGATCACTATATCCTTCAAATATAAATGCGAAAATACTAAAAATCCAAATCCAGAAACATTAAAAACCTATACAATATGACCAAATGGGATTTATCTCAGGAATGCAAGGTTGGTTCAACATCCCCCCCAAAATCAATTAATGTAACATAACATATCAATAGAATAATAAACAAAAATCACATTATCATCTCCATATATACAGCTAAAACATTTGACAAAATCTGTCACCTTATCGTGGTAGAAACACTCAATAAACTAGGAATATAAAGGAACATCCTCAGCTAGAAAAAAACGCATCTCTGAAAATTTCACAGCTCCTCTCTCTCTCTCATTCTTTCCATCTCTCCTTTATCTCCAGACTTTCTCTCCACTTATTCCTTTCCCTCAGCCTATAAACAAAATCAAGTGCCTTCCATTCCTTTACACACAAAAGTCATGTCAATCCTCTGCTCAGAAACGTGAATGGCTTCTAAACTCTTTGAGGAGAAAAGCCAAAGTCATTAAAATGTCCATAGAAACTCTGACCTCATCTCTTACTATTTTCCCCCTCACTGTGCTCCAACCACACTGGCATGCTTTCTCTTCCTCGCCACGTGTGTGTCCTCCTCAGAGCCTTTGCCTAGATCATCCCAGGTTCCTTCTGCCTGGAATCATCTTTAATATACATGTCTCACTCTTTCAATTTCTTCACATCTCTTCTCAAATGTAGCCTTGTCAAATAGGCCATCCTTGACTACCTTGTTTAACATAGTACCCCAACCTTATCATTCTCTCTTCTCCTTACCCAGCATTATTTTTCTCCCTATCTCCACCACTAGAATTTGGGCTCCATGAAAATGGGAACTTTGGGGTGTTTTTATTTGTTTTTCTTTAACCTCTGTGTGCCAACGCATTGAATAATACTTGACACTGATCAAGAAAACAACGCCCCTTATGTCCATAACTGATCTCGTATTCACAATTCAACCTCAATATTATTACAAGCTTGTCAGACACTCACAGCCAGGCCATTTTGTTCACCTGTTGGATATAAACAATCTTATCGGATACCATCCCACACAAGATTACTCTGAGACCAAGGCAAAATGAAGCAAAACAAGGCTCTGTCATAATTTTGTCTGAGACAAAATCAAGGTGACTGTGTCACCTATAATATACCCAATCATAAAATTGCCCCCCATATTTTCAGTAACATTTAAAGCAAACCTCCACTTTCTTTGACCCTCTCCAAAATCACACAAAAAGCCCAAATCTTATAATAGTTTATTTCTAAGATATTCTTACTGAGATATTCCATGGTTCTACATGGAGTGTGTTCTCTCTTGCTGCAATGAGTAAAAAACCCAACTTGTTTAACTACAAGGTGTCCCTGGTGGTCGTCAGTTGAAGTGCATTGACAGAATTTGAGGCACCAATAAAGATTTCCCTGAGATACTCATTCCCTTGGACTGAGACTTTTAGTATTGATATATAACAATGTGCACATTTGAGATCACTTGTGTCTCTATCAGACCAAGGTTCCAAATGATGTTGACTGAGCGATAAATCCATGCTAAATTGGACTCCACTATTTCACTGAAGCCTTTCAACATTGGGTTTATTTTGTTTTCCTAGGAATAAGTCCCTCTTTGAGATTTTGGTTATTGATTAGATTTGTATTGTTCTTTTGTGAAATATTTTCTAGCATCTAACATCTGTTTGTCTAATGCCCCCTTTTCTGTCTGTATTCTTGTCTAGTGTCTTGACTGTTGCTTGCATATAAGAAGAAAAGTCTATAGGGAGAGGAGGAGTACTGGTCCAATAAGTCTGTCCTCATGCTAGCCTTAGGGCTGAGAAGTTCAGAACTTTTTTTTCCCCTCAAATCAGTGTCCTTTGGACAAACTTTACCCCAGGCCATCATTTCAAAACCTTACAAGGATTTCTTCAGTCTTGTTTTTGTGTCCTTGAGAACTTCCGGTATTTAGTTAGTCTGTCCAAAATCGGGACGTTTTGTCCAGCCCTTGATCAATGACTACTGGTCATTGACCAAGCTCTGGATACACAGGTCATACAAGTACCTTCTTATGGACCTGGTGTAGTTCTTGTAGAGCCTTTTCCATTGAAAACTGCACCTCCTTCAGGCCAAACACCTGCTTCCTTTGTTTTCTAACTAGAATGCTAATATGCATATCTTGCAATCTGGTACAATCTCACCAAGGAAAATTTGGAATTACAGTGGTCACTTTGGGAGAAATTTGATATGGACAAATGTTCTTTGAAAGATGCCTTAAAACAAAAAGGAAACCAAACTCTGAGTGTCCAATAGTCTACTTTCTTTAATTGGTATGAAGGAGTTTCTAAATGCAATTCAAACTCAAATATTGCTTCCCTAAAACATTATTTAGCTAAAGCTATTGCAAAATATGAGTAGCTGTCTCCTAGCTTCTGATGTTGACATTCCTAATGTTTTTTCCACTTTTTTGTTGATTATTGCAGATATGATATGTAAACAAAAATTTGACTAGAAAGTCATCCCGTTACATGAACTTCAACATTCGGCTTAACATTTTAAAGAAAACTTACGTACCAGAAATGAAAAAATTCATGAGAAATGTGTTTGTCTAAAAGATAGGTCATTTTGTCTAGCAGGGGGAAATATCTCCTTCATTTCTATATGTTGGGTGTTAATAAGTGCAGGCTTTTTAGTTATATAACTTCATAAAATTCTCAAGAACCCAAATTATATCAAAATTTGTATGATTCTCTATTATGTGTACATGTCAAAATATCTTTTTCTACATCTAAACTTTCTTCTCTTACTTTACAGAGAAAACATAGCTATTTGTCTAAATCTGGCTCCTTCTCATTTTTCTGTATCATTTTCTCTCCTCTTTCCCTCTCTTATGAGACTTTAAAAATTAACTAATTAAAATTATTTAATTGTTATGTACATATTCTAGGAATATTTAGTTCAGATAAGCAATAAAACTTGTCAAAGGAAAGAAAAATTATTAACAAAACGATTATGCTTCTTTGTGGACAATAAAAAGTATATTTTTATATAATAACCATTTTAACTATAGATATTAAGTAATATGAAGAGGCTTCAATTTCAAGATATAAGATAAGCTTTCACATGATTCTGCTATCAACAATTAGGTTACCAAAAATAAAATGTTACCATAAAATTTTGGTTTGTTCAGAACCAAGGTTAAATTTCTCATGATTTAAACTTCCTAAATAGCCTGCACCTAGTTTTATGAGTTAAATAATATTTCATCATTTCCATAACTTCTTTAAAAATAAAAATTATATTTATAAAATTGTATTTAACTAAAAATAATTGTAATGGATGTCATTTAAAGGGTTTAATTTTTAAAAGCTACAATTAATAAAAGATTTAATGCAAAAAAAATAAAATAAAATAAAAGTTATATGTGAAGATAAAAAAAAGATTTAATGCATTAACTAAACTGTAATTTCTAGATTAATTAACTTTACTAAGTTAATTAGCAAATAATCTCTAAATGTTTGAACAGTTTCTAAAGAGAAAAAAAATACAAAAACACTGGTTACTAAACTTAAATTTTATTTTTCTCCATTTCTTAAAATGTCAGTAGATTAACAAAATATGCAAATGGTTTTAGATAATATTGTGTATATATCTGTTCTCAAATTTTTTGAACAATATAAGATAAATGTAGATGGAAAAAGTAACTGGAGGATTTTTAACTTTCTGTCCTCTAGGGTTTTTTGTGTCTCGAGAAAAAAGAGCAAATTGTTTAGTTTAATTAAAGATGTTAATAAATGTAAACAATTGTACTAGGTACAGTAATTGCATTTAGAGGTATGTGAACAGAATAAGAGATGTGATTTTCTGTTTAGTATAAAAGTTATTAAAGATCATTCAAATGATAAATTTAAGATGACATATATTACTTGAAGTAGACCAACTAATTAGTTAAAATTTAAAGCTATACTTAAAGCTTTACACTATTACTTTATGTGCTTGTTCGTATAACAGTGTATGCCTAAATGCATATAAATAAAGTTATAGTCATAGAGCCTTTACTACAATTTGTTAAATAATGTATCAAAGGAAGAAAATTATAATTTGGATTTTTCCTCTAAAATGCCCAAATTAGTAGAGGTTCCTTTTTGTCACCAAATTATTCTGTTAACTCTCAGTGCTTCGAGCATAGTCTTAAATCATTCTATTAGATATTCCCTTGGATACAACTGACTTAGTTTCATTTGTTCATTTTTAAAAATGTCATCACACACCTAAATTCACTCAAAATATAGACTGCTCCCAGAAATTAAATCATCTTAGATGATTAAATAATTGCCTTTACCCAAACCTGTCAGCTGGAAGAAAGTAAAAGCAAATATTTATATTGATAGCAGATGTGCTTTTGGGGTAATCCACCAATTTGAGATGATTTGGTAACAAAGAGGTTTTTAACCTTGATAAAAACCTAAGGAAAAAAAGGATGACAATTTGAAGAACTTCTAGATACTTTGCTGTTACCTAAGGACATTGCTATAATAAATAAAAGGTCACTCAAAGTACAAAGATTCAGAATATTATGGTAATGCTTCAGAGGACCACTATGCTAAACAAGTAGCATTAACCAAGATAATTGCTCCTGTAATCACACAGAAAAGAGAGACTTTGGAAAAATTCAAAGAGGCTGCATATTAATGGTCAGAGACATGTCCCTGATTTAGAGAAAATGAAATGAGAAAAGTCAGGATTCTCTTTGCACAAAGATAATAATTGGCACTCTCAGGATGGCCAACTGATAGCATCAAATAATTTAAAATGGAATTTAGTAAAAATGCTTCATGTCATTACTTATAATAGGAGAGATAAACTGGCAACACATTAAACCATCATTGGTGTGGCAATGTTAGAGTTATTGCCAAGGAAGACCCAAAATGTGTCCTACATGCCAACAACTCAATCCTGGCAAAACTGGAAAGGTGGGACATGGACAGAAACCAAAGCCTCAAAGGCCCTTTAAACACCTCCAAATGGATTTCATACAAATGCTTTCTGCAATAGGTTATGAATATATTGCAGTTGTTTTTTATTTATTCTTAGGGTGGGTTAAAGCTTTTCCTTACTGGAGAGCTACAACCCTGTGAACAGCTCCCCAACCCCAACAAATCTTCTTGATTTCCTTTTTCCAACGCAGGGAATTCCCATTTAGCTACATCAGAGATATTCATTTTACTGAACTGTTATCAGGAAAATCTGTAAAATTTTAACTTTTAACCAGAATAGTCACCGGCTTTTTCTTCCACTGTCATTAGGAAAAATAGAGGACTAACGGAATTCTAAAACTAAAATTAAAGACATTCTCAGAAATCCTTGAAATCTCATATCCTAAAGTATTGCCCTTATCTTTAATGTGTAGAAGATCAACCCCCTCTGGGATCTGCAGGTTATCTCCTTATAAAATAACAATAGGCCACCCCATGAATTTTACATTGCAAGCAGATGTGATTAATTACTTCAAGGGACTCATGTGATACCTCCAGCTTTATCATCAACAAGTATGAGCTCCATTTCCAAAACATGCATGAAAATAAGCCTCTACATGATCTTCAACCTTGAGATGTAATCTTTTGGAAAAGACACCAGAAAAAAAACTGCCCTAGAGGCTTGATGAAAAGGGCCTTACCAGATACTGTTAACAACTGACACAGAATTAAAACTTTAAGGTGTAGATTCTTACATTCATATTTCCAGCTCAAAATACCTACATTCCTTCTTCCTGACCGACTACTGAACGTCTATTCTATCTAGAAATCTAAACAGGATTATTAGAACTCCCCTGGGACCTACTGACTTCAGAGAGGGACAGCTTCCCTCTGTTCCCTGGTCCTAAACAGTGGAACAGTATTACTTTTCTGATACTTCAACACTCTTTCCTGTCTCTTTACTCTACTACTAATCTGGCCTATTAATCCACTTTGATAGATTAATTAATGAAAACACTAAGATTATCTCCCTTATCTGTATCCTATTATTTCTGATCCTTATGGTCTCCAATCATTTAAGAGAAAGCAAAACTCATATATTTTCCCCATATGACAGCTGCTGATCTAAATCTAACAGGTTGCTGGCCCTGTCTCCTCTCACCTGACTCTCCTGACAAAAAATTAATAGCTGTTCCTTTAAATCTTTCAAAAGACAACTTCCTTTTAACAAGCCCCTTCAGTACTTGACTCTCCCTCACACCACTAATCCCAAACTTCAGTCTTATAAAAATTAAACTTTGACCTCATGTCAGCAAAATGTGGAGGTCATTACAATCCTATCATCAAGGCTTAGTCAATCAGAAATGGGCTTACATATTGGGGGGCTATCTTGGCTATAATAGTCATTTTGTTCTCTTCAGAGGCACTTCAGTTTGCTTTACAGAAATGGTTTGATTCCACTCAAATAATCTGTGCATCTCAAGGAACAAAAATTCATTCATCCCTATTATAATAATTTATACTTATGCTCTCAATACAAACTGTGCTCCACTAGGATACTATTTCTTACATGGATATCAGGCATACACCTGTCTACTGCACACTAACTTAACTCCAAATTGTTAGAGATTCCCAGATATTTAAAACTATCAGCCCTCCAGTAAATCATGTTTCATTTAATATTTTGGCCAGACACCTTCAAAATAAAATAAACATAGATTATTCTAGAAAACTTTCAAGAGGGATAATTGATTTCCTCCTTATGTGAGCTATAATTTCCACAGTGGGAATAATACAATTAGAAAAGTTTGTCCAAAACTTGTTTTCAACTTTAGCAGAAGTCATTAAATGATACTATTTCTTCTCTGGAGGTCAAACAAATTATAAATCCATTAACTGGAGTTATCATGCACAGTGGTACACTCTTTGATTTCCTCTTATCTAGCCAAGGGAGAGTTTGTGTTATAACAAATCTTTATTGTTGCATCTATGTAAATACTAAGGACAAGTAGAACAGTCTGTGACTAGGCTAAAAGAAAAAGCTCTTGGCACTCTAAAACAGACCCTGCTGGATTCTGGGATATGTTTTCATTGCCTGGGTCCTTTATAATCTAGATCCTTGCTTCAAGATCTGTTAAAAGGACTAATAACCATTTTATTTCTGACAAATGACTGTGTTATATGGCTTATATATCCTGTCTAGAGTCTTAAATGCTACTAAGCAGCCATAGGCATGTCCAATGGGTCAAAAACTCATGCTATGACAGAAGAAGATGAAAGATTAACTCTGGTTCAACTAGCTGTGACATTTAATGAACACTCTTCTAATCTTAATCAAGAAAATATTGGTAATGGTGAAAAGCTGGATATCATGGATTAATGTCTTGCAGCCTGACATCAAGTGTCTTTAGCTATAAGGAGGAGGCTGAAAAAGAAAATGAGTCCCTGACTTCAAGAACTGATTTGGTATTCACAGCTAGACCTCAATATTATTAACAAGCTAGTCTGACATCATAACTAGGTCATTTTGTCCCCCTGTTGGATATAATGTCAAAGAACGCAACCTCAGATAAAGTTATTCTTAGACTACAGTAAAATAAAACAAAACAAGGCCATGTCATAATTTTGTTTAAGCACTGACTAAAACAAAGTCATAAAATTGCCCCCAATTTCTGACAGTATCTAATCTAGAACAACACTCTACTTCCTTCAACCTTCCCCAAAAAAGCACAAATCCTATAATAGGTTATTTCTAGCACCCTCTTAGTGAGAGGGAACCTCATGATTCCTCACAATGTGTATCCTCCCTAACTCCAAGGAGTAATAAAACCCAACTTCTTTAACTACAGGTGTGTTCCTGGTGGCCTTTGGCTAAAGGTCATTAACATCACATAGTAGTTGCTCAATGAAAAATAAATGAATGACTCATACAATATGTCTCTTATCTCACTTGCTTTATAAAAGATGACTTTGGAATTGCCAAATCCAGTGCTTTTTCTCAGATTAAATCCTCTGCAACTAACTGTAGCCTTTTACACACTTGAATGCTCTCTATCACCCACCTGAGCACCAATAAAGAGGATTGCCTCTCCTTGTTCTCTTCTTACCTTTCTGATTTCTTCACTGCTTTCTCTTCTCAACCCATTCTCAAATTTTGGACATCCATAATATTCTACACACTCCCTACGTGATTTCATTTACTCCTAGGACTTCTAATACCATCAATATATGAGTGATTTCAAAATTTCTATTTTTTGCCAATATTTTTCCCTGCCTGCCCATTAACTCCAACTGTGGGGAGTGGGACAAGATGATGGAGTAGGAAGACCCTGGGCTGCCTCCTCCCACAGACACACTAAAATTACAACTACATATAGATGAACTATCTCTGAGAATGACCTAAAGTTTTCTGCAACTAAGGATAAAAAGAAAAAGCCACACTGAGACATATAGGAGCAAAAGAGACACAGTCTGTCCAGGATTCATACCTCCAGTGCTGCAAACCACAGATAGGAGGAATATCACAACCTCAGAGGTCTCCCCTGAGGAGCGAGGGCTTCAAATCCAACATTGGGTTTCCAAGCCCAGGGAACCTACACTGGGAAGATGAGCCCCCATAATATCTGGCTTTGAATACCAGCAAGGCCTATGTCTAAGAGATCCCGAAGATTATATGAAACTGAGGATCTGCTCTTACAGGGTACATGGAAAAACTCACTCATTCACTCCAAGTCCCAAAACAGAGGCAACAGTTAGAAAACAGCTTGAGTCATACATGAAGAAGATGGATTCACTAATTTTAGGGCATCTGCTCAAAGGGTAGAGATCTACTGGAACTTTCTCTGTTCACAGAGGAGCTAATGGGCACCATTTTTTTCTTTTTTGGGGTCACCCTCTACTTACCTGGCCCAGGGTTGGCAGGTGTCATTTCTGACTTTTCCCATTGAATTTTCTAGCAATGCTTGCCCCACCACAGGTTCACCCATGGAACAACCCAGCTGGCAATACCCCAAAGCAGCATTCCCTGTATTGTCAAACCTCATGAGAGCCTTTGGCCAGCATCGTCATCCCCCAAAAGTGGTTACAACTGCTTCAGACCAAGTAGGTGCCTGGTGCCCCTTGCCAACACCAGAGCCCTTCCAAAGCATTCCCCTACCCTGCCAGACCTGTTAGGTGACCTCAGCTAGCACTGTGTGCTCCCAAAGCAGCTCCCAGGGGCCAGTCATGAACAGCAGAATGCCCACAACAATTTCAGCCAGCCCTTATCACCAACCACACCAGGGGCCAGGCCCACACATTAGCATGGCTGCAGCAATCATGGCCCATCCACAAAAGAGGGCACATGCAGCACATGTGCATGTGCAGCACAATTTGGGTGCACCTGGATCTGGCAACCAGGGAGGAACACACTACTGCACCCCACAGGATACTTTCTACAAAAATCCACTGTTTGAAGAAGGGGAGGGAGGAACCAAGATGGTGGAGTAGAACGTGTTCTCACTCCCTCTTGTGAGAACACCAGAATCACAACTAGTTGCTGGATAATCATTGACAGGAAGACACTGGAACTCACCAAAAAAGATACCCCACATCCAAAGACAAAGGAGAAGCCACAATGAGATGGTAGGAGGGGCGCCATCACAGTAAAATTAAATCCCATCACTGGTGGGTGGGTGACTCACAGACTGGGAAACACTTATACCACAGAACTCCACTCACTGGAGTGAAGGTTCTGAGCTCCACGTCCGGCTTCCCAACCTGGTCTGGAAACGGGAGGAGGAATTCCTAAAGAATCAGAAGTTAAAGCCTAGTGGGAATTGATTGCAGGACTTCGACAGGACTGGGGGAAACAGATGGCACACACAAACTAATGTGTACATCGGGACCCAGGGGAAGGAGCAGTGACCCCAGGGGAGACTGAACCAGACTTAAATGCTAGTGTTGAAGCATCTCCTGCAGAGGCAGGGGGTGGCTCTGTTTCACCATGGGGACAAGGACACTAGCAGCAGAAGTTCTTGGAAGTACTCCTTGGCATGAGCCCTCCCAGAGTTGGTCATTAGTCCTACCAAAGAGCCCAGGTAGGCTCCAGTGTTGGGTTGCCTCAGGCCAAACAACCAACAGGGAGGGAACCCAGCACCACATCAACAGTCAAGTGGATTAAAGTTTTACTGAGCTCTGCCCACCAGAGCCACAGTCAGCTCTATCCACCACCAGACACTCCCATCAAGCCTCTTAGATAGCCACATCTAACAGAGGGCAGACAGCAGAAGCAAGAAGAACTACAGTCCTGCAACCTGTGGAACAAAAACCACATTCACAGAAAGATAGACAAGATGAAAAGGCAGAGAGCTATATACCAGGTGAAGGAACAAGATAAGACCCCAGAAAAACTAAGTGGAGATAGGCAACCTTCCAGAAAAACAATTCAAAATAATGATAGTGAAGACGATCCAGGATTTCTGAAAAAGAATGGAGGCAAAGATATAGAAGATGCAAGAAATGCTCAACAAAGACATAGAAGAATTAAAGAACAAACAAACAGAGATGAACAATACAATAACTGAAATGAAAACTACACTAGAAGGAATCAATAGCAGAATAACTGAGGCAGAAGAACGGATAGGCGACCTGGAAGACAGAATGGTGGAATTCACTGCTGCAGAACAGACTAAAGAAAAAAAATGAAAAGAAATGAAGACAGCTTAAGAGACCTCTGGGACAACATTAAACAAAACAACATTTGCATTATAGGGGTCCCAGAAGGAGAAGAGAGAGAGAAAGGACCAGAGAAAATATTTCAAGTGATTATAGATGAAAATTTCCCTAACATGGGAAAGGAAATAGCCACCCAAGTCCAGGAAGTGCAGCAAGTCCCAGACAGGATAAACCCAAGGAGAAACATGCTGAGACACATAGTAAACAAATTGGCAAAACTTAAAGACAAAGAAAAATTATTGAAAGCAGCAAGGGAAAAATGCCAAATAACATACAAGGGAACAACCATAAGGTTAACAGCTGATTTCTCAGCAGAAACTCTACAAGCCATAAGAGAGTGGAATGATATACTTAAAGTGATGAAAAGGAAGAAACTACAACCAAGATTATTCTACACAGCAAGGATCTCATTCAGATTCAATGCAGAAATCAAAAGCTTTACAGACAAGCAAAAGCTAAGAGAATTCAGCAACACCAAACGAGCTCTACAACAAATGCTAAAGAAACTTCTCTAAGTGGGAAACACAAGCGAAGGAAAGGACCTACAAAAACAAACACAAACCAATTAAGAAAATGGTCATAGGAACATATATATCGATAATTACCTTAAACGTGAATGGATTAAATGCTCCAACCAAAAGACACACTCTTGCTGAAAAGATACAAAAACAAGACCCATATATATGCTGTCTACAAGAGACCCACTTCAGACCTAGGGACACATACAGACTGAAAGTGAAGGAATGGAAAAAGATATTCCATGAAAATGGAAATTGAAAGAAAGCTGGAGTAGCTATACTCATATCAGATAAAATAGACTTTAAAATAAAGAAGGTTACAAGAGACAAGGAAGGACACCACATAATGATCAAGGGATCAATCCAAGAAAAAGATATAACAATTATAAATATATATGCACCCAACATAGGAACACCTCAATACATAAGGCAAATGCTAACAGGTATAAAAGAGGAAATCGACAGTAACACAATAATGGGGGGGAACTTTAACACCTCACTTACACCAATGGACAGGTCATCCAAAATGAAAATAAATAAGGAAACAGAAGCTTTAAATGACACAATAGATCAGATAGATTTAATTGATATTTATAGGACATTCCATCCAAAAACAGCAGATTACACTTTCTTCTCAAGTGCACACGGAACATTCTCCAGGATAGATCACACCTTGGTTCACAAATCAAGCCTCAGTAAACTTAAAAAAATTGAAATCTTATGAAGCATCTTTTCTGAGCACAACACTATGAGATTAGAAATGAATTACAGGGGGAAAAAAACGTAAAACACACAAACACATGGAGGCTAAACAATATGTTACTAAATAACCAAGAGATCACTGAAGAAATCAAAGAGGAAATAAAAAAATACCTAGAGACAAATGACAATGAAAAAACGATGATCCAAAACCTATGGGATGCAGCAAAAGCAGTTCTAAGAGGGAAG
The DNA here is from genome assembly GCF_964374135.1 of Grampus griseus. Classification (NCBI taxonomy): domain Eukaryota; kingdom Metazoa; phylum Chordata; class Mammalia; order Artiodactyla; family Delphinidae; genus Grampus; species Grampus griseus. The sequence goes on from NC_138999.1 coordinate 56,698,731, forward strand.
TTTATAGCTATACAAGCCTACCTCAAGAAACAAGAAAAATATCAAGTAAACAATTTAATGTTACACTTAAAACAACTAGAGGAAGAAGAACAAACAGAACCCAAAGTTAGCAGAAGGAAAGAAATCATAATGATCAGAGCAGAAATAAATGAAATAGAAAAAAAGAAGGCAATAGCAAAGATCAATAAAACTAAAAGCTGGTTCTTTGAGAAGATAAAGAAAATTGATAAACCATTAGCCAGACTCATCAAGAAAAAGAGGGAGAGGACTCAAATCAATAAAATTAGAAATGAAAAAGGAGAAGTTACAACAGACACCACAGAAAAACAAAGCATCCTAAGAAACTACAACAAGCAACTCTCTGCCAATAAAATGGACAACCTGAAAGAAATGGGCAAATTCTTAGAAAGGTATAACCTTCCAAGACTGAACCAGGAAGAAACAGAAAATATGAACAGAACAATCACAAGTAATGAAATTGAAACTGATTAAAAATCTTCTAACAAACAAAAGTCCAGGACCAGATGGCTTCACAGGGTAATTCTATCAAACATTTAGAGAAGAGCTAACACCCATCCTTCTCAAACTCTTCAAATAATTGCAGAGGAAGGAACACTCCCAAACTCATTCTATGAGGCCAGCATCACCCTGACACCAAAACCAGACAAAGATACTACAAAGAAAATTATAGACCAATATCACTGATGAATATAGATGTAAAAATCCTCAAAAAAATACTAGCAAACAGAATCCAGCAAAACATTAAAAGGATCATACACCATGATCAAGTGGGATTTATCCCAGCGATGAAAGGATTCTTCAATATACACAAATCAATCAATGTGAAATACCATGTTAACAAATTGAAGAATAAAAACCATATGATCATCTCAATAGATGCAGAAAAAGCTTTTGACAAAATTCAACACCATTTATGATAAAAACTCTCCAGAAAGTGGGCATAGAGGGAACCTACCTCAACATAATAAAGGCCATATATGACAAACCCACAGCAAACATCATTCTCAATGGTGAAAAACTGAAAGAATTTCCTCTAAGATCAGGAATGAGAAAAGGATGTCCACTCTCATCACTATTATTCAACAAAATTTTGGAAGTCCTAGCCATGGCAATCAGAGAAGAAAAAGAAATAAAAGGAATACAAGTTAGAAAAGAAGAAATAAAACTGTCACTGTTTGCAGATGACATGATACTATACATACAGTATCCGAAAAATGCCACCAGAAAACTCCTAGAGCTAATCAAAGAATTTGGTGAAGTTCCAGGATACAAAATTAATGCACAGAAATCTCTTGAATTCCTATACACTAATGATGAAAAATCTGAAATAGAAATTATGGAAACACTTCCATTTACCATTGCAACAAAAAGAATAAAATACCTAGGAATAAACCTACCTAGGGAGACAAAAGACCTGTATGCAGAAAACTATAAGACACTGATGAAAAAATGAAAGATGATACCAACAGTTGGAGAGATATACCATGTTCTTGGATTGGAAGAATCAATATTGTGAAAATGACTATACTACTCAAAGCAATGTACAGATTCAATGCAATCCCTATCATATTACCAGTGACATTTTTACAGAACTAGAACAAATCATGTTAAAATTCATGAAGACACAAAAGACCCCTAATAGCCAAAGCAGTCTTGAGGGTAAAAACTGGAGCTGGAGGAATCAGACTCCCTGACTTCAGATTATACTACAAAGCTGCAGTAATCAAAACAATACGGTACTGGCACAAAAACAAAAACATAGATCAATGGAAAAAGATAGAAAGCCCAGAGATAAACCCACGCGCCTAGGTTCAACTAATCTATGATAAAGGAGGCAAAGATATACAAAGAAAAGACAGTATCTTCAATAAATGGTGCTGGGAAAACCGGACAGCTACATGTAAAAGAATGAAATTAGAACACTCCCTAACACCATACACAAAAATAAACTCAAAATGGATTCGAGACATAAAGTAGACCAGACACTATAAAACTCCTAGAGGAAAATATAGGAAGAACACTCTTTGAGATAAATAACAGGAAGATCTTTTTTGATCCACATTGTAGAGTAATCGAAATAAAAACAAAAATAAACAAATGGGACCTGATGAAACTTCAAAGCTTTTGCACAGCAAAGGAAGCCATAAACAAGACGAAAAGACAACCCTCAGAATGGGAGAAAATATTTGCAAACGAATCAATGGACAAAGGATTAATCTCCAAAATATATAAACAGCTCATGCAGCTCAATATTAAAGAAACAAACAACCCAATCCAAAAGTGGCAGAAGAACTAAATAGACATTTCTCCAAAGAAGACACACAGATGGCCAAGAAGCACATCAAACGCTGCTCAACGTCACTAATTATTAGAGAAATGCAAATCAAAAGTACAATGAGGTATCACCTCACACCATTTAGAATGGACATCATCAGAAAATCTACAAACAACAAATGCTGGAGAGGGTGTGAAAAAAGGGAACCTTCTTGCACTGTTGGTGGGAATGTAAATTTATACAGTCACTATGGAGAACAGTATGGAGGTTCCTTAACAAACTAAAAATAGAATTACCATATGATCCAGCAATCCCACTACTGGGCATATACCCAGAGAAAAACATATTTCAAAAAGACACATGCACCCCAGTGTTCATTGCAGCACTATTTACAATAGCCGGGTCATGGAACAAGCTAAATGCCTATCAACAGATGAATGGATAAAGAATATGTGGTACATATATACAATGGAATATTACTCAGCCATAAAAAGGAATGAAATTGAGTCATTTTTTGAGATGTGGATGGATCTAGAGACTGTCATACAGAGTGAAATAAGTCAGAAAGAGAAAAACAAATATTGTATATTAATGCATGTATGTGGAACCTAGAAAAATGGTACAGATGAACTGGTTTGCAGGGCAGATGTTTAGACACAGATGTAGAGAACAAACGTATGGACACCAAGGGGGGAATACGCGGTGGGGTGGAGATGGTGGTGTGCTGAATTGGGCGATTGGGATTGACATGTATACAGTGATGTATATAAAATTGATGACTAATAAGAACCTATAGTATAAAAAAACAAACAAAAAACAAAAAAACAACTAATACTAAACTTTCATTGGGTTATTTGTATGGAAATATGTTAATATAAATGTTTCAGACATTACATGAAATTTCTAAAAATCTTATATGTTCTGGTATAATGTTATAAGTCATAATTCTAGTTTTTACTTTAAAATGTATATCTCAGAAATAGTTAAATTTCCTTGTCAATTGCATTATTATGAACTTTCATCAAATCTTTAACCATGGTCATTTTTAAGTCTTTTGTCATTTACAGACAGTTCTGGGTATAATCTGATGCCTTTGCAAAAATAGTTCTATAAAAGGGTTTCATCTTCAAGGAAGTCATGGAAAAGACTCTGACAAGTACAGGTTTCTGGTAACTCACTATACTGTTGAACTGAATGAATAAGCATTTTCAGAACTCTAATGGAAAACTGATGAATTCATAAAAGTGCTAACAAAAGATGAAGATGAAAAAGAAATTAATTACATGGGACTGAGTGAAGTGTTGAGGATGATTATAATTTTTGTGACTTTCTTTTTGAATAAAAAAAATCCGACAAGGACTCAGAGGCAAAAATATACAAATCAATTTTCACTGCAAAGTAAAGGAGCTGTTACAGTGGAGGATTACTGGATTGAATGTCAATATTATGACA